>NW_024067710.1:340759-681518 GCF_009389715.1 Phoenix dactylifera | reverse complement strand
GGCCTTTGGATGCCAGGCTAACCCGATGATCATCCCGGGAGCAGACTAGCCTGAAGCCCCGACCGGTCGCCTCGGCTTGCGCCAGCCTTGGCCGACCAACGAGCGGAATTCCCCGAGGCTCGGCCCTCGGATGCCAGGCTAACCCGATGATCATCCCGGGAGCAGACTAGCCTGAAGCCCCGACCGGTCGCCTCGGCTTGCGCCAGCCTTGGCCGACCAATGAGCGGAATTCCCCGAGGCTCGGCCCTCGGATGCCAGGCTAACCCGATGATCATCCCGGGAGCAGACTAGCCTGAAGCCCCGACCGGTCGCCTCGGCTTGCGCCAGCCTTGGCCGACCAACGAGCGGAATTCCCCGAGGCTCGGCCCTCGGATGCCAGGCTAACCCGATGATCATCCCGGGAGCAGACTAGCCTGAAGCCCCGACCGGTCGCCTCGGCTTGCGCCAGCCTTGGCCGACCAACGAGCGGAATTCCCCGAGGCTCGGCCTTCGGATGCCAGGCTAACCCGATGATCATCCCGGGAGCAGACTAGCCTGAAGCCCCGACCGGTCGCCTCGGCTTGCGCCAGCCTTGGCCGACCAACGAGCAGAATTCTCCGAAGCTCAGTCCTCGGATGTCAGGCTAACCCGATGATCATCCCGGGAGCAGACTAGCCTGAAGCCCCGACCGGTCGCCTCGGCTTGCGCCAGCCTTGGCCGACCAACGAGCGGAATTCCCCGAGGCTCGGCCCTCGAATGCCTGGCCTAGCCCCGGAAGAATTTCCTGAGGCCTAACCCTCGGATGCCTGGCCTAGCGCCGGAAGAATTTCCTGAGGCCTAACCCTCGGATGCCTGGCCTAGCGCCGGAAGAATTTCCTGAGGCCTAACCCTCGGATGCCTGGCCTAGCGCCGGAAGAATTTCCTGAGGCCTAACCCTCGGATGCCTGGCCTAGTGCCGGAAGAATTTCCTGAGGCCTAACCCTCGGATGCCTGGCCTAGCGCCGGAAGAATTTCCTGAGGCCTAACCCTCGGATGCCTGGCCTAGCGCCGGAGGAATTTCCTGAGGCCTAACCCTCGGATGCCTGGCCTAGCGCCGGAGGAATTTCCTGAGGCCTAACCCTCGGATGCCTGGCCTAGCGCCGGAGGAATTTCCTGAGGCCTAACCCTCGGATGCCTGGCCTAGCGCCGAAAGAATTTCCTGAGGCCTAACCCTCGGATGCCTGGCCTAGCGCCGGAAGGATTTCCTGAGTCAGGAGTCGGCGAGACGCTATCAAGAGTTAAAAAGAGGAAGGACGAAAGTGAAATGAGGAAACACTTTGTTTGCATTAACTTTCGTTGCATCAGGGCCGAGACCCATACAACATGGCAAAACGCCAACATACAAAGAAAAGAACAAAGAAAAAGTACAGAGGGTCAGCTTGGAGGAACCCCTGGATCGGGAACAGCGAGCACGTCCGCGAAGGGTAGGGAGACGGTTGGAGAACCGGCAGGCAATGGCATCGGAGGGGAGTCGAGGAGGGAGACCCCACTCAGGTCAATTCCGGGGTATTTAGTGGACACCCTTGCCAGGCCTTCATCGAAGCCTAAGGCAAAGGAGTCGGACCCCGCATCCGACATGTCACGGATGAACTCGGCGGACTGACGATAGGCCTGTACCGCCTGACGCCCGATTTCTGCGCTCTTCTCGGCCAGCGCCGCCTCCGCTCGCTCCGTAATCTGAGCTTTCGCTTCCATGACCTTCGCCACAATCCGCTCGTCCGCCTCGGAGGAGACCCTCAGCAGATCGGCCCGAGCCTCCATGTGCTTCGCCTCGGCAGCGACGCGAGCAGCCTCAGCCTCCTCCAGGCGCGAATGAAGCTCCTGGTTGCTCGCACGAGTCCCCTCCAAGGCCGACTCCAATTCGGCCATCTTGGTTTCAAGAGATCGGGTTCGGTTGCGGGCGTTGTCGGCCGACTGCTGGGCCTTCTCCCACCTCTCCCGGAAGTCGGCAGCCTTTCGGGACTGCTTTTCGGCTCGCTCCTCCGCCTTCCTGATCTCGCTTTCAAGACCCGAGGCAACCTTGAGTTGCTCCTGAGCCTCCAACAGTTGCCTCTTGAGGGCGGCGAAGCCGAGTGCCCGCTCTTCGGCCACCTGGAGCCTCGTCTCGAGGTCCCTGGTCGTTCTCCCCGCCGCAGCCTGGCCTCCCTTCTCTACAGCTTTCAGTCGGCTCTCGGCCTTCGCCAGGAGCCTCGCCTGTTCCTCGTGGCTCTCCTCCAGACGGATCATGTACTGGGCGAGCTAAGAGACAGAAAAAATGAGAGCGTCAGACGGGGATCAATAGAGCCTATAAATGACGAAAGCGACCAAAAGAACACTCACCGACATGAGGCAGACGCAGCTGGCAGCTCCGACTTCAGGGATCCTCATCTGCCGGACCTGCCTACGGTCACCCTCCAGCAGCACCGTCTCGATGAGGTTTCGGGCGCCGGCGAAAGTGAAGGCCGACCCCGACTTCGCCTCGGAGCCGGACGGTGGTTCTGTGGCCTTACCCTTACCCATTGCTTGAGGGAGAGTCATGCCGACCGTGCTCGGGGCGGGGGCCGCGCCAGAAATCGACAGGGTCCCGCTCGGCCGAGGCCTCGGCGCGCCCCCCTCGTATCATCCGAGGCCGACCGAGTTGAAGGCCGGGCTGGGGACCGACCGCGTCCGACCCGGCCGTCTCGGGCGCGCCCGGATGACACCTCCGGAAAAGCGGTAGTCTCATCACCGGAGGGCTGATACGGCGTCAACTGTCGGTCCGAGCCCGCGGCGTCCCCCTGATCGGTGGGCCCGGACCCATCTTCGGCGTCGGAGTCGCCTGCTGGCGGGGCTTCTTCGCCGGTGGGACCCCGCTCGGAGGAGTCCGTTTCTTCCTCCGGACCGCTTCCAGTAGGGACGCCCTACTAACAGCCATTGCCCTGTCCGACTGCATGACGTCGTCGATTTCTGCAAAAAGAACGAGATGGTTAGAAACTGAGAAGCTGATGGAAAGAAGAAACGAAAGAGGAGAAAAGAGCTAAAAAAGAAGAAGTGATGGCGGGCTCACGGTCGGCGGGGACCGAGCTCAGACCGACGTTCACCAAGGCATCCTCGGAAATAAGGCGAGCCACCGGGGGGAGCCGGCCCTCGGCAACCAACCCCCTCAAAACGGCGACGCCATCGGACTCCTCCCTTGACAACCTCGATAGGCCGATCGGGGACTTCATCGGCGTCTCCCAGGTTGTCCCGATTCCCCAAGAGGGATCTACGTCGATGAAAAAGAAACGCTCCTTCCAGCCATGAATGGAGGAAGGAGCCTCCTTGACGAGGCCGCACCCTCGCCGCGCGCAAAGCACCACCACCCTCTGTCCCGGGGGTGGCCGTTCAGGCCGTAGCATTCCCAAAAGACATTCAGGGTGGCGGGAACCTCGTGCATGCGGCAGAGAACCTGGAAGGCCGTCAGGGTACGCCATGAGTTCGGCACCAGTTGCGTCGGCGCCACTCTTAAACCTCGAAGCACCTGCACGACTAAGTCCGAGGGGGGAAAGCGGAACCCAGCCCGAAGGATGTCCTCATTAATGGCGACCTTCCCTGGAGGAGGATGGGACATCCTCTCCTCAGGCCCCGGGAGCGTAACGTTGCAGGCTTCGGGAAGGTGGTACCGGGCCACGAACCTATCTAGGTCTTTGGGGACCAGCTCCGACTAAATGCGGTCCGCTCTTACTTCGTCCATCCCTAACGGCCAGAGAATCTACGGTCAGGACGGGGTCAAGAGGGGAGAAGGGACCGGAACGACTGGGGTACACTAATACGAAAGGAGAAAGTACGGAGAGCCCTAAATTGAAGAGTGGGGCAACTCACCGGAAGGGAAGGAAGAACGGCTCCGAGAGCGTCAAAGGAGGAGCGAACGAACAGTCCGACGGCAACGGCAACAGCACAAGGGAGAAACTCGAGGATGCCTGTGAAGAGAAAGGCGGACGGGGGAGGGCCCCCGGTTAAATAGGCAGAAAGGCGGGTGACGCCTCGGTGACGCCAGAGGATGCCTGGCTACCGAAGGATCGTTCTCGCCCCAAAGGCGAATCGACGCTATTAAGGAAGGATGTCCGCCGAAATCCGCAGACCGCCAGATCAGCGACAACCGCCATACGCCATAAAAAAAGAGCGGGGAGCTCGGAGCGCGCGCGCCTTTCCGAGGGATGGCGGCAATCTCGAAGCATCACTCCCTTCACCCGTTCCCCTCCTGGTTCCAGGCTCGGAAGTGGGGGGCTACTGTTACGGGGGAACTTAGCCACCATGCCCCACGTGACCGGCACGCGCGCCCAGGAAGACTACGGCTGCCCCTTGATCCAGCAATCCGACCTCGGGTCGGATATCTTCGGCTCCGCAGCCCGACCCCGAGTCGGCTGCCCCTTGATCCAGCAATCCGACCTCGGGTCGGATATCTTCGGCTCCGCAGCCCGACCCCGAGTCGGCTGCCCCTTGATCCAGCAGTCCGACCCCGAGTCGGTTGCCCCTTGATCCAGCAATCCGACCTCGGGTCGGCAATCTCTTGACAACAACAGACTGTTCTCCTGAGGCACGCCGCGGCCCCTTGCTCACTACTCCCTGCAACGGCCGAATCCGGCGCTGCCCCACGATCCCCTGTAACAACCGTACAAAGCGGAGCTCCACTACGCCCTGCCATGGCCGTACCCGGCGCTGCCCCACGACGCCCTGTAACGGCCACGTCAGTGGCAACCCCATCGTGCCACACGATGACCAATCCCCAGAAAAACCCCCCAGCCTGATATATATGGGGCTGGGGGGGAAGGGGGAGGGTAAGCAAGATTCTCCATAGCATCATCTTACCTGCTACCTCTCCTTCGATTCCCTCTAACTTGATCGTCGGAGGGCCCCCACTACCCCAGTGGTGGTGCGAGGCTTGCTTGCAGGTTTTCCGGCGGAAGGTGGAGCGCAACCAAAGCAATTCAAAGGGAACCCCGTTCACACCGCTGTGCCAATCGTTCTCGGTTTGGACCCCCAGCAACAGAAATTAATCGTGTAATAAATTTAACATAATCATTTAAACGATCCCGGCATATTGATCATGAATACTTGTAGTGGTACTTTGTAATTTGATTTCTTATGCATGCTAGAATTAAAATGTTTAATTCGATTTTCCACTGTAAATTTCAAAATTAAAAGAACTACGTATGGCTTGATCTTCCTTGTGAAGGGGTACGTAGGCAACCCGAACAGGTACAGCTATTGATTTTGAAAAGTTTTAAATTTCAATATGCTATCACTACTGGCATCATAGGATCACTTTCAGTGACACCAGCAGCATGTAGTGGCTACCCAGCAGAATGGAATGATGAATCTCTAGGTATAGTTATGGTATGATACAGTCCTTCTATTTTGGATCCCTACAGAACGGAGGTCATGGATAACTCGTCAAACCCCGTCATCTGTCATATGTCTAGATTTATTCGACTTAAGTTCGGGAGTGGAAAACTCTTTCTCCACTGTACGTACTGCCCCGATCGAGGTCTTACGAACTAAGTCTTATAAATCACATAGGATCACTCCTCATCTATCAAGGTCGATAGATTCCATGTAGGTGCATATCCTACTCCTATAGTGAACCTACTGCAGCCAATCTATACTACAAGGACCCATATGTCTAGAGACCATGTATACGTACAGTCAAACAACAATAACCTCACTGTAAGTAGCCGAAGCACTGCAGGTCAAAGGACCAGTCACACTACTGCAACATCAAGCAAGTCACTGACGAGTGGATAGACATCCAAGTGACTTCTTGTCCTGGTCACGCTTAGTATCCTTGTTCTCTAACAAGCACCCGCACTATCATTTCAGTGTTGCTATACTGTGGACTCGAGATTCGTTCATTCATAAGAAAAGTGATGTGTGCACTGATCTTATTTGATCGATCACCGTCCTCGTGATGATCCATCGATCAGGAATATTTAAGAATTAATCACCAATGACACATGGCTCAAATTCTCAACTCTTGAGAATATGCATCATCATCTTATTAATTTCTTGGACGATTCATAGACACATAAACAATATAAATGAAAATGATGCCCATTTATTATTCAATAATAATAAAGTTAAGTACAAAACTATGTCCCACAATTAATAATGTGTCAGCCATATTGGCTTTTAGGGCATATATCTAACAATCTCCCACTTGCACTAAAGCCAATCAGTCATATATCTATGTCCCATCTTCTCAAGGTGGGCTTCAGTCTTCTGCTGACTTAGCTGCTTAGTGAACGAGTCCGCCACATTGTCTGCGGAGTTTACTCTCTGCATCTCGATATATTTCTTTTCGAGGTAGTCGTGTATGAGGTGAAAATGCCGCTCTATATGCTTGAACTTCTGATGAGACCTTGGCTTCTTAGTAAGAGCTATGGCGCCATTATTATCGCAATAGAGTGTTATGGCATCCGATGGCATTACATCTAGCTCTGCAATAAATTTCTTGAACCAGAAGGCTTCCTTAGCAACTTTAGAGGCGGCGATACATGAGGTCCCTATTGCCGAAGCATAAGGGATCTTGCTCATGCGTTGAATCTCTTCAGATGTGTTGGTGCACATCTTCTTGGAGAGATGAATCCCATGCCTAAGGGGTAAAAGATCCCTTTTGGAGTTTTCCATGCTGAACCTCTTCAGCACCTCCTCTATGTATATCTTCTGTGATAGGACAAGCATCCTCTTAGATCTATCTCTATAGACCTTTATCCCCAAAATATAGGATGCTTCCTCAAGGTCTTTCATGGAGAACTCTTTTGATAGCCAGACCTTGACTGAGGTTAGCATGGGAATATCATTCCCAATTAAGAGGATGTCATCCACGTACAGTACGAGAAATACGACAGCACTCCCACTAACCTTTTTGTAAACACACGGTTTCTCTTCATTTTTGATGAAATCAAACGTTCTGATTGCGTCATCGAAACGAGTGTTCCAACTCCGAGATGCTTACTTCAGTCTATAAATGGACCTTTGCAGCTTGCAGACCTTGTGATCTCCATCACTGGCAGTGAAATTCAAAGGCTGCTCCATATAGATATCTTCATCAAGATATCCATTCAGGAAAGCAGTTTTCACATCCATCTGCCATATTTCATAATCATGAAATGCTGCAATGGCAAGCAAAGTTCGAATGGATTTCAGTATAGCTACAGGTGATAAGGTCTCCTGATAGTCAATGCCTTCGTGCTGACTATATCCTTTCGCCACTAGCCTTGCCTTATAGGTTTCTACCTTTCCGTCCGAACCTATCTTTCTTTTATAGATCCATTTACATGAAGGGTTCCGATCATATCATGATGGGAAGCGGAAGCTAGAGATTTTAAAAATTTCTTAATAAAGTTCCTTAACATGAAACCCTTATAAACCTAGATTACCTTAATGGTAACAATCAAACAATATAAATATAAATGCTGAAATAGAAGAATACCTGTAACGCTAAATCCAAGTTTGTAGAATCTCCACAAGGCGTCCAAGTGTCCGCCCTCCAACGGTGATCCATACGGAAACTCGATCAAGACTTTAGCTCTAAAGCTTTTTGATCCTTAATGCTGAATCCTTCCAAAGAATTTAAATTGGCTTGCTTTCTCTTTTCTCTTATTTTTCTTTCACCTTTTTAAATCACTTCTAATCTTTTTGTCCTAAAGAAGACCTCCTTGTCTTGGCTAAGGACACTCTAGAAGTAATGCTAGAAAGAGACAAAGACTTGTAAGAAAGAAGGGATAAGGGAGAGAGAATGCGGTGGAGTTGGAATGAAGAATACGGTGGAATGGCTCCCTATTTATAGATGTGAAGGGATGCATCCTAGCCATCCCTTCATGCATCAAAGGGTGTGATAAGAGGGTGCCAACAAGAGAGAGAGGGAGGCTTATCAAGCTTTAGAAAAAGCCGTATCTAATGATATGCTTCTTTCTCATGTCTCCCTCTTAAATCCTGATGATCCAAGGGCCCAAATGCAGGGAACCAAAGCCAATGGTCCAGATCTAAGCGCCATCTAATGGTCCAGATCAAGGCATCATCATCCAGGGTGCCATCCAATGGTCCAGAAGCAAGATGCTATCACCAATAGTCCAGATTCAGGCGCTGAGCAATGGTCCAGATCTTTCATCCAGGAAGTCATCTAGTGGTCCAGATTCAGGCGCTGACCAATGGTCTAGATTATTCATCCAGGTAGCCATCCAATGGTCCAGAATAAGGCGCCAACCAGTGGACCAGATCCTTCATCCAGAAAGCCATCCAATGGTCCAGATGAAGGCGCCAACCAGTGGACCAGATCCTTCATCTAGGGAGCGATCAATGGTCTAGAAGTGAAGGCCCTATCAAACCCAATCCAATTGGGTTTAACCAACTTAAAGAAAATATTAAACCTAATCAAATCAGGTCTAATTAAAGCCAAATGGGTTTCAACTCTTGGCTAACCCATATTAGGTTATGATCTAATCATATTAGATCAACCTAATCTAAGAATCAGATTCGAATTTAATTTGAATCAGGAGCTAAGGTTTGCAACATCTGCTAGGATGTTTATCTTGCAAACATAATCTAATCCAATTAGACCCTTAATAAGTTTTCTTGTGTGTGACCCATTGGGTTCCATACTTAGCCAGCAATAGGTGTGAGTGCGAGTTGACCCAACTTGATTAGAACTCTTCTAATTGATTTAAGTCCAAACTGCGCGAATCCGAACTTAACAATTAGAATCCTTTCTAATTGGTGATCGAATTAAACTCTTTAATTCGATCAAACCTATAAGACAAGATTGACGTCTAGCAACGTGTCATGTCTATCCAAAAAATATGGAATTTGATAGAAATACAAAAAATACCCTTCAATGACAAGTTACCGTGCAATTCAGTCCTTTAATCAAACTGCATCCTGAATATGTATATGAGTATGAATATATGTCAAACTCAATTTCATATTCATATATTTCTCAATCTTCTAATGATAATTCGAATAATGAAACATTAGAAACTTTTTCTAATTTTCATTGTGTTTTGATCAAAGGTTCCTGAATTATCATATGATTAGAATAAATAGGATGTGATATTCTCTTACTAGAAGTGATTAATTTCTTGTTGACCTACTCATAACCTTCGTACACAATGCACCATATCCAGAAGACCTCGTACATAACTTATTGTCAGGAATGAGTGGAAACCAAAATATGAATTTATGTGCACAAGATACTATGGTGATCTCAGATCAAAGGATCATTTGCACAACTTCCACTAAGAAAATCATCTTTTGACATGTAAGTAAGACTTCATAAGATTTCTCTTTGTAGGTCAATTCAGTGAACTCATTCCTCTAATGAGCACCCACATCTTTGTATTAGTGTCTCCACACAAGTAATTGTGAGCTCAATCACCCTCTCCATCGAGCATACATAAGATGTGCCAGTCTTTCCGGTAAACATTGATCCCTGACTCAATGTACCAATGACTGAGAATATTTAAGATTAGGATTTTAGGATTTTAGGTCTCACTAGTATGATCTCATCATAGCCTCAAAACTATTGCCCTAATCTAAGAGGTTTATCACAAATATAATCAACAGCATACGATAAAACACAATGCCTTTATTCATATTTAAATATCATGTACATGATTTGAAAAATCAAAAGAAAACCCTTCACAATACATATTGCGATTAGCTTGTAGGGCATCTATTCTTTCAATCTTCCACTTGCACTAAAGCCAATCGTCCTTATATTTCATCCCCATACAATCGAGGTGGCAATCGAATTGCTGTTGTGGTAGAGCTTTAGTGAACGCGTCTGCTAGGTTGTTCTTTGTGTTTACTGATTCAATGACTATGTCTTGTCTCTCGGCAATCTCTCAAACGAGGTGGAAGCGTCTTAGAATGTGCTTGGATTTGTGATAAGACCTTAGTTCCTTTGCTTGAGCAACAGCTCCAGTGTTATCACAATAAACTGGGACTGGTTCAGCAATCTCAGGAACTACTCCCAATTCAAAGATAAACTTCTTCATCCAGATAACTTCCTTAGCGGCTTCACTTACAGCAATGTATTCTGCCTCAGTAGTTGAGTCAACTACAGTTTGCTGCTTGGAACTCTTTCAGCTCACTGCACCACCATTTAGGATAAAGACATATCCTGAAGTGGACTTGCTATCATCTAGGTTTGACTGAAAACTAGAATCAGAAAATTCTTCTAGTTTCAACTCAGATCCTCCATAAACTAGAAAAATATCTTTAGTCCTTCTCAAGTACTTAAGAATATTTTTCACAGCTATCCAATGATCCTCTCCTAGATCAGCCTGGAATCTGCTTGTTATGCCTAAGGCATAAGCAACATCAGGTCTGGTACATAGCATAGCATATATTATTGATCCTACTGCCGAAGCATAGGAAATAGAATTCATTCTATTCCTCTCTTCAAATGTCTTAAGAGACATCTTCTTAGAGAGACGTATGCCATGACTCATAGGTAAGTAACCTCTTTTACTTCCTTCCATGCTGATGAAAGTGTGTCCTAGATTCTTCGATATTAAGCATGCTGATTTTTTCAGAATTTTTTGAAACCTCTAAATATGGTATATGTTGAACCCAAGGCATGGGGGTCTTTTATAGCCAAAAGACCATCCCACGCCTCACACCTAATTTAGCCAACTAATTTGGCTGATAAAATTTCCAAAAAATTCTGGTGGTTTGGCAGCTAAGAGGAGATAAACGTATCCAAATTTTGTGCATTTTGGATCCCTAAAAGATAGGAATTCATGCATCCAAAGTTCAGCCGCAGACCACCCTATTTCATGCACCATGCAATCCCTACAAATTAGGAAATTCATCAAGGTGCCATTTTTATAGAAAATATAGCCCCATGCCTCCCCTCTTCACATGCCAATTTTTGGCCAAAAATAAAGAGGATAGGCATAGAAAATATTGGGGACAAATTAAGGTGTCATTCTTCTCCAAGAAGATAAAGATGGGTTCCTAAAATTTAGGGATTCTTCTTCTTATCCAATTCTGATTATTTGGACTCATAATCCTCATCAAATAAAGTCTTCTAATTGATTTGGATCAAGCCCAATCCAATTGGGTCAAGTTCCATCAATTGGGTCAAGCTCAATCTACTTGGGTTGAACCCAATCCAATTAGGTCAAACCGTGATGCAGCCCAAATTGAATCCTATTCCATTTAGCTCAACCTAAGCCTAATTACTCAATCAAATTGAGTTCATTAGCAATCTAATTGCTAATTAATCCTTCAATAATTCAATAATTATTTTAATGCAATTTTTGCTTTAGATAATTTGTCAATCGAATTGACCAAATTACCCCTGAATGATTCTTAATCATCAATCAGCCATTTGATCAACCTAGAAACTTTTATGCGTGTGACCTCATAGGTTCGAACCTAAGTCGGTAGTATAGGAACGTCTTCCTATACTAATTGATGTGACCATCTAGCAATGGTACCCGACGTCCGAATAGGCAGAATATATGCGAAGCAAATATTCTAAAACCCTGGACTATAGTTACTGTATAATTCAATCTCTTTGACTCCTAATGCTAGGATGACTTAGAGCTCACTGTCAACCCAATAATTAGTACATCCATTATATGATTAACTTTAGATATCCCGTGACTCCTCACTGGGATTACCCTGGCCAAGGTTTTGCTAAATTAATCACAAGATATTATCTTCTATTTTCAGGAGGCGTCAATTCCATCTCGACTCACAACTGACTACGCAAGTACTTGACTGCACCCAGTGACCTTCCGTCACTGAATTAGAAATTTAGGTAGTCCGGTACCAAAGTACAGTGAGTTGCTTGCTAGTCACAAGTTGCGATCTCAGGTCAGAGGGCCAAACTTATACCCATATCCACTCGGAACATCTTTTGACAGTAGAGCGTTCCGGAATTGGTCACGTTCAGTGAAATGTACTCCACACTCCTTGGTTAAGAGGATAACCAACGTATATGTCACACAACGATCTAATCTCGATAATGTTGTCGTTTTAGTAACAACATATCATTTGGTCGCGAACAAGTTTAAGGACTTAAAGACAAATCCTCCTTTATCATAACATAAGTCCTAAGGACTTCATCATATAAGAGTTCATTTGAAAATGAAATGATGAATAATGCCAAATAATACTTTATTAATTTATCAATTCATTTACAAAATTCAATCATCAATATGCTGACGATTGACATTTGGATACAATTCCCAACAACTCCCACTTAGCCTAAAGCCAATCGGCACAGTATCTAATACCCATCTTTGACTTGTGTTCGCTGAACTCTTTGATGCCGAGGACTTTGGTAAATGGATCAGCCAGATTTTTTTTGTGTGTCAATCTTCTGAAGATCAATATCACCTCGTTCTATAATCTCTCGAACCAGGTGATAGCGTCGCAGAATATGCTTGGTCCGCTGATGTGCTTTAGGTTCCTTTGCCTGAGCTATGGCTCCAGTATTATCACAAAATATAGAAACTAGACCATAAATGGAAGGTGCCACTTCCAGCTCGGTGATGAACTTGCGCAACCATACGGCTTCCTTGGCTGCATCAGATGCTGCGATGTATTATGCTTCACATGTAGAATCTGCCACTGTATGCTGCTTGGAACTCTTCCAGCAGATGGCCCCACCCTTAAGAGTGAAAATATATCCTGACACGCTCTTGCTATCATCTTGATCTGACTGAAAATTTAAATCGGTATATCCCTCAAATTTTAAGTCAGAATCACCATAGACAAGCCACTGATCTTTAGTATTTCTCAAATACTTAAGGATGATTTTTACAACCTTCCAGTGGTTGCTACCTGGATCAGACTGGTATCTGCTCACTACTCCTAATGAGTATGCCACGTCTGGTCTAGTACATGTCATGGTATATATTATAGATCCCACTACCGAAGCATATGGAATTCTTTCATACTCTCTCTTTCTTGAGAGATTGTCGAACAATCCCTTTTAGAGAGGTTAATTCCATGGCCCATTGGAAGATAGCCTTTCTTGGAATTAATCATACTGAACCTTTTCAGTATAGTATCAATGTATGTGGACCGGGATAATCCAAGCAATCTTCTAGATCTATCTCTATAGATCTTCATCCCTAGGATGTAAGATGCTTCTCCCAAATCCTTCATGGCAAATTGAGATGATAGCTATATCTTTATTTCTTGTAATGCAGGAATGTCATTCCCGATTAAAAGAATGTCATCCACAAACAAAATAAGAAATATAATAACTGAACCATTTGCCCATTTATAAATGCAAGGTTCGTCTTCATTCTTAATGAAGCCATATGTTTTGATTACCTTATCAAAACGTATATTCCAACTCCATGAAGCTTGCTTTAATCCATAAATAGACCTTTGTAGCTTGCACACCTTAGACTCATCTGTAGATGTAAAACCTTCAGGTTGTATCATATATACCTCCTCTTCTAAATCTCCATTTAGAAATACGGTCTTTACATCTATTTGCCAGATTTTATAGTCTAAATATGCTGCTATCGCAAGCACAATCCGAATGGACTTGAGCATTGCCACAGGAGAAAATATCTCGTCATAGTCAATACCATAACATTGATGATATCCCTTGGCAACCAGATGGGCTTTATAGGTCTCTACCTTTCCGTCTGTGCCCCGTTTCCTTTTGAATATCCACTTACACCCTATGGGTTTAATCCCTTCGGGTGGGTCAACTAATGTCCATACATCATTGGCCTTCATGGATTCCATTTCGGATTGCATGGATCCAAGCCATTTATCATAGTCATACCTCTGCATTGCATCCATATATGTGATCGGATCCTCATCGTTTTCATCAAGTTCGATAGGATCCCCATCCCGAACCAAGAAACCGTAGTATCTGTCCGGCTGACCTGGTACTCTACCTGATCGCCTTAATGGTGCATCTAAGATGGATTCTGGATCTGATCTAATCAAATCTGACTCAATTGGTTCAGTGGATTGTATCGGATCTTCTACATGTTGAACTTTCCTAAGCTCAACATTAGAGCTTTTAGTTCCTTCATTAAGGAATTCTTTCTCTAGGAAAACAGCTCTATTGCTTACAAACAACTTTTGTTCTTCAGCAAAGTAGAAGTAATATCTTTTAGTTTCTTTAGGATAACCAACAAAGAAACATTTGTCAGACTTGGGTTCAAGTTTGTCTGTCTTCAAATGTTTAACGTACGCTGGACACCTCCAAATCCTAAGGTAAGAGAGCATCGGCTTACGTCCAGTCCACATCTCATGTGGTGTTTTATTTACAGACTTACTTGGAACCTTATTTAGAATGTAGCAGGCTGACTCAAGAGCATATCCCCAAAAGAATATGGGCAGATCAGCAAACCCCATCATGGATCGAACCATGTCTAATAGAGTTCGACTTCTCCTTTCTGATATACCGTTATACTATGGTGTACCAGGAGGAGTCCATTGAGAGAGAATCCCATTTTCTCCTAGATATGTCAAAAACTCACTAGTGAGGTATTCACCTCCT
Organism: Phoenix dactylifera; assembly: GCF_009389715.1. Taxonomy (NCBI): domain Eukaryota; kingdom Viridiplantae; phylum Streptophyta; class Magnoliopsida; order Arecales; family Arecaceae; genus Phoenix; species Phoenix dactylifera. The sequence goes on along the minus strand of NW_024067710.1, from coordinate 667,015 downwards.
CGATCTGATCAAAGAGTTTTACTACTCTTTCTAGTTTATTTTTCTACTTCATTACGATATAATTTGAACATTTCAAATGATTCAGATTTATGTCTCATTAAATAGACATAACCATACCTAGAAAGGTCGTCTGTAAATGTAATGAAATATGAATACCCACCTCTAGCATTTGTGCTCATTGGCCCACATCAATAAGTTACTGGCTCGTTCATCTTTTCCGGTAAAAGGTGATTTGGTCATTTTACCAAGAAGGTATGATTCACAGGTTGTCAATGATTCACAATCATTAACATCGAGGATTCCCTCTTTACTTAACATGTTCATCCTGTTCTTATTAATATGTCCTAACCTATAATGCCAAAGGTAGACATCCGTGACATTATCTATTCTAGGGCGCTTATTGGACTTGTACATTACATGAACAGGCTGTGACAAAATGTAAATGCCATTACTCAGAGTTCCATTCATTACAGCAGCACCATTCCAAATGATATTGCAATAATCCTTTTTTATTGATATTTCATAACCATTTTTGGCCAAAAGGCCTACAGAAATGGCATTCAATAAAAAAACTTGGACAATAGTAACAATCACTAAGGACATTTACATGAGAGCTGAATTCAAGTTTAAGAATTCCTAAAGCTAGAACTAGAACTGATCTTCCATCTCCAACATTCAGAAACCTTTCTCCTTCTTCAAACCTCTCACTGACTTATAGCCCCTGCAACGAATTGCAAATATTAAAAGGACTACCGGTATCTAATACCCAAGTCGAATTATCACAAATAGAAAAATTGCAAGGTGTTATCATATAAGTACCTTGATTGGCAACTGATTGCCCACTTTTTTTAAGCCGGTTCGGATCGAGGGATGCAACGTAAAGAGGACAGTTCCTCTTCCAATGTCCTTGCTTCTTGCAGAAGAAGCACTCCGCCTTGCTCTGATTAGACTTTTTATTCTTTTTCTGACGAGGCTGAGCATGGTGCATCTGTTTCTTTTGGATTTTATTTTTCTTTTTTCCTTTCTTAAAGGGGCGACCCTTGGATGAACCTCCCACAAAGTTCACCATCTTCTTAAGAAGTTGGTGATCATTCTCAAACGTCTGTAGTAACCCCAACAATTGGTGATAATTTACCACAGGTTTCGTCATACAAAAATGAATGAGAAAAGGACGGTATGATCTAGGCAATGAGTTTAGTATGGCATCCTTCCCCAATTGATCATGAAGGGGAAAGCCAAGAGAGCTTAGACGCTCGATCAACTCAATCATGTACAGTACATGATCAGTTACCGAGGTTCCATCTTTCATTCGGACGCTGAAGATGGCACAACTAGTTTTGTGCCTCTCAACGTTGTCAGGAACATCGAATGATTCATTCAACACTTGAATGATATCTTCTGGCTGCGTATTCTCAAAATGCCTACTAAACTCATCACTCATTGCTGCCAACATGATGCATCGAACAGTGATCCAGTCACTAAGCCACTTCTGATAAGTGTCTCTGGCCGATCTTGATGTATTAGCAGCAGGCTGCTCAGGTGCTGGATCCATTATCACATAAAGGATCTTTTCATGCTCTAGCACTATTTTCAGTTTCCTATGCCAATTATTGAAATTTGGACCAGTCAACTTGTTATTGTCCAACAATGAGCGAATTGACAAATTAGTGGCCATTTCTGCATAAAAAAAAAATTTGGCTATTAGTATATAAATTGACTAAACTCAATAGACTTGAACTTTAGTCTAAAAGTACTTCCACTATTTTATACAAATTGGTAGCCTCTACCTTCAATTCAAAAAATTACTCTTAATTCTTTAGTGAGCATTAGAACCTAATAGATCGCATATAGGCCCGAGTGTGGCTCGGCTAACCCATATGCATCTATTGGTAGGTTCTTAACCAATTACTTCACCAAGCAACTTCTAGTGATGATTTTGCCCTAGGTTCTTCGGCAGGCGTGTGGCGCCTCCACCGAATACCCTAGTCAGGTCCAACCATTAAATGATAGGATTAAGTCTAATAACTAATAGACGACCAAGCCCGAGTGTGGCTCGGCTTACCTGACCGTCTATTGAAGGTACATTTAACTCATCATATATTGAATGACAATTTCAATGCTTGATAAGTACCAGGTGGGTGGCACCTCCAATAATTATCAAAACATTGGACCCATTATCACCCAACTTAATGGGAGGCTATGACCTAGTTATCCTCATAACCATTTCATTTTAAGGACCTAATAATTTTAGAGAATTTCATAATTGGGATAGATAAGAGGGTCCGGTTAGTCTAATTTCTTCCACTGAGGGAGTCTCCACTCCTACATGGGTTCGGTCTCATTAAAAATAGGGTGACACCCATGTATACCTATCAAAGCACGCATCTCTATATGCCTCCGGACGGAGAACCACGCTTCGTCACACGATCACGCGTGAGAGTTTCCGGAGATCGGTCACAACTCTTGGACCTTTGCTCTGATACCACTGAAGGGTTCCGATCATGTCATGATGGCCAGCGGAAGCTAGGGATTTTAAAAATTTCTTAATAAAGTTCCTTAACATGAAACCCTTATTAGCCTAGATCACCTTAATGGTAACAATCAAACAATATAAATATAAATGCTGAAACAGAAGAATCCCTGTAATGCTAAATCCAAGTTTGTAGAATCTCTACAAGGTGTCCAAGTGTCCGTCCTCCAACGGTGATCCACACGAAAACTCGATCAAGACTTTAGCTCTAAAGATTTTTGATCCTTAATGCTAAATCCTTCTAAAGGATTTAAATTGGCTTGTTTTCTCTCCTCTCTTATTTTTCTTTCACCTTTCTAAATCACTTCTAATCTTTTTGTCCTAAAGAAGACCTCCTTGTCTTGGCTTAGGACACTCGAGAAGCAATGATAGAAAGAGACAAAGACTTGTAAGAAAGAAGGGATAAGGGAGAGAGAATGCGGTGGAGTTGGAATGAAGAATACGGTGGAATGGCTCCCTATTTATAGATGTGAAGGGATGCATCCTAGCCATCCCTTCATGCATCAAAGGGTGTGATAAGAGGGTGCCAACAAGAGAGAGAGGGAGGCGTATCAAGCTTCAGAAAAAGCCGTATCTAATGATACGCTTCTTTCTCACGTCTCCCTCTTAAATACTGATGATCCAAGGGCCCAAATGCAGAGAATCAAAGCCAATGGCCCAGATCTAGGCGCCATCTAATAGTCCAGATCAAGGCATCATCATCCAGGGTGTCATCCAATGGTCCAGAAGCAAGATGCCATCACCAATGGTCCAGATTCAGGCGCTGAGCAATGGTCCAGATCTTTCATCCAGGGAGCCATCCAGTGGTCCAGATTCAGGCGCTGAGCAATGGTCCAGATCTTTCATCCAGGGAGCCATCCAGTGGTCCAAATTCAGGCGCTGACCAATGGTCCAGATTATTCATCTAGGAAGCCATCCAATGGCCCAGAATAAGGTGCCAACCAGTGGACCAGATCCTTCATCCAGGAAGCCATCCAATGGTCCAGATGAAGGCGCCAACCAGTGGACCAGATCCTTCATCCAGGGAGCGATCAATGGTCCAGAAGTGAAGGCCCTATCAAACTCAATCCAATTGGGTTTAACCAACTTAAAGAAAATATTAAACCTAATCAAATTAGGTCTAATTAAAGCCAAATGGGTTCCAACTCTTGGCTAACCTATATTAGGTCATGATCTAATCATATTAGATCAACCTAATCTAAGAATCAGATTCGAATTTAATTTGAATCAAGAGCTAGGGTTTGCAACACCTGCTAGGATGTTTATCTTGTGTTGACCCCCTAATAGATTTTGATGAATACAAAACACTAGAGTATAATTCTCTTTATCTTAACAATTTAATTGAGGATTTCATGTGTTTAATTAAGAATATTGTTAAGAAATGTCTAGGCATGTTCCCATATTTTTTAAGGATTTATTGAAGAATTTTTGAGATGAAGAAAACAGATCAGGGACAGCCGAGACGTCTCCGGTTTGTCCCAGAGACGTCTCTGGCACGAACAGGAAGAATTGGCACGCTTGGAGACGTCCCCGGCACCTGGCGAGGCGTCTCGCAGGGTCGGAGTCGACTCCCGACTCTGCGGAGTCGACTCTCTCAGAGGCGGCAGAAAGGTCGATTTTTTCAAGGGATGCGCGCGAGTCATCTCCAAAGGACGCGGAGTCGTCCCCGCGAGTAAAAAGCAGACTTCCCGAGTCGTCCCCAGAGAGCGCGGAGTCGACTCTCTCAGGGGATTCCAGAGGATGTGTTTTTCGGTGATAAAACAGCGGAGTCGTCCCCTAGGTAGCGGAGTCGACTCTCTCAGAGAATTCCAGAGGACTTGTTTTTTGGAGATAAAGCAGCGGAGTCGTCCCCGAGGCAGCGGAGTCGTCCCCATGCAAAAAGCACAAACATCTCGAGACGTCCCCGTAAAGGGCCGAGGCGACTCTCTCAGAAAAACAAAAAAACAAGCATTCAAACTGTTCATCCTCAGAGTCGCCCCCGTAAAGCACCGAGTCGACTCCCAACATCGTCAAAAGTAAATTCATACAGTCGAGACATCTCGCGTTGAAGCGGAGACGTCTCCGGAGCGCCTGGGACGCGACTGACACACTTTTGCAGGTTTGTTTGAATTTCAAACTTCCATATCTTTGTGTCTAACAGATCTATTTGCTTTTTGGGCTATAAAAGGGAGCTCTTAAGTGCCTTCCAACAACTTCTCACCAACCCAACACAAGATCATTCAAGAGAGAAGAAAGAGGTTCAAGGGAGTTAGAGCTTTCAAGAGAAGAAATCAAGTGCATCCAAGCTTTCCCATCTGATTTCGTGCTCAACTACTCTCTCCCACTCGGCATTCAAAGCTCACATTCAAGCCAACGCGATCCACATCGGAAGAACCACCATTTCCCATGCTTCCAACGGCTAAAAGGGTTCTTCCGGGTTTTATTATTTCTCATTGTTATATTTCTTCTTAAGAGCTTTCAAATCTTTTGTAAAACATTGATTATTGTGCTTGTTCCAGTCAAGAAACTTGGAACAAGGGATAGGCGTCCCAAGCCTAGGTTAAATTGGGGGATTATAGGGTTCGTTGTTAGCCCGGTGTAAAACAACGAGTTGGGTAGTGCACTCGCAAAACTACCGTACTGCAATCGTTGATTATAGTAGAAATTCCCAAAGGTGTTTGGGGAGTGGATGTAGGAGCAGTGGAAGCTCCGAACCACTATAAAACCTTGTGTTTGCGATTGACTATTCTTATACCTCTATCTTTACTTTAGCACATACACTTGTGTGTTTTATTTTTAATTAGACAAAAAATCTTAAAACACCCAATTCACCCCCCTCTTGGGTGACCATCTCTGGGCAACAAGTGGTATCAGAGCGGGTGCTCTGTGTATTTCTTGAAGACCTAACCGTCTTAGCCAAAGATCTAGATGGCAACACCCTTCAACAATGTTCCTGCTGAGGGGCAGGCAACCAATAGACCTCCACTCTTCAATGGGACAAATTATACCTATTGGAAGACTAGAATGAGGATTTCTATTCAAGCACAAGATTATGCCTTGTGGAGGGTTATAATCAAGGGACCACACGAACCATCTTACATGGTTAATGGCATTCAAGTTCCCAAACCTGAGGAGGATTGGGATGAGAATGATAATAGGATGGTTCAACTCAATGCTAGAGCCATGAACTCATTATTCTGTGCTCTAGATGTGAATGAGTTCAATAGAGTTTCCACCTGTAGTTCCGCCAAGAAAATATGGGATAGGCTTGAAGTTACCCACGAGGGTACAAATCAAGTCAAAGAGTCTAAAGTGAACATTCTAGTTCACAAATATGAGTTATTTAAGATGGAACCCAATGAAACCATCTCATGCATGTTCACACGCTTCACCGATATAATAAATGGTCTAAAGAGTTTGGGTAAATCTTACACTAATCCAGAACTTGTGAGTAAAATTCTCAGGTCTTTGCCGAAAGCATGGGAAGCGAAGGTCACGGCGATCGTAGAAGCCAAAGACCTCAACACATTGGGACTTGAACAACTATTGGGCTCATTGATGACGCATGAGCTCACAATGAAGCAACATGAAGAAGATTTGCCAAAGAAGAAGACAATCGCACTCAAGGCTACTTCGAGTGTGTGTGAAGAAGAAAGTAGTGAGAGTGAAGAAGAAAGCGAAGATGAGGACTTGGGTTTAATAGTAAGGAAGTTTAAGAAATTCATGAGAAGAAGGAAACCCTTCCCAAGAAAGAAGTTTGGAGGGAGAAATGATTGGGAAAAGGAAAAAGAAAAGAAAAGAGACCCAATCATATGTTATGATTGCAAGAGACCGGGACACATCCATTCCGAATGCCCTCAACAGAAGAAGCACTTTGGAAAGAAGAAGAAGAAGGCATTGAAAGCAACGTGGGATGATAGTGACACATCCTCCTCCGAGGAAGAGAAGGAAGAGACCGCCAACTTGTGCTTCATGGCATTCGAAGACGATGAGGTATGTCAAAGCTCAACTACAAATTTTACTTTAGAAGAATTATATGAAGCTTTTCAAGAACTCATGAGTGATTGTAGTATGTTAGGAGCAAAGAATAAAGAATTAAAGGCCTCCAATCAAAAACTAAAGGATGATATTAAAAACCTATTGATTGAGAAGGAGAGCGTTAAAAATGTTAACACCATTGACCTAGAAAATAAAAATTCAAAACTTAGCATTGAAAATGAAACGGCAAAAACACTAATTAAGGAATTAAATCTAAAAGTTAAATCCCTACTCAATGGTAATACCTCACTTGCACAAAATGTTGAATCCCTTAAAAATGATAAGGAAGAATTGGCTAAAGAAAATTTGGTTCTTAAAAATGAGGTACATAAGTACAAACCAATTGTGGAGAAATTTACACAAAGCTCTGAAAAATTAAATCTTATTCTATCCAATCAAAAAGCTGTTTTTAATAAAGCCGGATTAGGATATAAAACTAGCAAACAACAAAAGTATCTAAAGAATTTCTTTGTGAAAGCAAAAGATGTCAAAACTGAAAAACCTACATGCTTTCATTGTGGAAAAAGTGGACATAAAGCCTATTCTTGCATTCAAAGAAAGATTCAAACTAACAAGAATACATTTGTAAAGGGTAAAAACACAACTAAAGTATGGGTGCCTAAGGGAACCAACTACACTAACCAAGAAGGACCCAAGAAAACTTGGGTACCTAAGAGCTTCACATGATTATTTTGCAGGTATGCCTTGCAGCCGGGAGTAAAAAGAGAATGTGGTATCTTGATAGTGGTTGCTCAAGGCATATGACCGGTGACAAGAGTCTCTTCGTCACCTTGAAATCAAAAGAAGGAGGAGTAGTCACATTTGGAGACAATGCTAAAGGTCAAATCATTGGTGTTGGTAAAATCTCCATATCACCCTCCTCATTTATTGACAATGTATTGTTAGTTAATGGACTAAAACATAATTTATTAAGTATAAGTCAATTTTGTGACAAGGGCTTTAAAGTGTCATTTGAATCTTCACTATGCATAATTAGTAGTCCAGTTGACAATGAGATCATACTTACAGGACATAGGCATGGAAATGTTTACATGGTAGATCTTGATGATCTCACCATGAAGGATGGCCAATGTCTTGTAGCCATGGATCCCAAAGTCAATGAGACTAGTTGGTTATGGCATCGTAGGTTAGGGCATGCTAGCATGGATTTAATCTCTAAATTGATTACAAAAGATCTAGTCAAAGGACTACCAAAAATAGACTTTGAAAAGAACAAAATTTGTGCTACATGTCAATTAGGGAAACAAACGAGAAGCTCTTTCAAGTCTAAGAACATAGTATCAACATCAAAACCCCTAGAACTAATTCACATGGATTTGTTTGGACCCACTAGAACTGCTAGTCTAGGGGGTAAGAAATTTGGTCTTGTAATTGTTGATGATTTTTCACGTTTTACATGGGTTTCATTTCTTGCACACAAAGATGAGTCCTTTTCCGCTTTTATCAAGTTTCATAATAGGATTTCGAATGAACTCAATCTTAAACTAAAAACAATTAGGAGTGATCATGGTACCGAGTTTGAAAATCAGCATTTTGAAAAATTTTGTGAAGAAATTGGTATCAATCACAATTTCTCGGTACCTAGGACACCCCAACAAAATGGGGTGGTAGAAAGGAAGAATCGCACACTAGCAGATATGGCTCGTACCATGTTGTGCGAATCGGATCTACCAAAGTACTTTTGGGCTGAAGCATTAAATACTTCATGTCATATTTTAAACCGTGCTTTAGTTAGATCTATCTTAAAGAAAACACCTTATGAGTTGATGAAAAGTAAGAAACCAAATATAAGCTATTTTCATGTTTTCGGTTGTCGCTGCTTTATTTTAAACAATGGAAAGGACAATCTAAGTAAATTTAGTGCTAAATCAGATGAGGGGATCTTCTTAGGTTATTCCTCATCTAGTAGAGCATACAGGGTTTTCAACAAGAGAACTCTCGTTGTTGAAGAATCCATTCATGTTGTTTTTGATGAAGCTAATGGAGATTCTTCTAGAAAAGAAAAAGATGGTGATGCAGGTATACTTGAAGACAGAATGAAGGAATTCTCCATACAAGACAAACAACATGAGGATGAGATCAAAGAAGATTCAATTCAGCAAGGTGAAGAAGATCAACCTCCAACAAGAAATCAAGATCTTCCTAAGGAATGGAGGTATGCACATGGTCATCCAAGGGATCTAATCCTTGGTGATCCTTCACAAGGGATAAGGACAAGATCCTCTTTAAGAAACACTAGTAATTATCTTGCATTTGTTTCACAGATAGAACCTAAATCACTAGAAGAAGCCGAAAAAGATGAAAATTGGATAAATGCCATGCAAGAAGAATTAAACCAATTTGAAAGAAATCAAGTTTGGACTCTAATGAAAAGATCCCCTAATGTTTCAATTATAGGCACCAAATGGGTATATAGAAATAAACTAGATGAAGATGGAATAGTAATAAGAAACAAAGCTAGGCTAGTAGCCAAAGGATATAATCAGGAGGAAAGGATAGATTTTGATGAAACTTTTGCTCCTGTTGCTAGGTTAGAGGCTATTAGACTTCTTTTGGCATATGCATGCTTTATGGATTTCAAACTCTATCAAATGGATGTAAAAAGTGCCTTTTTAAATGGTTATATAATGGAGGAAGTTTATGTAGGACAACCTCCAGGTTTTGAGAACCACTTACATCCAGATTATGTTTTTAAATTGCATAAAGCATTATATGGACTTAAGCAAACCCCTAGGGCATGGTATGAAAGATTAAGTAATTTCCTAATTGAAAATAAGTTTAAGAGAGGAAATGTAGACAAAACCCTCTTCATTAAAAGAAAAGGGAATGACTTATTGCTTGTGCAAATTTATGTGGATGATATAATTTTTGGTGCTATTAATGATAGTCTTTGTCAAGAGTTTGCTAAGCTTATGCAGGGAGAATTTGAAATGAGCATGATGGGTGAGCTCAACTTCTTTCTTGGGCTACAAATAAAACAATCAGAGGAAGGCATCTTCATCAGTCAGTCCAAATACATCAAGGAAATGTTGGAAAAATTCAAGATGAAGGATGCAAAGGAAATCAGCACACCCATGGGCTCAAGTTGCAAGCTTGACAAAGATGAAAAAGGTAAAAGTATAGACTGCAAATTATACAGAGGTATGATAGGTTCTTTACTTTACCTTACTGCTAGTAGGCCAGACATATTATTCAGTGTTTGCATGTGTGCTAGATACCAAGCATGTCCTAAGGAATCACACTTGCAAGCTGTTAAAAGAATATTCAGATATCTAGTAGGGACATCTAATGTAGGATTATGGTATTCTAAACAATCTGACATAAATTTAATTGCTTATTCCGATGCTGATTTTGCCGGGTGCAAACGCGACAGAAAAAGCACTAGTGGCACATGTCAATTCTTGGGTGCTAATTTGGTTTCTTGGTTTAGCAAGAAACAGAATTCAGTTGCCTTATCCACAGCTGAGGCTGAGTACATTGCAGCTGGAAGCTGTTGTGCCCAAGTTCTTTGGATTAAGCAACAACTTGAAGACTTCGGTATCAAAATGGACAACATACCAATTAGATGTGATAATACAAGTGCAATTAATTTAACAAAAAATCCTGTCCAACACTCTAAATCAAAATACATAGAGATTAGGCATCACTTTATAAGGGATCATGTGCTGAAAAATGATGTGATGATTGAATATGTATGTGCTGAAAATCAATTGGCCGATATCTTTACAAAGCCCCTTTGTAAAGATAGGTTCAACTTCTTAAGGAATGCTTTGAGCTTGTATGATCCTAGCAAATAAATTGAACTTGTATTGCAATGGTTTGCTACTCAAACTAGTAATCCACCTCAAGGTCACAAATAGCAAACCTAGTATCTATTAAGTGAAAGCATGAATCTATCTAAGTTAAATGACGAATTGTTTGACTTTCCGGAGGATGGTTACCCTCCCTTGGACTCTTCATGGAGATATTTTCAGAGCCTATTTCATAGGTATTCGAAACTTGGTCAAACATTCCTCATTTCAATATTGATAATTTTTTTTTTTTAAAAAAAAAAATCATTATAAAAACTTTTGTAGGATGTATTATTGAAGGAAAGGATCACAAGCAAACTCACTCTATATTCACCAAAAGAAATCACGTTGATTATTGTGGTTGAATAAAATAAATTGGGAAAAGATAGAAATCATTCTGAAATTTTTTAGTGCCGGAGACGTCTCTGGCAAATCGCAGAGATGTCCCCCCGGCGAGACGTCTCGCGTTAGTCGTGGAGACATCTCGGGGACCGAACGAAGGTTTTTAAATTAGGTGAAACAGCTCGAGCCGATCCGAGCTATCTTCTTTCGTCCCCGACAAAAACAAAAAACCCTAGCCTCCATTTGCTCTCCACCACAAACCCTAGCCTCCATTTGCTCTCCACCACAAACCCTAGCCTCCATTCCAAACCATGGCACCTAAGAGAGCTAGACGAACGGGTGGGAGGCGTCCTAGGGTAGCGACCGACGACGAGGAACGGAGGGAAGAGCCTTCCGCGCCGTCTCCTCCGGTTGCTCCGCCAACCACGACCCTTTCTTGTGCAAATCGCACAGTAACCACGGGTAGGTACATTGACTTCCAATTTCTAGATAGTGAGGGGTTCTCTATTGGGGAGAGACTCCGTGCCCAAGGTTGGGAATACCTTTGTACCCTAAATACATCAACCTATCCCGGCCTAGTTAGAGAAATGTTTAACAATATGGCCTTAGGGGACTCGGGGTACACTGGATATGTCCGAGGGACATTGATAGAAATCAATGAAGATATTCTATCAAGTATATTACAAATTCCTAAATAAGGTGAGGCTCCGACCTCACATCCCCAAAGGGAGATTGCCCTAAACCTAGTTTTAGGACGAGAGGACTGCGGCCCTCTTGACGTAGTTAACTCCCAAGACCTCAATGCCGAGATGAGACTGCTTTTGAGCATTGTTAACCGGGTCTTGTTTCCAAAAACCGGTCGCTTCGATTTCGTTTCGGAGCGAGATTTAGTCATCATGCACCACATCTTACTAGGGATTCCCCTAAACCTCCCTAGACTTATGTTGAACTATATTTCCATATGTCATAGGTATTCTAGGTTTAGCATACCATATGGGATGATCTTTACCCTACTGTTCAAACATTTCAAGGTTCCAATCCTAGAAAATGAGCCGGCAAAACCTTTAAGAAACACCGACTACTACAATGAAAGCACAATGCGTAGAATGGAGTTTCACAAGGTAGATGGATCATGGGTTAAGGTACCTAAAAGAAAATCTCAAACCCTAGAGCCTGAGATCCCACATCAGGAGCCTGACCACCACTCTCCTCCACATAGCCATATGGCCTTCCCTGATGTACCTTCCAGCTCGGCTGGACCATCCACATCTATGCCTCCTCCTCCTTCAGTCAGTGGATCCTTCTCCCTATCAGATGAATAGATGCACACTCTAGCATCTGTGATATGCCAGCAGATGAGGGAAGAGATGAGATCCATAGTCTCTGCTGAGCTGGCCTCCATCCGTACCTCACATGAAGCTCTCCTACAAGAATTGAAGGAAATAAAAGCTCAGGTAGAAGCTACAGCATCAGAATTGGTTCATGTGGGTACCATCTAAACTATAAGATCAATTGAGCTACAGGAGAAATTGAAGATCATATCAGATGGTCTTCAAGAGTTGACGAGCCTTGGAGGCAATGTGGGCACCGTGGCTGCCCAACTTAGAGGAAAAATTGAAAGGGCAAGTCTAGAGTTCGAAGCATTAGTGGCAGCCTTTCATCAATCTCAGGGAGATCAGTTTAGAACTCTACTGGATTCTATAAATGCATTTATAGAGGCTGCGGCTAGGGCTATTGAGCAACGTCGCCGTTGAAGGACAGTTTGTAAACATCTAGGGTTCATCTTTTTGTAAAGCCCTAGGCTAATTTTGAAACTTCTTTTGTATTAGGAATCAATACTTGTAATGATTTCCTTTCCTTTTAACCTTGTAATGACTTCAAATGATTGCAATGATATATGAATGTCATACAATTTCTTTGAAATTTTGTGTATGTTTCTAATCCTGTGGAATCAAATCTTGTGTATGTAAATCTGTGATGTGCCATAAAATTCTCATAATATACCTTAAGTGTTCAAATTTGACACAACTTATCAATGCATATGAAACAGGGGGAGCACAACTACTTTTAAAAGGTCTGAAATGAATTCCAAAACAAAGGGGGAGTGAAATGAATGCTGAATTCATTAATAAACAAAAACTTGGACAGAGGGAGCATAACTTGAATATCTTTGAGTGATTCATGGTAATATGCTGAATTCCACTAGGAATTGTGTCTTAAGTACCCAAGGATAATTTGTCCCCTTCATTGTTGATGACAAAAAGGGGAAGTAGAACCTATATATGGAGTGTATGGAGTAGAACCAATATATGGAGTATATGGAGTAGAACCTATATATGGAATAGAAAATTGAATTAGAAAAGATAAAATTGAAGAATATTGGCTTTAAGCATTAAGATAATTGCCCTTCTGGAAAAGAAAGGGGGAGTCAAAAAGTATTTAGCCTTCAATTGTCTTTAGCATCAATATTTTATTAATTCACATTTTAACTTGATTCAAATTCAGTTGATATGCTAAAATTGCTCAAGAGCTATTAAAATCAATACTTTTGTATTTATTTAGCTACATCTGATCAAATACTGTGTATATGTTTAAATTTCGAATTTTGCATATACTCAGTGTTTTGTCATCATCAAAAAGGGGAGATTGTTGACCCCCTAATGGATTTTGATGAATACAAAATACTAGAGTATAATTCCCTTTATCTTAACAATTTAATTGAGGATTTCATGTGTTTAATTAAGAATATTGTTAAGAAATGTCTAGGCATGTTTCCATATTTTTCAAGGATTTATTGAAGAATTTTTGAGATGAAGAAAACAGATCAGGGACAGCCGAGACGTCTCCGGTTTGTCCCAGAGATGTCTCTGGCACGAACAGGAAGAATTGGCACGCTTGGAGACGTCCCCGGCACCTGGCGAGGCGTCTCGCAGGGTCGGAGTCGACTCTCGACTCTGCGGAGTCGACTCTCTCAGAGGCGGCAGAAAGGCCGATTTCAAGGGATGCGCGCGAGTCGTCTCCAAAGGACGCGGAGTCGTCCCTACGAGTAAAAAGCAGACTTCCCGAGTCGTCCCCAGAGAGCGCGGAGTCGACTCTCTCAGGGGATTCCAGAGGATGTGTTTTTCGGTGATAAAACAGCGGAGTCGTCCCCTAGGTAGCGGAGTCGACTCTCTCAGAGAATTCCAGAGGACTTGTTTTTCGGAGATAAAGCAGCGGAGTCGTCTCCGAGGCAGCGGAGTCGTCCCCATGCAAAAAGCACAAACATCCCGAGACGTCCCCGTAAAGGGCCGAGGCGACTCTTTCAGAAAAACAGAAAAACAAGCATTCAAACTGTTCATCCTCAGAGTCGCCCCCGTAAAGCACCGAGTCGACTCCCAACATCGTCAAAAGTAAATTCATACAGCCGAGACGTCTCGCGTTGAAGCAGAGACGTCTCCGGAGCGCCTGGGATGCGACTGACACACTTTTGCAGGTTTGTTTGAATTTCAAACTTCCATATCTTTGTGTCTAACGGATCTATTTGCTTTTTGGGCTATAAAAGGGAGCTCTTAAATGCCTTCCAACAACTTCTCACCAACCCAACACAAGATCATTCAAGAGAGAAGAAAGAGAAAGAGGTTCAAGGGAGTTAGAGCTTTCAAGAGAAGAAATAAAGTGCATCCAAGCTTTCCCATCTGATTTCGTGCTCAACTACTCTCTCCCACTCGGCATTCAAAGCTCACATTCAAGCCAACGCGATCCACATCGGAAGAACCACCATTTCCCACGCTTCCAACGGCTAAAAGGGTTCTTCCGGGTTTTATTATTTCTCATTGTTATATTTGCTTCTTAAGAGCTTTCAAATCTTTTGTAAAACATTGATTATTGTGCTTGTTCCAGTCAAGGGACTTGGAACAAGGGATAGGCGTCCCAAGCCTAGGTTAAATTGGGGGATTGTAGGGTTCGTTGTTAGCCCAGTGTAAAACAACGAGTTGGGTAGTGCACTCGCAAAACTACCGTACTGCAATCGTTGATTATAGTGGAAATTCCCAAAGGTGTTTGGGGAGTGGATGTAGGAGCAGTGGAAGCTCCGAACCACTATAAAATCTTGTGTTTGCGATTGACTATTCTTATACCTCTATCTTTACTTTAGCACATACACTTGTGTGTTTTATTTTTAATTAGACAAAAAATCTTAAAACACCCAATTCACCCCCCTCTTGGGTGACCATCTCTGGGCAACATCTTGCAAACATAATCTAATCCAATTAGACCCTTGATAAATTTTCTTGTGTGTCACCCATTGGGTTCCATACTTAGCTAGCAATAGGTGTAAGTGCGAGTTGACCCAACTTGATTAGAACTCTTCTAATTGATTTAAGTCCAAACTGCGCGAACCCAAACTTAACAATTAGAATCCTTTATAATTGGTGATCGAATTAAACTCTTTAATTCGATCAAACATATAAGATAAGATTGACGTCTAGCAACGTATCATGTCTATCCGAAAAATATGAAATTTGGCGGAAATACCAAAAATACCCTTTCAGTAGCAAGTTACCGTGCAATTCAATCCTTTAATCAAACTGCATCCCGAATATGTATGTGAGTATGAATATATGTCAAACTCAATTTCATATTCATATATTTCTCAATCTTCTAATGATAATTCGAATAATGAAACATTAGAAACTCTTTCTAATTTTCATTCTGCTTTGATCAAAGGCTTCCTAAATTATCATATGATTAGAATAAATAGGATGCGATCTTCTCTTACTAGAAGTGATTAATTTCTTGTTGACCTACTCATAACCTTCGTACACAATCCACCATATCCAGAAGACCTCGTACATAACTTATTGTCATGAATGAGTGGAAACCAAAATATGGATTTATGTGCATAAGATACTATGGTGACCTCAGGTCAAAGGATCAGTTGCACAACTCCTACTAAGAGAATCATCTTTTGACATGTAAGTAAGACTTCATAAGATTTCTCTTTGTAGGACAATTCAGTGAACTCATTCCTCTAATGAGCACCCACATCTTTGTATTAGTGTCTCCACACAAGTGATTGTGAGATCAATCACCCTCTGCATCGAGCATACATAAGATGTGCCAGTCTTTCCGGTAAACATTGATCCCCGACTCAATGTACCAATGACTGGAAATACTTAAGATTAGAGTTTTAGGATTTTAGGTCTCACTAGTATGATCTCATCATAGCCTCAAAACCATTGCCCTAATCTAAGGGGTTTATCTCAAATATAATCAACAGCGTATGATAAAACACAATGCCTTTATTCATATTTAAATGTCATGTACATGATTTGAAAAATCAAAAGAAAATCCTTCGCAATATATATTGTGATTGGCTTGTAGGGCATCTATTCTTTTATTACATCCAATAGGTACAATACCTTCTGGTGGATCCACTAAGGTCCAGACTTGGTTGGAATGCATGGAGTTGATGAGAGCACAAAAGTGCAATCGTCATACCATCTTAATTAGTATTATAGCTAATCATTAATGATAAAATTAACTAATTAGCGTTGTATTTGTGTTTGAGTGCAAGTAATCCAAGAGACCCAATAATATTAGGTTTGAGCTCAGCTCATCCCACCGTGCCAGCTAGCAACGGCCCATGTCATGCCATGCCTCAGCGTATCAGCCCATTCCAAGCTTCACGCGATAAAGGTCCCAATCGAAGCCATGCAGTCCCCATGTCCAACTCGTCTCCGTTCCTTCCAGCCGATTCAAACAAACACATGTCCGAGCTCAAGTCAAGCCAGCATCTTCATGTGATGGAGCTCATCCCGCATTTCAGCTGCAACCAAATCCTTCCGTGATCTGATTCCTCCCGCAATGCATCACGGCCGTCCATCCTCCCCAGCTCATCCCGCAACGCCCCATCCAAGTCGTGATCGGATTCACAGTAGCCTCCTCCACCTCAGCCCGCATCTCCTTTCTTCCGCGATCGATCCTAGCGCCCGAAGAAGCAAGGCCACGTCCTCCTCACCAGCGCATGCAATTTCCCGTGAATCCAGATCCACCGCGTCTGTGATCAAACCGCTTCCTTTCGCGATCCATCCCAGCATCAGCGTCCCTCTTCCATGATGCAGCAGCGCATGATTCTGCCTTCTTCTTCCATCCCGGAACTCCAGCACCCCAGCTCAGCCGTGATCGGCTCCTCCCAGCAGCCAGTAATCCAGCTCCTTCCGTCGGCAAGTCTCTTCCGAATTCCCAGCGGCCATCATTCGGATCCACCTACCAAGCTTCCGCCCGTGATCCCAGCTCTCTTCCGATTCGAAATTTCCAGCCATTCCCACGGATTCATGTCCTTCCGCAATCTGATTCTCCTGCATCATGCCCCGGAATCCCAGCAGCTTGTGTTCAAGCCATCTCCCACGGATTGACGCCCTCCGTCTCATCCGTCCGTGATCAGCACCCATCGATCCCGCGACCGTTTTGATCCATCGCCGGCTTCAAGGCTCAGGCAATCTATAAGAAGGGGAGGATGAGTGGAGGAGAAGGAGGCTGGGGGGTCGTCAGTTGGGATTGGGGCCAAGTAACAGGGGAGGTCGGCTGGTTCAAGAAGGAACATGGGAGAGGGTTTGGTTTGGGAGAGAAGAGAGAAAAGAAAAAAAAAAGAAGGAAATGCTCTATTTTCTCTTTTGAAAACAGAGCATGTTCTAATATGATTTTTTTTTAGTTTTTAGTTTTATTAAGAATTTTATTTTGAGAGCATGTGTTTTGAGGTTTTTAGTTTTATTTTAATAGAGAGTTTTATTTATGCTAAAGTTGTAATTTCTGTTGTTTTTAATTTCTGTTCTTCAAATTCTGTAATCTTTCTTCTTTTTCATGCAATATATGAAATTTTCTTTTATGCAATTTATGTTCCAGGTTTCAATCTTCTTAGCACTATTTTCATCCATTTTAATTTATGCCAAAACTTTTCTTTGATTAGTTAAATATATAAATGCTTTTAGAATTTAAATACTTGTCTTTTTGTCAATTTCAAGTAGAAAACATTCTCTGGTTGCCCAGAGAATCATTCAAACATCCTCGAAGTAATGTTTTTCTTTGTTATTCAAGAATCGATTTCGAAACTGAGTGAACGTTTTAATTTTTATGCAACTTTAATCGCCTCTCTGTGGATCAACCTCTTACGACCACTATTCTTCGAGTAGAATAGGTAAGAGTAAAATTAATTTAAATTTTGTTTGTCGGTTCTAATAACGATCTGTTTAGCATATTTTTAGGTAAACAGGAATCGAACAACAAGAGTCTATCTTTGACTTCATAGCTTCCAGCCATTTCTCGGAATCGATATATAATATCGCCTCGTTGTAAGTATTGGGATCCTGTATATGTTTCCTATCTCCTATGAGAAACATTTCCTCGGTATCCTCTATAAGTATACCTAAATATCTATCAGGAGGATGGGAGACCCTACTAGATCTACGAGGTGGAGGAGGTACTACGTGTACTGGTTCTATATGAATAGGTTCTATAGGATCCATAACTCGTTGCTTTTCAGAGACTTTCTCTTCGAGCTCAATTTTTCTCCCACTGTCTCTATCAAGGATAAACTGTTTTTTCAAGAAGATGGCATGTCGGCTCATAAACACATTGTGATCCTCTGAGACGTAAAAATTATATCCTAATGACTCTTTAGGATATCCTATAAAACGAGTACATATGGTCCTAGCCTCTAACTTGTTCGCCTGCAGTCGCTTGACATGGGCCGGATATCCTCAAATCTTGAGATGATCAAGACTTGGCTTCTTACCATGCCATATCTCATATGGTGTGGTAGGAACGGATTTAGAGGAAACTTTATTTAATAAGTAAATCGTGGAAAGTAAGACATCTCTCTAAAGAAACATAGGTAAATCAGTGAATGTCAACCCTAAAGGATGAATTTTGATGATTACAAAACACTTGAGATCATGTTGTGTACTAATGACATTGGCTTAATTGTGAAGTTTTATAAGTCAAGAAAAATCAAAAGAATTGAAGCACTGCAAAATCTTAAGTTCTTCGTAAATATCTCGTTGGACATGTTCTAATAGGAATTGATCTTAATCTAGTCCATGGAGATCAGAGAAGAAGTCTAAAGTTTTCTGTTTAAAGACTTGAGTCAACTTCTAAGCAAAAAGAACAAGTTTAAGTTGATTCTAATAAGTTTTATTCAAGGAACACAGTCAAAGAGTCGACCCCCGCAAAACATGAGTCGACCTTTGGGTAGTAAACAGAAAGTTTTTTATCGCCTGAGAAAAGCTTGAAGAGTCGACCCTTGTTCAAAATGAGTCGACCCCCGAAATTGAAGAGTCGACTCCTGCTCAGTCTCAGTGCCGGCCGAAAAACTAGAGCGTGAGCCGACCCTTGTGTTTAAAGAGGCGACTCCTGATGAAGATGAGCCGACCTTTAAGAATTAAGAGTCGACCCTTTGAAGTTGACACAGCAAAAGCGCTCTCCACGATTTGAAGTGCCGATCTAGAAAGAACATGAGTCGACCCCTGAGATATATGAGTCGATCCTAGTACTGCTGGGACCACAACGGAAAGCTGTGAACGATTTTTGTCTTCTTTTGTAACAGAAAAAGATTCTCATCAGAACGGAAAGAAAGGAATTCAAATCCTGCCGAAGAATTTGTCTATAAATACGAAAGAACCTCAGAATGGAAGCAACAAGAAAAGAAAAAAGATTCCATTGAAAACAAAAAGTTTCCACTGAAAAAAAGAGAAGAAAAGCTTAGCAGTTCATCTTCCTCACCAGTACTGTAATCAGAAACTTTCTCTTATGAGGAGATCAGTCGAAGTTTCTCACTGCATCGTGTAGAGCTGCTGTTCAGACATTGGAACATCCTTCCACAGCAAACTACTTCATCGGCTTCAGCTTTTTGCTTTCATTGATTTATTTTTATATGCTCTGAAGCTTTACGTTTTCAAGTTACAGCATTCTTTTAGTTGGATTAATTGCTGCTGTAACAGTTTCATTGATTTGAAACTTGTAAAGGCTCTTCCAAGCCTTGATTGGAAGTTGCTGAATCAGATGTATTCAGCAAGGGTGATAGTTTTGGTTGGTTTATCTGAAAACCAACTGGGTTGTTTGTGAGCCCGGAAAAATAAACAGTGTAAAATTTTTGGTTGGTTTGTCTGAAAACCAACAGGGTTGTTTGTGATCCCGGAAAACAAAAAGTTTTCGGTTGGTTGCCTGGGAAAACCAACTGGATTTTTGATTGTGAGCCAGAAAAACAATCAGGCTGTAATCTGCTGGGTTATAGTGAAAATCTTAAGCTAGGCTTGAGGAGTGGACGTAGGTGCTGGGAGTGCACCGAACCACTATAAACCTTGGTGTTTGTGATTGCGGTTCTTCTCTTTCTTTCCTCTGCATATTCCTTACTGCATTACTAACTTTTATTTACTGTCATATTTGTGCAATCTCATTTTCGCTACTAAATCTATAAGATATTAGTAACTCATACTCTCTATACGTTTCAACGTTAATAATTTTTTTTAAGAGACCCAATTCACCCCCCCTCTTAGGTTGCACCTCTGGGCAACAAGTGGTATCAGAGCCTGGTACTCCAGAAACTTTTTGATCTAACAATTAAGAGTTAAAGATCATGGCAGCCACTATGAAATCCTCTGTTGCCGAAGGGCAATCCACCAATAGACTGAGAGGGTTCTAGCATGCTATAACGGGCAGCGGAAGCTAGGAATTTTAAAAATTTCTTGATAAAGTTTCTTAACATAAAACCCTTATAAGCCAAGATCACCTTAATGGAAGCAATCAAATAATATAATATAAATGCAGAAATAGAAGAATACCTCTAATGCTAATCCAATATGCAGAATTTTCACTAGGTGCCTAAGTGTTCACCCTCCAATGTTGATCCACACGAAAACTTGATTTAAGTCTTAAGCTCCAAAGACTTTGATCCTTAATGCAGAATTCTTCTAAAGAACTCTAATGGCTTGCTTTCCTTTCTTTCTATTTTTCTTTAACCTTCTAAAATCACTTCTAATCCTTTTGTCCTAAAGAAGACCACCTTGTCTTGGCTTAGGACACACTAGAATCAATGCTAGAAAGAAAGAAACTAATGTAAGAAAGAAAGAAGAGAGGAGTGGGGTGGAGTTGGAATAATGAAACCCATGGAGTGCTAGCCTATTTATAATAGGTGTAGGGATGCATCTCCAAGGGATGCATCCCATCCATACATCCTCTCATGAAAGGGCATCATCTAAAGGGACATATCAAATAAGAGGAGGTGCAAATCAAGTGAGGAGGTGTATCAAATGATATGTCCTTTCATGTGGTGCTATATTTTGACCAAGTCAACATCACATGCTAATCACATGTCCATCACGCCTCACCTCTTGATCTTTCATGATAATGATCCACGGGCTCCAATGCAAGGCGCCATTCACTTGACCCATTATGTCTTCATCCAATGGTGGGATTAAGATCCAATGGTCAATTATGATAGCCATCCTCTAATCCAATCCAATTGGGTTAAACCAACTCTCCATTATGTCTTCATCCAACGGTAGATCAAGATCTAACGGTCTAGATTGAATGATTTATTAAATCTAATCCAATTAGACTCAAACCAAGCCAATTAGGTGCCAACTCTTGGCTAACCCATATTAGAACATGATCTAATCAAATTAGATCAATTAAGAATCAGATTCGAATCCAATTCGAATCAAGAGCTAAGGGTTTGCAACACCTGCTAGGATGTCTATCTTGCAAACATGATCTAATCTAATTAGACCCTTAATAAGTTTTCTTGTGTGTGACCCATTGGGTTCCATACTTAGCCAGCAATAGGTGTGAGTGCGAGTTGACCCAACTTGATTAGAACTCTTCTAATCGATTTAAGTCCAAACTGTGCGAACCGAACTTAACAATTAGAATCCTTTCTAATTGGTGATCGAATTAAACTCTTTAATTCGATCAAACCTATAAGACAAGATTGACGTCTAGCAACGTGTCATGTCTATCCGAAAAATATGGAATTTGGTGGAAATACCAAAAATACCCTTCAGTGGCAAGTTACCGTGCAATTCAATCCTTTAAACAAACTGCATCCCGAATATGCATATGAGTATGAATATATGTCAAACTCAATTTCATATTCATATATTTCTCTATCTTCTAACGATAATTCGAATAATGAAATATTAGAAACTCTTTCTAATTTTCATTGTGCTTTGATCAAAGGCTTCCTGAATTATCATATGATTAGAATAAATAGGATGCGATCTTCTCTTACTAGAAGTAATTAATTCCTTGTTGACCTACTCATAACCTTCGTACACATTCCACCATATCCAGAAGACCTCGTACATAACTTATTGTCATGAATGAGTGGAAACCAAAATATGGATTTATGTGCACAAGATACTATGGTGATCTCAGGTCAAAGGATCAGTTGCACAACTCCCACTAAGAGAATCATCTTTTGACATGTAAGTAAGACTTCATAAGATTTCTCTTTGTAGGTCAATTCAGTGAACTCATTTCTCTAATGAGCACCCATATCTTTATATTAGTGTCTCCACACAAGTGATTGTGAGATCAATCACCCTCTGCATCAAGCATACATAAGATGTGTTAGTCTTTTCGGTAAACATTGATCCCCGACTCAATGTACCAATGACTGGGAATATTTAAGATTAGGATTTTAGGATTTTAGGTCTCACTAGTATGATCTCATCATAGCCTCAAAATCATTGCCTTAATCTAAGGGGTTCATCACAAATATAATCAACAGCATATGATGAAACACAATGCCTTTATTTATATTGAATGTCATGTACATGAATTGGAAAATCAAAAGAAAATCCTTCACAATACATATTGCGATTGGCTTGTAGGGCATCTACTCTTTCAATCTCCCACTTGCACTAAAGCCAATCGCCCTTATATTTCATCCCCATACAATCGAGGTGGCGATCGAACTGCTGTTGTGGTAGAGCTTTAGTGAACGGGTCTGCTAAGTTGTTCTTTGTGTCTACTCGTTCAATGACTATGTCTTGTCTCTCGACGATCTCTTGAACGAGGTGGAAGCGTCTTAGAATGTGCTTGGATTTGTGATGAGACCTTGGTTCCTTTGCTTGAGCAACAGCTCCAGTGTTGTCACAATAAACTGGCACTGGTCCAGCAATCTCAGGAACTACTCCCAACTCAGAGATGAACTTCTTCATCCTGACAGCTTCCTTAGCGGCTTCACTTACAGCGATGTATTCTGCCTCAGTAGTTGAGTCAGCTACAGTTTGCTGCTTGGAACTCTTCCAGCTCACTGCACCACCATTTAGGAAAAAGATATACCCTGAAGTGGACTTGCTATTATCTGGGTCTGATTGAAAACTAGAATCAGAAAATCCTTCTAGTTTCAACTCAGATTCTTCATAAACTAGAAAAATATCTTTAGTCCTTCTTAAGTACTTAAGAATATTTTTCACAGCTATCCAATGATTCTCTCCTGGATCAGCCTGGAATCTGCTTGTTATGCCTAAGGAATAAGCAACATCAGGCCTAGTACATAGCATAGCATACATAATTGATCCTACTGCCGAAGCATAGGGAATAGAATTCATTCTATTCCTCTCTTCAGATGTCTTAGGAGACATCTTCTTAGAGAGACGTATGCCATGACTCATAGGTAAGTAACCTCTTTTACTTCCTTCCATGCTGAATCTTTTCAGCACACGATCTATGTACTTAGACTGGGACAAGCCTAGCACCCTTTTAGATCTATCCCTATAGATCTTTATACCAAGTATATAGGATGCTTCTCCCAAGTCTTTCATGGAAAAGCTTTTTGATAGCAAGTCTTGACCGATTGTAACATTGAAATATCATTTCCAATGATTAGTATGTCATCTACATACAATATTAAGAAGACAACAGCACTCCCACTAGTCTTCTTGTACACACATGGTTCATCCACATTTTTGATAAAACCAAACTCTTTGATTGTTGTATCAAAACGGATGTTCCAACTCCTCGATGCTTGCTTTAATCCATAAATGGATCTCTTAAGCTTGCATATGATGAGAGCACAAAAGTACAATTTTCATACCAGCTTAATTAATATTATAGCTAATAATTATTGATAAATTTGATTAATTAGTGTTTTATTTGTGTTTGAGTGCAAGTAATCCAAGAGACCCAATAATATTGGGTTTAAGCCCAAATCAGCAACTCTCGATTTCCCTCTTCACCGAAGAACAACAGCATCGCGTCCGTGAGGAGTTTCCCAGCATTTGTAGCGACGTGCGCAACTCCCAAGCATATCAGCAACGTTCATGATCTCCTTCTCAACATCTGGAGCTTCCCAAACTTCTGCAACCTCCCTAGCATTCATCTCCATCCGAGTCAACCCAAATCTTCTTTAAATCCAATTCCAGCCGTTCCCAGCAGCATCAATCCGTGAGGAGCTTCCCAGCATCTTCAAAACCGTCCGTGTGGCTCTCCAAGCGGCATCCGATCGTTTCATCTTCGAATTCCCTTCCCATCAAAACAAATTCCCAACGGCATCAAGGGAATTCCGAAGACCAAACCGTCCGCATTCAAGCTATCAGCCCATGTCGCTTCCACGTTCAACGTTTCCAGCATCCTTCGGTCTTCCCAGCCACACCGCTAAAGGTGTCTATAAAAGGAACCGAGGAGGGGGAGCAAAAGATCCATCGGGAGGAGGAAGAAGAGAGAGGATCTTACCAGCCGGGCTTGGGAGGAGGGAGGAGGAGGAGAACCATCGGGTGGAGGCGAGAAGCAGCCGACGGAAGAGGACGGGCGGCCAGCAGGAGCCATCCGGTGGAGGTAGAACCAGCCGACGGGAGAAGAAGGGGAGGATCTATCGGCATTTTTCCCAGCCGGACGGAATAAAACAGTAAGGGAGAAGGCCGGATCCATCCAAGTTCGGGCGAGAGAGGGAGAGAGGAAGAGGCCAAGGGAACCAGGAAGCTCCCTCTTCCGATCTATCTTCTCAGCCGAACAAGAGAAGGAGGAGAAGCAACGGGAGGAGAAAAGCCAAAGAAAGAAAACAGAGCACCCTGTTTTCTTAAGAGGAGAAAGAAAAAAAAAAGGGGATTTATGTTTATTTTATTTACTCTATGCTAATCCCTTTTATAAAATTGCTTGCATCTCATATGGATAGCTAAATATCTTTTAGCTAAGGCTAAAAAAAAGCCTAGCATTTTCTTCATGTATTTCATTTAATCATCAATGGGATTTTAATGTTTTTGATTTAATTTATGGTGCAGTAAATTTATAGAAATTATTTCAAACTTAAATATTTTCTTTGATTTGTTATTTCCTCCGGGTCTAACAGATGCTCAGAAATCCCTATAGTTTAAAATAGAATTATTGTAATGCTGCCCATAAAACTAAATCTATTTTATTATGATTAATAGATGATTTTAAGAAAAGCATGATTAAGTGCTGGGCTGAATCCTAATGCCTTAGTTATATTTTTAAATCTGAATATTATTTAGCCTTAAGTTTTTTTGTTCACTGTCAAATCCCTGTGGATTCGATCTCGGACTCACCGAGAATATTATTTTGCTACACCCTATACTTGGGGTATTCTACATTTAATTTTTCTTTTTAAAAGAGCAAGATTAAAATTGTAGCAAGTTTTTGGCGCCGTTGCCGGGGATTTGCAACGTGCGAACGAGAACAAGGCTGCAAATTTCAATTTTTAATTTCTAGTTCTTCAATTTTTCTTTATTTTTAACACGGCTGAAATTTCAAATCTTTACAGATTCAAGGACGACAAAAAGCGGGATCAGTAACGAGGAAGATCAAGATCACATTTTTGGATTTCCGGAGTGAACGAACTCCGGCCGTGAGTATTTAAATTAATTTTCCTGTTTTGTTCATACTAGTTCTATTTTTCCTAGATTAGAATTTTACTCTTGTTTAAAAAAAAATTATTTAAAAAATTATTAATTAAAATAATAAAATAATAAAAAAATAAATAAATAAATAAAAAATTTAGCTAGTTTGCTTGATCAACTATTCAAATGCAATTTAATGTCATGACATAAAATGTTAAAAATCTTGTTGATTGTTGCATATAGTATAAAGCATTTGCATAAAATAATCTAAGGGCTGAACCCATTAAAAAGATAAGGTCGGAATTTCATCACTCGTCCTTAGCCCAAAAATCATCCCAGTGTATAAATATCCTAAGCCTAATTAAAATCAACTAGATGTTGGCCCCTAAGGATATTCGAGCTCAATAGGACGAAGACCACTGAAAGTTGCACCAATTTCGCTCTATGACCCCGGTCGATGTCTAGGCAAGCTTTGTCCCTCTAAGTGATTGAAGGGAGACAGTTTCTGTTCGAGGAAAGTGGGTTTTAAGTGGGACCTTTGCTATACGCATCGTGACCCCTCCACTTACCTGGGAGCTTACCTGGTCGACTAGGTTATTAGACCGGATTGGAGGCTTAAGTGTACTCTTCAAACCAATTAGGAGCTGTCTAGAAATTTTTAGGAAAACATTAGAAATAAGGGTGCTATGCTTTGATATTGTTTGATTGTGAATAATTTTAGTGGCAGGGTGTCAATATTCATAGCTTTAGGTAATATTCATACTCATCCAAAACTCTAAAAAAAATATATATATACAAAATAAATAAATAATTAATAATAATAATAATTAAAAAAAAAGTCGACTGGTTAATTGGTCAGTATATGCGGTTGTGGCAAAGGGATAAAACGAAAAGATTATTTCGAGTTGAATCAAGGGATAAAAGTTCAATTAATCAAATGGAGGATGGTCAGAGTAATCATGGAGATAATGAATACCAAGATGACTTACCTATTAGAACGCTTCGTGATTATCTACAACCCACTAGGACCAATACCCCATCTTGTATGGTTATTCCTACTGCTGCGGGAGCTTTTGACATGAAACCAGGAATAATCCAATTACTTCCAAAGTTTTACGGACTTGATTCTGAAAGTCCCTATTTGCACCTAAAAGAATTTGATGAAGTGTGTTCAACACTTCATTTCAATGATGTCACTGAAGAAGTAGTTAAGCTTAAGTTATTTCCTTTTTCTTTAAAGGAAAAAGCTAAGTCATGGTTACACTCCTTAAGGCCTAGGACCATAGCTACCTGGCAAGAAATGACAAGAGAATTTTTAAAGAAATTCTTCCCAACACATAAAACGAATACACTTAGAAGAAATATCATGAACTTCGCACAAAAAGATGAAAAAACAATTTTTCAGTGTTGGGAAAGATTTAAGGACCTTCTGCTTGCTTGCCCACATCATGGATATGAAATTTGGAGGGTCATTAGTTTCTTTTATGATGGTTTGTCCTCCAATATGAGACAATTCGTGGAAATGATGTGTAATGGTGAATTTATGAATAAGGAACCAGAGGAAGCCTGGGATTATTTTGACCTTTTAGCAGAAAATGCACAAGCTTGGGATACAACAGATAAAAATGAAAAATCTAAAATAGCACCTAATGCAGAAGGAGGAATATATCTTATTAAAGATGATAATGATGTCAATGTAAAAATTGCTAATCTAACTAGGAAGGTTGAAGCCATGGAATTAAGCAAAGCCAATATAGGAAAAGCACAAACTATTGTTGAAAGTATATGTGGAATTTGCGAGAGTAATGCACATGTGACCAAGGATTGTCCTACAATCCTTGCTTTTCAAGAAGTGTTGCATGATCAAGCGAATTTCACCAATACTTATAAAAGACCATTTCCAGAAACATATAATCCTAATTGGCGAAACCATCCTAACTTTAGCTGGAGACATGGACCCACTGCCAATGAATCTCAAGGAAATTCTGTTCCTACTCCTTATGTGCCACCACATAGGAAATCCCTTGAAGATACTTTGCAAACCTTCATGCAAGGGCAGACTCAAATAAATTAGAATACAATGCAGTCACTTCAAGAACTTAAAAATTCTGTAGGTAGAATTGAGGCTCAACTCAATGTTAGGGAAAAAGGGACATTTCCAGCCCAACCTCAATCTAACCCAAAGAGTCAACATGAGGTCCATGAAGCAAGTTCATCCCAACCTAAATTTGAACAAGTTAAGTCTGTTACGACCCTCCGTAGCAGAAAAATAATTAACAAAGAAATTCCAATGAAGGATGACAGACCTGAAAAATCCATTGAGAAAAGGGATGAAAATAATATTGAACAAGATGATCCAATACCTCATCATAAAATAGTTGCTCCATTCCCTCAGCGCTTGCTTGCAGCTAAAAAAGGAGTACCTGATCAAGAAATTTTGGATATCTTTAAACAAGTAAAGATTAACATTCCTCTATTAGATGCCATTAAGCAGATCCCATCTTATGCCAAATTTTTAAAAGATCTTTGTACCATAAAGCGAAAGCTTTACGTACAAAAGAAAGCTTTTCTAACTGAACAGGTGAGTACTATTCTCAAATACAACACCTGAAAGAGTAGATGCCCTACAAGCCAATCGCAATATGTATTGCGAAAAGTTTTTTTTCTTTTGATTTGTCCAAATCATGTACATGACATTTAAATATGAATAAAGGCGTTATGTTTTATCATATGCTGTTGATTATATTTATGATAAACTCCTTAGATTAGGGCAATGGTTTTAAGACTATGATGAGATCATACTAGTGAGACTTAAAATCCTAAAATCCTAATCTTAAATATTCCCAGTCATTGGTACATTGAGTTGGGGATCAATGATTACCAGAAAGACTGGCATGTCTTATGTATGCTCGATGCAAAGGATGATTGATCTCACAATCATTTGTGTGGAGACACTAATACAAAGATGTGGGTGCTCATTAGAGGAATGAGTTCACTGAATTGACCTACAAAGAGAAATCTTATGAAGTCTTACTTACATATCAAAAGATGATTCTCTTAGTGGGAGTTGTGCAACTGATCCTATGACCTGAGATCACCATGGTATCTTGTGCACATGAACCCATATTTTGGTTTACACTCATTCATGACAATAAGTTATGTACGAGGTCTTCTGGATATGGTGAATTGTGTACGAAGATTATGAGTAGGTCAACAAGGAATTAATCACTTCTAGTAAGAGAAGATAGCATCCTATTTATTCTAATCATATGATAATTCAGGAAGCCTTTGATCAAAGCAGAATGAAAATTAGAAAGAGTTTCTAATATTTCATTATTTGAATTATCATTAAAAGATTGAGAAAAATATGAATATGAAATTGAGTTTGACATATATTCATACTCATATACATATTTGGGATGCAGTTTGATTAAAGGATTGAATTGCATGATAACTTGCCACTGAAGGGTATTTTTGGTATTTCCACCAAATTCCATATTTTCCGGGTAGACATGACACGTTGCTAGACGTCAATCTTGTTTTATAGGTTTGATCAAATTAAAGAGTTTAAATCGATCACCAATTAGAAAGGATTCTAATTGTTAAGTTCGGGTTCGCGTAGTTTGGACTTAAATCGATTAGAAGAGTTCTAATCAAGTTGGGTCAACTCGCACTCACACCTATTGCTGGCTAAGTATGGAACCCAATGGGTCACACACAAGAAAACTTATCAAGGGTCTAATTGGATTAGATCATGTTTGCAAGATAAACATCCTAGCAGGTGTTGCAAACCTTAGCTCCTGATTCGAATTGGATTCGAATCTGATTCGAATTGGATTCGAATCTGATTCGAATTGGATTCGAATCTGATTCTTAATTGATCTAATTTGATTAGATCATATTCTAATATGGGTTAGCCAAGAGTTGGCACCTAATTGGCTTGGTTTGAGTCTAATTGGATTAGATTTAATAAATCATTCAATCTAGATCGTTAGATCTTGATCTACCGTTGGATGAAGACATAATGGAGAGTTGGTTTAACCCAATTGGATTGGGTTAGAGGATGGCTACCATAATTGACCATTGGATCTTAATCCCACCATTGGATGAAGACATAATGGGTCAAGTGAATGGCGCCTTGCATTGGAGCCCTTGGATCATCATCATGAAAGATCAAGAGGTGAGGCGTGATGGACATGTGATTAGCATGTGATGTTGACTTGGTCAAAATATGGCACCACATGAAAGGACATATCATTTGATACACCTCCTCACTTGATCTGCACCTCCTCTTATTTGATATGGCCCTTTAGATGATGCCCTTTCATGAGAGGATGTGTGGATGAGATGCATCCCTTGGAGATGCATCCCTACACCTATTATAAATAGGTTAGCACTCCATGGGTTTCATCATTCCAATTCCACCCCACTCCTCTCTTCTTTCTTTCTTACATTAGTTTCTTTCTTTCTAGCATTGCTTCTAGTGTGTCCTAAGCCAAGACAAGGTGGTCTTCTTTAGGACAAAAAGGATTAGAAGTGATTTTAGAAGGCTAAAGGAAAATAGAAAGGAAGGAAAGCAAGCCATTAGAGTTCTTTAGAAGAATTCTGCATTAAGGATCAAAAGTCTTTGGAGCTAAAGTCTTGATTAAGTTTTCGTGTGGATCACCATTGGAGAGCGGACACTTGGACGCCTCGTGGAGATTGTACACTTTGGATTAGCGTTTGAGGTATTCTACTAATTCTGCATTTATTTTATATCATTTGATTGTAATCATTAAGGTGATTTAGGCTTAAAAGGGTTTCATGCATAGGGACTTTATTAAGAAATTTTTAAAATCCCTAGCTTCCGCTGCGCATTATAACATGCTAAAACCCTTCAGTGGTATCAGAGCCATCCTTAATTGATTCAATCAAATAATTATGTATGATGTATGATTATTAATTTACTATGAGATAGTAATGTCATATGCTTAGAGAAATGCTGAAATGTATGATTAATATATGATATGTTATGTAATAAAATATCATGATATAAAATTTTCCATATGAAAATATGTTGAAGCATGTTAATTAATTGCTTATGATTTATACATGCTATGAGATAGCCATGATGCATAATAGTTTATTTTAGACATGTTAAATGTATGTTACAATTAAAGAATGTGCTAGAGACTAGTAAGCCCTCAATAAAAATTATATTAAGTCATAGTGTTAAAAAACTTTGAGCTAACCCATTCTAGAACAATTAATCTAATTGGTGTCTAAGGAAAGCACTAAAGGTGGTTACTTAATTAGGACCTTACTCTCTGAGTAAGGGGAGCCTCCCACCTGCTTACCTGGCCAATTGTTTGATTGCCTATTATGGATAAGCTTAATATTGATATAACACTATTGATAGCCTTCCTTCATGCCTCGATATTATTATGTCAAGATCCATGCTAGTTTGTTGTGCTAACTGTTGGGAACCCGCCCATGCCGCTGATATTTCAAAAAAAATTTCAGATAGCAGCGGAATCGGCATGCGCGAGTTCGACGTTCATCGCATGAACGCTTGTTTCGAGACCTTTCGTAATTAGGTAGGAATTAAAACTTTTAAAATTATTAGGAAGATCAAATCTTCACCTTGCGCGGGTAGATGATCACCGCAAATCTGAATTCGTGGTTTTGGAAGAGGGTTCGCTTGAAGCCGTTCAAACGTCCGGCCTCTACGGGTATCCACACGAAGCAGGATCCGATCCAAGCTCTCTATCTCACCGGGGTGCTAGCTCCCTTGCAGAGATAGCTTTGATGGTTGATGTCCTCTCTTTCAACCAACTCTTGATTGCACTTGAGAGGAGGAAGAAGAAGGATGAAGAAGAGGAAGAAGATCAAATCCCTTCGCAGCTTTCTTCTCTTCACACGCGCTGAAGCCAAGGAAGAAGACCAAGAGGAGGGAGACGCCTCCTCTTCTTTTCCCCTTGCTGATGGCGGCTGAACCAAGGAGAGATGGAGAGGGGGTGGCCACATGATGAAGAGGAGAAAGAGTCATCTAGGGCGCCGGCCCTAGTCCTCCTTTAATAAGGATGAAGGGCTCCTACAAGTTAGGAGCCTTGACAACTTTCCAAGAGGGGGCGCCGGCCCCCTCTCTCTTCATGTCGCACCTAATCAAGTGGAGAGGGGCTGATGCCCCTCTTACTTGGTTAGCCTAATCCTCTTCCAAAGAGGATTAGGTCCCTTTTTCATGGTTTAATCCTAATCTAATTAGGATTGGCCAAATTGGGTTTAATCTATGCTAGTCCCAATCTAATTAGGACTTGAATGAACCATGACTCAATTGAACTCTTCAATCCTAATCCAATTAGGAGTCATGTTGATTTATTAGATTAATAATTAATTTAGACTTAAGGAATCCTAATCCAATTAGGATTTGTTTAATTTTAGTCCTAATCCAATTAGGACTCTATTTGAATTCGAAGTCCTAATCCAATTAGGATTTCTAGGAATCCTACTCCAAGTAGGAATCCAATTTTAATTCAAAACTCCTAATCTCATTAGGATTTTAGGAATTCTATTCCAAGTAGGAATTCCAGTCCTACTCCAACTAGGATTCCCAGCCCTAATCCAATTAGGACTCTAGGAATCCTACCCGAAGTAGGATTTGTGTTTAAGTCTAATTAATTAATTTCCTTTGTTCCTTCTTCAACTTCTTATCAATCAAATTGATTTCTTGTGATTCCTAATCACGATTTCAACCATCGGATCGGTCAATACTTCTAGTGTGTGTGACCCCATAGGTTCTATTCTGACTGGTAGTGAGATATATTGTGATCTCTATCACTATATCATTGAAAACTCCTTTCAATGGGTTGGAACGATTCCAACTCAACTCATTAGGGTTTATCGATCATCAAGATAATCCCTATGAGTCCCACCATCCACCAGTGACACCTAGCAGCATGTAGTGGCTACCCAGCAGAATGGAATGATGAACCTCTAGGTGCAGTTAACATGTGATACAGTCCTACTATCGTGGATCCCTACAGGACGGAGGTCATGGACAACTCGTCAAACCCCATCGTCTGTCATATGTCAAGATTTATTCGACTTGAGTTCGATAGTGGAAAACTCTTTCTCCATTTTACTGCCCTGGCCAAGGTCTTAGAACTCAGTCTAACAAATCACATAGGATCACTCCTCTTCTATCAAGGTCGATAGATTCCTTATAGGTGCATACCCTACTCCTACAGTGAACCTACTGCAGCCAATCTACACTGCATGGACCCATATGGCTAGAGACCATGTATGTGTGCAGTCAAACTACAATAACCTCACTGTGAGTAGCCGAAGCACCGCAGGTCAAAGGACCAGTCACACTACTGCAACATCAAGTAAGTCACTGACGAGTGGATAGACATCCAAGTGACTTCTTGTCTTGGTCACGCTCAGTACCCTTGTTCTCTAACAAGCACCTGCACTATCACTTCAGTGTCCCTACACTGTGGACTCAAGTCTCGTCCATCCAGAAGGAAAGTGATCTGTGCACTGATCGGATCGATCACCGTCCTCGTGATGATCCATTGATCAGGAGCATTTAGAAATTAATCACCAATGATACATGGCTCAAATTCTCAACTCTTGAGAATATGTATCATCATCTTATTAATTTCTTGGACGATTCATAGACACATAAATAATATGAATGAAAAGATGCCTTTTATTTATTCAATAATAAATAGTCAAGTACAAAATTATGTCCCTAGAATCAACAATGTGTCAGCCAAATTGGCTTCTAGGGCATACATCTAACAATCTCCCACTTGCACTAAAGCCAATTGGTCATATATCTTAGGCCCATCTTCTCAAGGTGGGCTTCAGTCTTTTGCTGACTCAGCTGCTTAGTGAAAGGGTCTGCCACGTTATCCGCGGAGTCTACTCTCTGCACCTCTACATATTTCTTCTCCACATAGTCGCGTATGAGGTGAAAGCGCCGCTCTAATATGCTTAGACTTCTGATGAGACCTTGGCTCCTTAGCAAGGGCTATGGCGCCATTGTTATCGCAGTAGAGTGTTATGGCATCTGATGTCATCACATCCAGCTCTGCAATGAATTTCTTGAACCAGAAGCCTTCCTTAGCAGCTTCAGAGGCGGCGATGTATTCGGCTTCCATAGTAGAATCAGCAATGATCGGTTGTTTAGAACTCTTCCAATTCACCGTACCACCATTGCACAAGAACACGTATCCAAATGTTGACTTCCTGTCATCGACATCAGTCATGAAGTCTGAATCTGTGTACCCTTCTACCTTTAACTCTGATGATCCTCCAAAAACCAAGAATAAATCTTTAGTTCTTCTCAAGTACTTAAGAATATTCTTCACAGCTGTCCAGTGTTCTTCACCTGGATTCGACTGATATCTGCTTGTGACACTCACAGCAAGAGCTATATCAGGTCGTGTACATAGCATGGCATACATGAGGCTTCCTATTGCCGATGCATAAGGAATCTTGCTCATGCGTTGAATCTCCTCAGATGTGTTGGGGCACATCTTCTTGGAGAGATGAATTCCATGCCTTAGGGGTAAGAGACCCCTCTTGGAGTTTTCCATGCTGAACCTCTTCAGCACCTCCTCTATGTACATCTTCTGTGAAAGGCCAAGCATCCTTTTAGATCTATCTTTATAGACCTTTATTCCCAAAATATAGGATGCTTCCCCAAGGTCTTTCATGGAGAATTCTTTTGACAACCAGACCTTGACCGAGGTTAGCATGGGAATATCATTCCCAATCAGGAGAATGTCATCTACGTACAGTACGAGAAAAATGACAGCACTCCCACTAACCTTTTTATAAACACATGGTTCCTCTTCGTTTTTGATGAAATCAAACGTTTTGATTGCATCATCGAAACGAGTGTTCCAACTCCGAGAGGCTTGCTTTAGTCCATAGATGGACCTTTGCAGCTTGCAGACCTTGTGATCTCCATCACTGGAAGTGAAACCCAAAGGCTGTTCCATATAGATATCTTCATCAAGATATCCATTCAGGAAAGCAGTTTTCACATCCATCTGCCAGATTTCATAGTCATGAAATGCTGCAATGGCAAGCAATGTCCGGATGGATTTTAGCATGGCTACAGGTGAAAAGGTCTCCTGATAGTCAATACCTTCGCGCTGACTATACCCTTTCGCCACAAGCCTTGCCTTATAGGTCTCTACCTCTCCATCCGAACCTATTTTCCTTTTGTAGATCCATTTGCATCCAATAGGTACAATACCTTCTGGTGGATCTACTAAGGTCCAGACTTTGTTGGAATGCATGGAGTCTATCTCTGACTTCATGGCTTTCAGCCATTTCTCGGAATCGATATCAGATATCGCCTCGTTGTAGGTTTTGGGATCCTGTATGTGATCCCTATCTCCCACTAGGAACATTTCCTCGGTATCCTCTTCTAGTATACCTAAGTATCTATCGGGAGGATGGGAGACCCTACTAGATCTACGAGGTGGTTGAGGGACATCGTGTACTGGCTCCTTATGAATAGGTTCTATAGGATCCATGACTCGTTGCTTTTCAGAGACTTTCTCTTCAAGCTCAATTTTCCTCCCACTGCCTCTATCAAGGATAAACTGATTTTCCAAGAAGATGGCATGACGGCTCACAAACACATTGTGATCCTCTGAGACGTAAAAATTGTATCCTAATGACTCTTTAGGATATCCTATAAAACGAGCACTTATGGTCCTAGCCTCTAACTTGTCCGCCTGTAGTCGCTTGACGTGGGCCGGACACCCCCAAATCTTGAGATGACCCAGACTTGGTTTCTTACCATGCCATATCTCATACGGTGTGGTAGGAACGGATTTAGAGGGAACTCTATTCAATAAATAAATCGCTGTGAGTAAGGCATCTCCCCAAAGGAACATAGGTAAATCAGTGAAGCTCATCATGGACCTGACCATATCCAATAGGGTCCGATTTCTCCTCTCTGACACCCCGTTGAGTTGAGGTGTACCCGGAGGTGTCCATTGTGAGACTATGCCGTTTTCTTTGAGATAGTCCCGAAATTCTCCACTAAGGTATTCTCCTCCTCGATCTGATCGAAGAGCCTTAAGAGGTTTTCCAGTTTGTTTTTCTACTTCATTCTTGAACTCTTTGAACTTTTCAAAAGACTCAGACTTGTGTCTCATAAGATACACATACCCATACCGTGAATAATCATCGGTAAAGGTAATGAAGTAAGAATAACGTCCCCTGGCTAGCACATCGAATGGGCCACATACATCTGTATGTACTAGGGTAAGTATTTCAATGGTCCTCTCCCCATGTCCTACAAAGGGCAGTCTAGCCATTTTTCCTTGAAGACAGGACTCGCAAACTGGATATGACTCGGAAGTCAATGAGCCTAAGAGCCCATCTTTATCCATTTTGTTCATCCTATCTTCTCCAATATGGCCAAGTCTGAGGTGCCACAAATATCTTTGGTTTATCTCATCTCTGGATCTTTTGGATCCTTTGGCACTCACATCTTGCTCGGTAACATTCACAGATACATCCATATGTAAATGATAGAGACTGTCAATCATGAAACCACGTGCGACTATTTTATTTCTTAAATAAATAGAACAGCAGTCTTTGTCAAATGTAAAAACATGACCTTCCTGTGCTAGACATGAAACAGAAATCAAATTTCTGCTAGCAACAGGTACATAATAACAGTCTCTAAGTATTAAACTAAATCCAGACGGTAGTCGCAGATGGTAGGTGCCCACAGCCACAGCAGCAACTTTTGCCCCGTTGCCAACCCGAAGGGTTACCGCACCTTCCGCCAGCCTTCTACTTTCCTTTAGACCCTGCATGGTAGTGCACAAATGAGCACTAGAACCAGAATCTATAACCCAACTAGAAGTAGAAGAAACCGTTAGATTAGTTTCAATAATGAGCAAGTCTATACCTTCTGAAGGTGTGTCACCTTTCTTGTTCTTCAGGCTCTCGAGGTATGAAGGACAGTTTCTCTTCCAGTGGCCTTCGACATTGCAGTGGAAACATTTTCCTTTGTCGTTAGCCTTTTTCTTTTGAACTTCCTTCTTTGGCTTCTTGTCTTTCTTCTGCTTCTTTGCAGGCTTCTTTTTCTTCCAAGTAGACTTTCTCTTGGAACCAGAAGTCAACTCAGCAGCGAGGACATTGCCCCTTGAACCTTTCAAGGCTCCCTCAGCAGTTACCAACATGTTGATTAGTTCAGTCTTAGTGCATTCAATCTTATTCATGTGGTAGTTTACTATAAACTGACCAAATGAATCAGGAAGTGACTGTAGGATCAAATCCACTTGCAATTCCTTGTGCATGTCCATACCGAGCTTCTCAAGCTCCTCTAGGTCCTTGATCATGGTCAGACCGTGATCATGGACAGACTGCCCTTCGCGCATCTTCGCTTTGAAAAGCCTCTTGGACACTTCAAAACGAGCTGTGCGACTCTGCTCACCATACAACTCTTGTAGGTGTGCCAGTATGTCCCTAGCAGTCTTTATATTTTCATGCTGGCATTGGAGTTCATTAGACATAGATGCCATCATATAGCATTTTACTCTAATGTCATCGTCCAACCACTTTTTATGAATCTCACGCTGAACATCAGTGGGACGTGCTGGTAATGTGGGGATATCTGAATCGAGTATATAGCCTATCTTCTCACAGTCCAAAACTATTTTGAGATTTCTAAGCCAGTCCTTGTAATTGGTTCCGGTCAGTCGGTTGGTCTCAAGAATATGGGTCAAAGGGTTTGAAGCCGACATTGTATCTGCAGAGAGTAAAGATTCTAGTTAGACTTTTGTACTTGATCCTAATCTGTCCTAAGGTCTTTTAGAACAAATTGTGACTCCCACTATTTTCTCGAATTCCTCACACTCCCCTGGTAGGAAAACGGAAATCCCACACGACTAGGGTTTCTAGTGGGTACTGCGGTCCCACCAATTTACATGCCACCTCACCTAACAGTTATTGGTGACACATAGATGGATGAGTGTACAACTCTTGTACAATGCTTCTCAAGCATGTTGCAGTGCAACTTGGTCTCTAAGCCATGAAGACCTCACCTAACAGTTATTGGTCCCATTTCTTAGTTAAGTCAGACCCACCGTATAACCGTAGGAATAAAGTCGTCATTGGGTCCTCACCTAACAGTTATTGGTGCCCAACCCCACCTTTACCCTACAACATCTCATGTCTATAGAGAGGTCCAGCCCCCCAATGCAACTTGACCACTGTATCCAGCCGAGACAAGTCAACATCAGAAAGGCCTTAGCAGCTCTACTACAGTGGAAGACCTATTGACTTAATATTGGTTAATCAGGTCTTAGTGTTTGCAACTTGAGCCTTTCATAAGAGGTAATCGAACAATTGGCCAGGTAAGCAGGTGGGAGGCTCCCCTTACTCAGAGAGTAAGGTCCTAATTAAGTAACCACCTTTCATGCTTTCCTAGACACCAATTAGATCAATTAATCTAATATGACTTGCTCATGTCGGTTCACTCTCGACTTGATTGAGGAGGTTTTGATTTAGGTCTCAATTGGGTTTGCTACATCACATGTAAACCTATCTACCCGACTCTCATTCACATCACATGTAAACGGCGCATTGCAGGCAGTTATAATCGCGGCAATAATTAAAGCTAAACTTTAACTAGGTGATGATCATGGATTCTTATTAGGTCGTATTACAAGCACATGCACATCAATCGATCAAGTGGTCTTCAACTCTTGAATTGGTTCCAAGCTTTCTTGATTCGATCCTTGATCAACTCTTGATCCCATCGCCATCAACCGCTTAGATCGCCTTTCATCTCATGCCTTTGCTTCAACTTGATCGTTGATGTACATCACATCACAGAAATACAACCAGATGTAAAATAAAAATAAAAATAAATTACATCTCCTTTTAGGAGGCACGCAGGCCTCTCAAAACATCAAATAAGATGCATGCAAGCATCTGAAAAATTACATGACATCGCAGATCACATCGCAGGTCATTACATTTGATACCAAAAGGGTTTGAATCCTATGATCATCACCGTATGCAACAATTATAATTTTCAGATCTGAAAACTAACTGATTATATCATGACATAGGTCGCTGATCATGCTAATCATGATTCTAAACTTTGTAATCCCATTAACAATGCAATTAGAATCATCTTTTTATCACATAAAAATCAGCATGTAAAAATCAGCACCCCTGAAAAATCTGCATGCAGAATTTTTCAGCATGCATGATCATTTAATTTTCAGATCTAATATGCCTTTAGATATTTAATTCTTACCTTAATCTACGAAGCCTAGGCTCTGATACCACTGTTGGGAACCCGCCCATGCCGCTGATATTTCAAAAAAAATTTCAGATAGCAGCGGAATCGGCATGCGCGAGTTCGACGTTCATCGCATGAACGCTTGTTTCGAGACCTTTCGTAATTAGGTAGGAATTAAAACTTTTAAAATTATTAGGAAGATCAAATCTTCACCTTGCGCGGGTAGATGATCACCGCAAATCTGAATTCGTGGTTTTGGAAGAGGGTTCGCTTGAAGCCGTTCAAACGTCCGGCCTCTACGGGTATCCACACGAAGCAGGATCCGATCCAAGCTCTCTATCTCACCGGGGTGCTAGCTCCCTTGCAGAGATAGCTTTGATGGTTGATGTCCTCTCTTTCAATCAACTCTTGATTGCACTTGAGAGGAGGAAGAAGAAGGATGAAGAAGAGGAAGAAGATCAAATCCCTTCGCAGCTTTCTTCTCTTCACACGCGCTGAAGCCAAGGAAGAAGACCAAGAGGAGGGAGACGCCTCCTCTTCTTTTCCCCTTGCTGATGGCGGCTGAACCAAGGAGAGATGGAGAGGGGGTGGCCACGTGATGAAGAGGAGAAAGAGTCATCTAGGGCGCCGGCCCTAGTCCTCCTTTAATAAGGATGAAGGGCTCCTACAAGTTAGGAGCCTTGACAACTTTCCAAGAGGGGGCGCCGGCCCCCTCTCTCTTCATGTCGCACCTAATCAAGTGGAGAGGGGCTGATGCCCCTCTTACTTGGTTAGCCTAATCCTCTTCCAAAGAGGATTAGGTCCCTTTTTCATGGTTTAATCCTAATCTAATTAGGATTGGCCAAATTGGGTTTAATCTATGCTAGTCCCAATCTAATTAGGACTTGAATGAACCATGACTCAATTGAACTCTTCAATCCTAATCCAATTAGGAGTCATGTTGATTTATTAGATTAATAATTAATTTAGACTTAAGGAATCCTAATCCAATTAGGATTTGTTTAATTTTAGTCCTAATCCAATTAGGACTCTATTTGAATTCGAAGTCCTAATCCAATTAGGATTTCTAGGAATCCTACTCCAAGTAGGAATCCAATTTTAATTCAAAACTCCTAATCTCATTAGGATTTTAGGAATTCTATTCCAAGTAGGAATTCCAGTCCTACTCCAACTAGGATTCCCAGCCCTAATCCAATTAGGACTCTAAGAATCCTACCCGAAGTAGGATTTGTGTTTAAGTCTAATTAATTAATTTCCTTTGTTCCTTCTTCAACTTCTTATCAATCAAATTGATTTATTGTGATTCCTAATCACGATTTCAACCATCGGATCGGTCAATACTTCTAGTGTGTGTGACCCCATAGGTTCTATTCTGACTGGTAGTGAGATATATTGTGATCTCTATCACTATATCATTGAAAACTCCTTTCAATGGGTTGGAACGATTCCAACTCAACTCATTAGGGTTTATCGATCATCAAGATAATCCCTATGAGTCCCACCATCCACCAGTGACACCTAGCAGCATGTAGTGGCTACCCAGCAGAATGGAATGATGAACCTCTAGGTGCAGTTAACATGTGATACAGTCCTACTATCGTGGATCCCTACAGGACGGAGGTCATGGACAACTCGTCAAACCCCATCGTCTGTCATATGTCAAGATTTATTCGACTTGAGTTCGATAGTGGAAAACTCTTTCTCCATTTTACTGCCCTGGCCAAGGTCTTAGAACTCAGTCTAACAAATCACATAGGATCACTCCTCTTCTATCAAGGTCGATAGATTCCTTATAGGTGCATACCCTACTCCTACAGTGAACCTACTGCAGCCAATCTACACTGCATGGACCCATATGGCTAGAGACCATGTATGTGTGCAGTCAAACTACAATAACCTCACTGTGAGTAGCCGAAGCACCGCAGGTCAAAGGACCAGTCACACTACTGCAACATCAAGTAAGTCACTGACGAGTGGATAGACATCCAAGTGACTTCTTGTCTTGGTCACGCTCAGTACCCTTGTTCTCTAACAAGCACCTGCACTATCACTTCAGTGTCCCTACACTGTGGACTCAAGTCTCGTCCATCCAGAAGGAAAGTGATCTGTGCACTGATCGGATCGATCACCGTCCTCGTGATGATCCATTGATCAGGAGCATTTAGAAATTAATCACCAATGATACATGGCTCAAATTCTCAACTCTTGAGAATATGTATCATCATCTTATTAATTTCTTGGACGATTCATAGACACATAAATAATATGAATGAAAAGATGCCTTTTATTTATTCAATAATAAATAGTCAAGTACAAAATTATGTCCCTAGAATCAACAATGTGTCAGCCAAATTGGCTTCTAGGGCATACATCTAACACTAACACAAGACTTGCAATGGAAACTGATGTTATACTGTCTTGGTGCATTAAGATGCTTATGGCATATTTTAATATATTGCCTTGTTGTGCAACCACAAGGGCAATATTATTCGAATATGACTATATGGAAATGAAGGGTTTGACTTAACTAAAATATTATTGTTTGTTGTGCTAACACAAGGCAATAAGTATTTTAAGAGGACAAGATAAAGTTGAGAATTGCATGAGATGCAATTGGAAAGAGTTTCCTACCTTTGAACTTATAAGAGTTTGTTGAGTAAACACAAGGCTTTTTATGATGAATTAGGATCTCAACCCTACTAAGAAAAATTATATTTTCACGTTTATCATAGGAGAGGGCTATGATATTCGATAAAAATAGTAGGAGACAAATTAGATTAAAGTCCTTATCTAGTTGTAAACATGTCATCATGATTGGTCTGCTTATATTAGTTTTGTTCTTGCATATGTAGAATTATTAAATGGCTTCTTCACTTTCACTAAGAGGCATCTTAGATGCCAACAAGTTGACCGGACCAAACTATGTGGACTGGTTGAGGAATTTAAAGATAGTACTCACTCAGGAGAAAATTTTCTATATACTTGAAACCCCTGATCTTGGAGATCTAGGGGATGATGCTACAGAAGAGGAGGTTGCCACACATAAGATGTGGAAAAATGACAGTGTGACTGTCAAATGTATCATACTTGCCTCCATGAACAATGAATTACAGAGGCAACATGAAGGCATGGACACTCAATCTATACTTCTCAGTTTAAAAGAGTTG
Source organism: Phoenix dactylifera (assembly GCF_009389715.1). Lineage (NCBI taxonomy): Eukaryota > Viridiplantae > Streptophyta > Magnoliopsida > Arecales > Arecaceae > Phoenix > Phoenix dactylifera. Next base: position 625,037 of record NW_024067710.1, on the reverse strand, counting down.
TATGGAGAACAAAGCAGGACTGCTAGGTATGAGATATCTAAGCAGTTGTTCCGTGCTAGAATGAATGAAGGAACTCCAGTGCAAAACCATGTTCTTATGGTTATAGACTTGATCACCAGATTAAGTCAATTAGGTTTTGCTATGGATAGTGAGCTCAGTCAGGATTTGATCCTGCAATCACTGCCTGATTCATTCTCTCAGTTTGTTGTGAACTTTCACATGAACAAGCTGAACACCTCCCTGCCCGAGCTGTTAAATATGCTCAAAACAGCTGAAGGGCATATTAAGAAGGATAAAGGTCCACTCCTTCTTATAAATAGCACCTCTATGAGGAAATCGGGAAATAAGGGTTCTAAGAAACGATTGAACCCCAAGAGTAGCATCAAAAAGAAAAAAGGAAAGAAAAACTCCGGATCAAGTACCTGTTTTCATTGCGGCAAAGCTGGCCACTGGAAAAGGAATTGCAAAAGTTTTCTTGCAAGTATGAAGACCGATGCAAGAGTTGCATCAAAAGGTATGTTTATGTTACATGCCAACTTGTCATTAAGTTCTTCAAATTCAAATTCATGGGTATTGGATACCGGCTGTGGTTTTCACATTTGCAAATCTTTGCATGGACTACAGAAAATTAAAATTTTGAAGAAAGGTGACTTCGAGCTGTATGGCGCTGGAGGAGAGTCCATCCAGGCTGAAGCTGTTGGAACCTACAACTTGGAATTGCCTTCGGGAAAGCTCCTACAATTAGAAGATTGTTATTATATGCCCAAAATTATTAGAAATGTAATTTCCATTCCTTTGTTGTTAAAGAAAGGTTTTGAAATTAATGGAAAGGGCAATGGTTGCTCTATTTATTTTTCTAATAAGCATCTTTGCAATGGCATTATGGAAAATGGTCTTCTAGTTTTATTACTTAATGACAATGTCTTTCATATTAATAAAAGCAATAAAAGAAAGAGAGAGGAAGTGAATAATACCCTCCTTTGGCATTGCTGACTTGGTCACATAAGTGAATCAAGAATCAACAAGTTATACAAAGAAGAGTTCTTTGATCCTTATGATTATGAATCATTAGGAACTTGTGAATCTTGTCTTATGGGAAAAATGACCAAGTCTCCATTCACTGGACATGGAGAAAGGGCAAGTGAGTTATTAGGACTTATACATACAGATGTATGTGGTCCTATGACAACTCCAGCTAGAGGTGGATACTCTTATTTCATCACATTCACTGATGATTTATCAAGGTTCGGATTTGTGTATCTTATGAAACATAAATACGAAGCCTTTGATAAGTTTAAAGAGTATCAAAGTATGGTTGAAAAACAAACCGGAAAGTGTATTAAAATCCTTCGATCTGATCGAGGAGGTGAATACCTTTCTAGTGAATTTTTAAATCATCTTAAAGAAAAGGGCATTCTCTCTGAATGGACACCTCCGTATACGCCACAACTAAATGGTGTAGCTGAACGGAGAAATCGTACTCTATTAGATATGGTAAGGTCCATGATGTGCTTTACAGATCTTCCTATTTTCTTCTGGGGTTATGCATTAGAAACTGCTATATATGTGCTAAACAGGATACCTTCAAAATCTGTATCTAGTACTCCATATGAGATATGGAGAGGTAGAAAGCCCAATCTTAAATATTTTAAAATATGGGGCTGCCAAGCATATGTCAAAAGAAATTTTGGACATAAGCTAAGTGCTAGATCAGATAAATGTACATTTATAGGTTATTCCAAAGAAAGTATTGGATATCTCTTCTATCATCCTACTGAACAAAAGGTATTTGTTAGTAGGCATGCCACTTTCTTAGAAAAAGAGTTTATCTTAGAAAAGGGCAGTGAAAGAAGAATTGAACTTAATGAAGTTCAAGACCTACAAATAGAAACACAAGAAATTCTTCAACCAGATGTACCCATTGATGAAGTACAACCACAACACACATCTCCTCTCCAAAGGTCAAATAGAGTGCGAAATGCACCTAAGAGGTATGGGTTTATCATTGAGAATGATGAAGCCCACATCGTCGAAAATGATGATCCTCTGACCTATTCGGAAGCTATCATGAGTAATGACTCTAACAAATGGTTAGAAGCTATGAAATTCGAAATAGACTCTATGTATACCAACCAAGTATGGACTTTGGTTGATGCACCAGAAGGTGTAAACCCTATAGGTTGCAAATGGGTCTATAATAAGAAGATTGGAGCAGATGGCCAAGTAGAAACCTACAAGGCTAGATTGGTGGCAAAAGGTTTCAGGCAAAAGCAAGGAATTGACTATGATGAAACTTTTTCACCAGTTGCCATGCTTAAATCTATTCGGATTTTGCTTGCAATAGCTGCATACTATGATTATGAAATTTAGCAGATGGATGTCAAAACCGCCTTCCTTAATGGTTATCTTGAGGAAGAGGTTTACATGACACAGCCAGAAGGATTTGTCTCAAGTGGGAGAGCAAATCAAGTATGCAAGCTTAAGAGATCCATTTATGGATTAAAGCAAGCATCGAGGAGTTGGAACATCCGTTTTGATACAACAGTCAAAGAGTTTGGTTTTATCAAAAATGTGGATGAACCATGTGTGTACAAGAAGACTAGTGGGAGTGCCGTTGTCTTCTTAATATTGTATGTAGATGACATACTAATCATTGGAAATGATATTCCAATGTTACAATCGGTCAAGACTTGGCTATCAAAAAGCTTTTCCATGAAAGACTTGGGAGAAGCATCCTATATACTTGGTATAAAGATCTATAGGGATAGATCTAAAAGGATGCTAGGCTTGTCCCAGTCTAAGTACATAGATCGTGTGCTGAAAAGATTCAGCATGGAAGGAAGTAAAAGAGGCTACTTACCTATGAGTCATGGCATACGTCTCTCTAAGAAGATGTCTCCTAAGACATCTGAAAAGAGGAATAGAATGAATTCTATTCCCTATGCTTCGGCAGTAGGATCAATTATGTATGCTATGCTATGTACTAGGCCTGATGTTGCTTATGCCTTAGGCATAACAAGCAGATTCCAGGTTGATCCAGGAGAAAATCATTGGATAGCTGTGAAAAATATTCTTAAGTACTTAAGAAGGATTAAAGATATTTTTCTAGTTTATGGAGGATCTGAGTTGAAACTAGAAGGATTTTCTGATTCTAATTTTCAATCAGATCCAGATGATAGCAAGTCCACTTCAGGGTATGTCTTTACCCTAAATGGTGGTGCAGTGAGCTGGAAGAGTTCCAAGCAGCAAACTGTAGCTGACTCAACTACTGAGGCAGAATACATCGCTGTAAGTGAAGCCGCTAAGGAAGCTGTCTGGATGAAGAAGTTCATCGCTGAGTTGGGAGTAGTTCCTGAGATTGCTGGACCAGTTTCAGTTTATTGTGACAACACTGGAGCTGTTGCTCAAGCAAAGGAACCAAGATCTCATCACAAATCCAAGCACATTCTAAGACGCTTCCACCTCGTTCGAGAGATCGTCGAGAGACAAGACATAGTCATTGAACGAGTAGACACAAAGAACAACTTAGCAGACCCGTTCACTAAAGCTCTACCACAACAGCAGTTCGATCGCCACCTCGATTGTATGGGGATAAAATATAAGAGCGATTGGCTTTAGTGCAAGTGGGAGATTGAAAGAGTAGATGCCCTACAAGCTAATCGCAATATGTATTGCGAAAAGTTTTTTTTCTTTTGATTTGTCCAAATCATGTACATGACATTTAAATATGAATAAAGGCGTTATGTTTTATCATATGCTGTTGATTATATTTATGATAAACTCCTTAGATTAGGGCAATGGTTTTAAGACTATGATGAGATCATACTAGTGAGACTTAAAATCCTAAAATCCTAATCTTAAATATTCCCAGTCATTGGTACATTGAGTCGGGGATCAATGATTATCGGAAAGACTGGCATGTCTTATGTATGCTCGATGCAGAGGATGATTGATCTCACAATCATTTGTGTGGAGACACTAATACAAAGATGTGGGTGCTCATTAGAGGAATGAGTTCACTGAATTGACCTACAAAGAGAAATCTTATGAAGTCTTACTTACATGTCAAAAGATGATTCTCTTAGTGGGAGTTGTGCAACTGATCCTATGACCTGAGATCACCATGGTATCTTGTGCACATGAACCCATATTTTGGTTTACACTCATTCATGACAATAAGTTATGTACGAGGTCTTCTGGATATGGTGAATTGTGTACGAAGATTATGAGTAGGTCAACAAGGAATTAATCACTTCTAGTAAGAGAAGATAGCATCCTATTTATTCTAATCATATGATAATTCAGGAAGCCTTTGATCAAAGCAGAATGAAAATTAGAAAGAGTTTCTAATATTTCATTATTTGAATTATCATTAAAAGATTGAGAAAAATATGAATATGAAATTGAGTTTGACATATATTCATACTCATATACATATTTGGGATGCAGTTTGATTAAAGGATTGAATTGCATGGTAACTTGCCACTGAAGGGTATTTTTGGTATTTCCACCAAATTCCATATTTTTCGGGTAGACATGACACGTTGCTAGACGTCAATCTTGTTTTATAGGTTTGATCAAATTAAAGAGTTTAATTCGATCACCAATTAGAAAGGATTCTAATTGTTAAGTTCGGGTTCGCGTAGTTTGGACTTAAATCGATTAGAAGAGTTCTAATCAAGTTGGGTCAACTCGCACTCACACCTATTGCTGGCTAAGTATGGAACCCAATGGGTCGCACACAAGAAAACTTATCAAGGGTCTAATTGGATTAGATCATGTTTGCAAGATAAACATCCTAGCAGGTGTTGCAAACCTTAGCTCCTGATTCGAATTGGATTCGAATCTGATTCGAATTGGATTCGAATCTGATTCTTAATTGATCTAATTTGATTAGATCATATTCTAATATGGGTTAGCCAAGAGTTGGCACCTAATTGGCTTGGTTTGAGTCTAATTGGATTAGATTTAATAAATCATTCAATCTAGATCGTTAGATCTTGATCTACCGTTGGATGAAGACATAATGGAGAGTTGGTTTAACCCAATTGGATTGGGTTAGAGGATGGCTACCATAATTGACCATTGGATCTTAATCCCACCATTGGATGAAGACATAATGGGTCAAGTGAATGGCGCCTTGCATTGGAGCCCTTGGATCATCATCATGAAAGATCAAGAGGTGAGGCGTGATGGACATGTGATTAGCATGTGATGTTGACTTGGTCAAAATATGGCACCACATGAAAGGACATATCATTTGATACACCTCCTCACTTGATCTGCACCTCCTCTTATTTGATATGGCCCTTTAGATGATGCACTTTCATGAGAGGATGTGTGGATGGGATGCATCCCTTGGAGATGCATCCCTACACCTATTATAAATAGGTTAGCACTCCATGGGTTTCATCATTCCAATTCCACCCCACTCCTCTCTTCTTTCTTTCTTACATTAGTTTCTTTCTTTCTAGCATTGCTTCTAGTGTGTCCTAAGCCAAGACAAGGTGGTCTTCTTTAGGACAAAAAGGATTAGAAGTGATTTTAGAAGGCTAAAGGAAAATAGAAAGGAAGGAAAGCAAGCCATTAGAGTTCTTTAGAAGAATTCTGCATTAAGGATCAAAAGTCTTTGGAGCTAAAGTATTGATTAAGTTTTCGTGTGGATCACCATTGGAGAGCGGACACTTGGACGCCTCGTGGAGATTGTACACTTTGGATTAGCGTTTGAGGTATTCTACTAATTCTGCATTTATTTTATATCATTTGATTGTAATCATTAAGGTGATCTAGGCTTAAAAGGGTTTCATGCATAGGGACTTTATTAAGAAATTTTTAAAATCCCTAGCTTCCGCTGCGCATTATAACATGCTAAAACCCTTCAACACCCCACCTAAATATAAAGATCCTGGTTGTCCTACCATATCTTGCATCATAGGAAATTTCAAGATACAACGAGCCCTTCTGGATTTAGGTGCTAGTGTTAACTTACTGTCCTATTCAGTTTATGAACAATTAGGACTTGGTGAACTAAAACCCACCAAGGTTACTCTCCAACTTGCCGATCGATCTATAAAGATACCAAGAGGAGTAGTCGAGGATGTACTTGTCCAAATTGATAAATTCTACTTTCCAGTCGATTTCATAGTATTAGATACCCAGCCTGTCATGAACTGTACCACTCCAATACCTGTCATTCTAGGCCGCCCATTTCTAGCTACTTCTAATGCTTTGATCAACTGTCGAAATGGAATAATGAAAATGTCATTCGGGAATATGACTATAGATTTTAATATATTTAACATATGCAAATAACCCGATAACGACAATGAAAATGATGAAATTCATGGAGTTAATCTGATCGACTCCATTGTAGAAGATGCTCTTGTTCCATCTCTTTCTTCTGATCCTTTAGAAACATGCCTAACTCATTTTGGACATACAGAGATAAACCAAAACTTTAGAGAAATCAGTGCTATATTAGATTCAGCTCCTTTGTTAGATACAGATAGGTGGAAATCTCGTTTTGAAGAATTACCTCCATACAACAATAGTCCTCTACCATTTAGTGTTCAAGCACCTAAACTTGAGCTAAAGCCTTTGCCATCTGAGCTCAAATATGCATACCTTGGTCAAGAAGAGACTTTTTCAGTGATCATATCATCCCAACTTGAACAAAGTCAAGAACTAAAATTATTAGAAATTCTCAAAGAGCATAAGGGAGCAATAGGGTGGACAATTGCTGATATCAAGGGAATTAGTCCCTCAATTTGCACTCATAGAATCCACCTAGAAGCTAATGCCAAACCTTCTCGTCAACCTCAACGTCGATTAAACCCAAACATGAAGGATGTGGTTAGGGCAGAAGTTCTGAAACTTCTGGATGCGGGTATGATCTACCCAATTTCAGAGAGTAAATGGGTAAGTCCAACCCAGGTGGTCCCGAAAAAATCTGGTGTTACTGTAGTCAAAAATGCCAACAATGAATTAGTTCCAAATAAGGTCCCCACTAGTTGGCGTGTATGCATTGACTATAGAAAACTTAATTCTGTCACTAGGAAGGATCATTTTTCTTTACCTTTTATTGATCAAATCTTAGAAAGGTTGGCAGGTCATAAATTTTATTGCTTTCTAGATGGCTATTCAGGTTACAACCAAATTGCAATTGATCCTGAAGATCAGAAAAAGACCACTTTCACATGTCCTTTTGGCACATTTGCTTACAAGAGAATGCCTTTTGGATTATGTAATGCTCCTGCAACCTTCCAAAGATGCATGCTCAGTATTTTCTCTGACATGGTTGAGCGCTTTTTGGAAGTTTTCATGGATGATTTTTCGGTTTTTGGCTCCTCTTTTGAAAACTGTGTGGACCATTTAAGACTAGTCTTAATTCGGTGTGAGGAGAAGAATCTAATCTTAAACTGGAAAAAGTGCCATTTCATGGTAACTAGGGGAATTGTTCTCGGGCATGTCATTTCATCTGAAGGAATTGAAGTAGACAAGGCTAAAATTGACTTAATTGCTAATTTACCCAACCCAAAAACTATCAAAGATATACGCTCATTTTTGGGTCATGCAGGATTTTATAGGAGATTCATTAAAGATTTTAGCTCCATATCTAAACCCTTATGTAATCTCCTGCAAAAGGAAACCCAATTTGTGTGGTCTGAAGAATGTCAAAAAGCTTTTGATAAACTTAAAAGCTTGCTGACCTCTGCTCCCATCATGCAACCACCCGACTGGTCACTTTCTTTTGAAATTATGTGTGATGCTAGTGAATATGCAGTTGGGGTAGTTCTAGGGCAAAGAAAAGAAAGGAAGCCTTATGTTATCTACTATGCAAGTAAGACTTTAAATAGTGCACAAAAGAATTACACCACTACGGAAAAGGAACTACTTGCCATAGTATTTGCACTAGACAAATTTAGGTCTTACTTGATTGGATCCAAAATTATTATCTACACTGACCACGCTGCCCTTAAGTACCTTCTTTCAAAAAAGGATGCTAAGGCACGTTTGCTTAGGTGGATCCTTCTGCTCCAAGAATTTTTTCTGGAAATAAGAGATAAAAAGGGGGTAGAGAACGTAGTAGCTGATCACTTGTCCCGTCTCACTCTTCTAGATTCCATAGACAATTCACCCATAAGAGACACTTTTCCTGATGAGCAACTGTTTGAGATCACGTCGTCACCCTGGTTTGCAGACATTGCAAATTTTCTTGTCACGGGTGAACTCCCGATTCATTGGAATAAACAGGATAAAAGAAAATTTCTGACCGAAATAAAAAATTTCTTCTGGGATGACCCTTATCTTTTCAAATACTGCCCAGACCAAATTATTTGGAGATGTGTACCTAATGACGAATTTATTAGTGTCATTTCCTTTTGTCATTCTGAAGCTTGCGGTGGTCATTTCTCTGCTAAGAAAACGGCTGCAAAAATTTTACAGTGCGGTTTTTATTGGCCCACCTTGTTCAAAGATTCCCATAACTTTTGCAAAGCTTGCGAGCGTTGTCAAAAGTTAGGTGGGATAACTCGTAGGAATATGATGCCCCTCAACCCAATTTTAATTATCGAAATATTTGATTGTTGGGGAATAGATTTTATGGGTCCATTTCCTCCTTCATTCGAAAATTTATACATCTTAGTAGCTGTAGATTATGTCTCCAAATGGATTGAGGCAATTCCTTGCAAGCATAATGACCATAAAACTGTGTTAAAATTTTTAAAAGAAAACATTCTTTCTCGATTTGGAACGCCTCGAGCCATCATCAGTGATGGGGGTTCACACTTCTGTAATAAGCCTTTTGCGGCTTTAATGCGAAAATATGGGATCACCCATAAAATCGCCACCCCTTATCATCCACAAACAAGTGGACAAGTTGAAGTATCCAATCGATCAATTAAGAATATTCTGGAAAAAACGGTTAACCCAAATCGCAAAGACTGGTCTTTGCGTTTAACTGATGCACTTTGGGCTTATCGTACTGCTTTTAAAGACCCGATTGGTATGTCTCCGTACCGTCTTATTTTTGGTAAACCGTGTCACTTACCTGTGGAATTGGAGCATAGGGCCTACTGGGCTATTAAGAAATTTAATTTTGACATGGATAAGGCTAGTTCACCACGCAAACTTCAACTTAATGAACTAGAGGAAATTCGGAATGAAGCATATGAGAATGCTCGAATTTATAAGAACAAAATGAAAGTCTTTCATGATAGAAATATTATAAGGAAAACATTTGAGCCTTCCCAGAAAGTTTTATTGTATAATTCACGACTTCATTTATTTCCAGAAAAATTGCGATCTAGGTGGACCGGCCCGTTTATAGCTAAAACTGTTTATCCGTATGGAACCGTTGAGATAGAGAATCCAAACACCGGTAATATTTTTAAGGTAAATGGCCAACGTTTGAAGTTATTTTTGGATAACTTTACCCCAGAGGTTGAATCGACCAATCTGGGAGATCCTGTTTATCAGGATTGATCTCTATATCTGCTAGAGATGTTCTGTTTTGTTGACCCCCTAATGGATTTTGATGAATACAAAACACTAGAGTAAAATTCTATTATATCTTAACAATTCAATTGAGAAATTCATGTGTTTTACTTAGAATATTATTAAGAAATGTCTAGGCAAGTTCCCATAATTTTTATGAATTTATTGAAGAATATTTTGAGCTAAAGAAAAAGTTCAGGGACAGCCGAGACGTCTCCTGATAGTTTCAGAGACGTCTCTGGCACAAACAGGAAGAACTGGCATACTTGGAGACGTCCCCGACACCTGCCGAGTCGTCCCCGCGTTAGCGGAGTCGACTCTCTCAGTAGCGGAGTCGACTCTCTCAGTGGCGGCAGAAAGACGTTTTTCAAGGGATATGCGCGAGACGTCCCCGCTGTACGCTGAGTCGTCCCCGCAAGCAAAAAGGAGACTTCCCGAGTCGTCCCCAAGATGACGGAGACGGCTCTCTCAGGGTTTTCCAGAGAATGGTTTCTGCGGTGATAAGGAAGCGGAGTCGACCCTGAGATAGCGGAGACGTCCCCATGCATAAAAGTGCAGACAAGCCGAGACGTCCCCTGAAAGAGCGGAGTCGACTCTCTCAGGGAATTCCAGAGGACATATTTTTCAAAGATAAAGAAGCGGAGTCGTCCCCAAACAAGCGGAGTCGTCCCCACTCAAAAAGTGCAGACAAGCCGAGACGTCCCCGTAAAGTGCCGAGTCGACCCCAGATAAAGTAAAAAGTAAAAATCCTGTAGGCGAGACGTCTCTCGCTGTAGCAGAGACGTCCCCGGAGCGCCTGGGACACGACTGACAGCTTTTCAGGTTTGGTTTGAATTTCAAATCCTTCTCTTTTTGTTTCTAACGGCTATATTTGCTTTTTGGGCTATAAAAGGGACCTCTTAAGTGGTTCTCAACAACTCTTCACCAACCCAAAAGCAAAATTATTCAAGAGAGAAAAGTTCAAGAGAGTGAGAGCATTAAAGTGTAGAAATCAAGTGCATTCAAGATTCTCTTGTGATTTCAAGCTCAACCGCTCTCGTGCGCTCGGGATTCAAAGCTCACACTCGATCCTACGCACTCCACATCGGAAGAATCAACATCTCCCACGCTTCCAACGGCAAAAAGATTCTTCCGGGTTAAATTGTTCATAATTGATATATTTGCTTTTTAGAGCTTTTATTCTCTTTTGTAAACTCTTTGATTGTAGTGCTTGTTCAAGTCAAGGGACTTGGAACAAGGGAAAGGCGTCCCAAGCCTAAGAGAAATTGGGGGTTTAGGGTTTGTTGTGAGCCCGGTGTAAAACAACGAGTTGGGTAGTAAACTCGCAAAACTACCGTACTGTAATCTTGGATTATAGTGGAAATACCCAAAGGCGCTTTGGGGAGTGGATGTAGGAGCGGTGGAAGCTCCGAACCACTATAAAACCGTGTGTTTGTGATTGTGTCTTCTCATCCCACTATCATTACCTTATTTCATATATTTGTGTGTTTTAATTTTAATTAGCCGAAGAGTTTTAAAACACCCAATTCACCCCCCTCTTGGGTGACCATCTCTGGGCAACAAGTGGTATCAGAGCAGGTGCTCTGTGTATTTCTTGAAAGACCTAACCGTCTTAGCCAAAGATCTAGATGGGAACACCCTTTAACAATGTTCCTGCCGAGGGGCAAGCAACCAATAGACCTCCACTCTTCAATGGGACAAATTATACCTTTTGGAAGACTAGAATGAAAATCTTCATTCAAGCACAAGACTATGCCTTGTGGAGGATTATAGTCAAGGGACCACAAGAACCATCACATGTGGTTAATGGCATTCGAGTTCCCAAACCTGAGGAGGATTGGGATGAGAATGATGATAGGATGGCTCAACTCAATTCTAGAGCCATGAACTCACTATTTTGTTCTTTAGATGTAAATGAGTTCAATAGAGTCTCTACATGTAGTTCCGCCAAGGAAATATGGGATAGGCTTGAAGTTACCCATGAGGGTACAAATCAAGTCAAAGAGTCCAAAGTGAACATTCTAGTTCACAAATATGAATTGTTTAAGATGGAACCTAATGAAACCATCACATGCATGTTTACTCGCTTTACCGATATAATTAATGGTCTAAAGAGTTTGGGTAAATCTTATACTAACCCGGAACTTGTGAGTAAAATTCTCAGGTCTTTGCCGAAAGCATGGGAAGCAAAGGTCACGGCAATCGTAGAAGCCAAAGACCTCAACACTTTGGGATTAGAACAACTACTGGGCTCATTGATGACGCATGAGCTCACAATGAAGCAACATGAAGAAGAGTTGCCGAAGAAAAGGACAATCGCACTCAAAGCTACTTCAAGTGTGTGTGAAGAAGAGAGTAGTGAGAGTGAAGAAGAAAGCCAAGATGAGGACTTGGGCTTGATAGTAAGAAAATTTAAGAAATTCATGAGAAGAAAGAAACCTTTCCCAAGAAAGAAATTTGGAGGGAGAAATGATTGGGAAAAAGAAAAGAAAAAAGAAAGAGACCCAATCATATGCTATGATTGCAAGAGACCGGGACACGTTCGTTCCAAATGCCCTCAACAAAAGAAGTATTTTGGAAAGGAGAAGAAGAAGGCATTAAAGGCAACATGGGATGATAGTGACACATCATCCTCCGAGGAAGAAAAGGAAGAGACCGCCAATTTGTGCTTCATGGCGTTTGAAGACGATGAGGTATGTCAAAACCCAACTATAAATTTTACTTTAGAAGAATTATATGAGGCTTTTCAAGAACTTATGGGTGATTGTGGTATGTTAGGAGCAAAGAATAAAGAATTAAAAGCCTCTAATCAAAAACTAAAGGAAGATATTGAAAATCTATTAAATAAAAAGGAGAGCATTAAAAATACTAACACTATTGACCTAGAAATCAAAAACTCAAAACTTAACATTGAAAATGAAAAGGCAAATACACTAATTAAGGAATTAAATCTACAAGTAAAATCCCTATTCGATAATAATACCTCACTTGCACAAAATGTTGAATCTCTTAAAAAAGATAAGGAAGAACTAGTTAAAGAAAATTTGAATCTCAAGAATGAGGTACATAAGTACAAACCAATTGTTGAAAAATTCACACAAAGCTCTGAAAAATTAAATCTCATTCTTTCAAATCAAAGAGCTGTTTTCAATAAAGCCGGATTAGGATATAAAACTAATAAACAACAAAAGTATCTAAAGAATTTCTTTGTAAAAGCAAAAGATGTAAAAACTGAAAAACCTACATGTTTTCATTGTGGAAAGAATGGACATAAAGCCTACTCTTGTATTCAAAGAAAAATCCAAACTAACAAGAGTACATTTGTGAAAGCCAAAAACATAACTAAAGTATGGGTGCCTAAGGGAACCAACCACACTAACCACGAAGGACCCAAGAAAACTTGGGTACCTAAGAGCTTCACATGATCATTTTGCAGGTATGCCTTGCAGCCGGAAATAAAAAGAGAATGTGGTATCTTGATAGCGGTTGCTCAAGGCATATGACCGGTGACAAGAGTCTCCTCGTCACCTTGGAATCAAAAGAAGGAGGATTAGTCACATTTGGAGACAATGCTAAAGGACGAATTATTGGTGTTGGTAAAATCTCCATATCACCCTCCTCATTTATTGATAATATATTGTTAGTTAATGGACTAAAACATAATTTATTAAGTATAAGTCAATTTTGTGACAAGGGCTTTAAAGTGTCATTTGAATCGTCACTATGCATAATTAGTAGTCCAATTGATAATGAGATCATACTCACAGGACATAGGCATGGAAATGTTTACATGGTAGATCTTGATGATCTCACCATGAAGGATGGCCAATGTCTTGTAGCCATGAATCCCAAAGTCAATGAGACTAGTTGGTTATGGCATCGTAGGTTAGGGCATGCTAGCATGGATTTAATCTCTAAATTAATTACAAAGGATCTAGTCAAAGGGCTACCAAAAATGGACTTTGAAAAGAATAAAATTTGTGCTGCATGTCAATTAGGGAAACAAACAAGAAGTTCCTTTAAGTCTAAGAACATAGTTTCAACATCAAAACCCTTAGAACTAATTCACATGGATTTGTTTGGACCCACTAGAACTGCTAGTCTAGGGGGTAAGAAATTTGGTCTTGTAATTGTTGATGATTTTTCACGTTTTACATGGGTTTCATTTCTTGCACATAAAGATGAGTCCTTTCCCGCTTTTATTAAGTTTCATAATAGAGTTTCGAATGAACTCAATCTTAAACTAAAAGCAATTAGGAGTGATCATGGTACCGAGTTTGAAAATCAGCATTTTGAAAAATTTTGTGAAGAAAATGGTATCAATCACAACTTCTCGGCACCTAGGACACCTCAACAAAACGGGGTGGTAGAAAGGAAGAATCGCACACTAGCAGATATGGCTCGTACCATGTTGTGCGAATCGGATCTACCAAAGTATTTTTGGGCTGAAGCAATAAATACCTCATGTTATATTTTAAATCGTGCTTTAGTTAGATCCATCTTAAAGAAAACACCTTATGAGTTGATAAAAAGTAAGAAACCAAATATAAGTTATTTTCATGTTTTCGGTTGTCGATGCTTTATTTTAAACAATGGAAAGGACAATCTCAGTAAATTTAGTGCTAAATCAGATGAGGGGATCTTCTTAGGTTATTCCTCATCTAGTAGAGCATACAGGGTCTTCAACAAGAGAACTCTCGTTGTTGAAGAATCTATTCACGTTGTTTTTGATGAAACTAATGGAGATTCTTCTAGAAAAGAAGAAGATGGTGATGCAGGTATACTTGAAGACCGAATGAAGGAATTCTCCATACAAGACAAACAACATGAGGATGAGGTCAAGGAAGATACAAATCAGCAAGATGAAGAAGGTCAACCTCCATCAAAAAATCAAGATCTTCCTAAAGAATGGAGGTATGCACATGGTCATCCAAAGGATCTAATCCTTGGTGATCCTTCACAAGGTATAAGAACTAGATCCTCTTTAAGAAACACTAGTAATTATCTTGCTTTCGTTTCACAAATAGAGCCTAAATCACTAGAAGAAGCTGAAAAAGATGATAATTGGATGAATGCTATGCAAGAGGAATTAAACCAATTTGAAAGAAATGAAGTTTGGACTCTAATAAAAAGACCCCCTAATGTTTCAATTATAGGCACCAAGTGGGTGTATAGAAATAAACTAGATGAAGATGGAATAGTATTAAGAAACAAAGCTAGGCTAGTGGCCAAAGGATATAATCAGGAGGAAGGAATAGATTTTGATGAAACTTTTGCTCCTGTTGCTAGATTAGAGGCTATTAGACTGCTTTTAGCATATGCATGCTTCATGGATTTTAAACTCTATCAAATGGATGTAAAAAGTGCATTCTTAAATGGCTATATAATGGAGGAAGTTTATGTAGGACAACCTCCAGGTTTTGAAAATCACTTACATCCAGATTATGTGTATAAATTGCATAAAGCATTGTATGGACTTAAGCAAGCTCCTAGGGCATGGTATGAAAGATTAAGTAATTTTCTAATTGAGAACAAATTTAAGAGAGGAAATGTGGACAAAACCCTCTTTATTAAAAGAAAAGGAAATGACTTATTGCTTGTACAAATTTATGTGGATGATATAATTTTTGGTGCTACTAATGATAGTCTTTGTCAAGAATTTGCCAAGCTTATGCAGGGAGAATTTGAAATGAGCATGATGGGTGAGCTCAACTTCTTCCTTGGGCTGCAAATAAAACAATCAGAGGAAGGCAACTTCATCAGTCAGTCCAAGTATATCAAAGAAATGTTGGAGAAATTCAAGATAAAGGATGCAAAAGAAATCAGCACACCCATGGGCTCAAGTTGCAAGCTTGACAAAGATGAAAAAGGTAAAAGTATAGACTGCAAATTGTACAGAGGTATGATAGGCTCTTTACTTTACCTTACTGCTAGTAGACCAGATATATTATTCAGTGTTTGTATGTGTGCTAGATACCAAGCATGTCCTAAGGAATCACACTTGCAAGCTGTTAAAAGAATTTTTAGATATCTAGTAGGGACATCTAATGTAGGCTTATGGTACTCTAAACAATCTGATATAAACTTAATTGCATATTCCGATGCTGATTTTGCCGGGTGCAAACTCGACAGAAAAAGCACAAGTGGCACATGTCAATTCTTGGGTGCCAACTTGGTTTCTTGGTTTAGCAAGAAACAAAATTCAGTTGCCTTGTCCACAGCTGAAGCTGAGTACATTGCAGCCGGAAGCTGTTGTGCCCAAGTTCTTTGGATTAAGCAACAACTTGAAGACTTCGGTATTAAAATGGACAATATACCAATTAAGTGTGATAATACAAGTGCAATCAACTTAACAAAAAATCCTGTCCAACACTCTAAGTCAAAGCATATAGAGATTAGGCATCATTTTATTAGGGATCATGTGCTGAAAAATGATGTGGTGATTGAATATGTATGTACTGAAAATCAATTAGCTGATATCTTTACAAAGCCCCTTTGTAAAGATAGATTCAATTTCTTAAGGAATGCTTTGAGCTTGTATGATCCTAGCAAATGAATTGAACTTGTATTGCATTGCTTTGCTACTCGAACTAGTAATCCACCTCAAGGCAAACATAAGTGAAAACATAAATTCATCTAAGCTAAATGACGAACTGCTTGACTTTCCGGAGGATGGTTACCCTCCCTTGGACTCTTCATAGAGATATTTTCAGAGCCTATATCATGGGTATTCGAAATTTGGTCAAACATTCCTCATTTCAACATTAATAAGTTAAAAATCATTATCAAATCATTATAAGATGTAATATTAAGGGGGAGGATCACAAACAAATTCACTCTGTGTTTATCAAAAGAAATCATGATTGATTAGGGTGATTAAACAAAAATTTTGGAAATGCAGTCTGAAATTTTTTTTTGTGCCGGAGACGTCTCTGGCAAGTCGCCGAGACGTCCCCCCAGGGGGAGACGTCTCGCCTTAGTCGCCGAGACGTCTCGGGGACCGAATGAGGACTTTTTAAATAGGTCGAAATCGCTCGAGCCGACTCGAGCTTTCTCCCTCATTCCCGACCAAAACGGAAAGCCCTAGCCTCCATTTGCTCTCAACCTCAAAACCTAGCTTCCATTTGCCCTAAATCGCAAACCCTAGCATCCATGGCACCAAAGAAAGCTAGGACAACCCGTGGGAGGCGACCTAGAGTAGCGGGCGACGGTGAGGAACGGCGGGAAGAACCCTCCACGCCTTCTCCTCCGGTTGCTCCGCCAACCACGACGATTTCCTGTGCAAATCGCACAGTCACGACTGGTAGGTACATCGATTTTTCCTTTCTAGATCATGAGGGGTTCTCTATTGGAGAGAGACTCCGAGCCCAAGGGTGGGAGCACCTTTGCACCCTCAAAACCTCGACCTACCCCGGCCTTGTTAGAGAAATGTTTAGTGATATGGCCTTAGGGGACTTAGGGTACACTGCATATGTCCGAGGGACATTGGTAGAAATTAATGAGGATGTCCTATCCACTATCCTACAAATTCCTAAGGACGGTGAGGCACCGACCTCACATCCCCAAAGGGAAATAGCCCTAAACTTGATTCTAGGAAGAGAGGACTGCGGCCCTCTTGATGTTGTCTACTCCCAGGACCTAAATGCAGAAATGAGACTTCTTTTAAGCATTGTCAATCGGGTCCTATTCCCTAAAACCGGTCGCTTCGATTTTGTTTCGGAGCGAGATTTAGTTATAATGCACCATATCCTACAAGGGATCCCCCTAAACCTCCCTAGACTCATGCTAAATTACATTGCCCAATGTCATAGGTATTCTAGGTTTAGTATACCCTATGGCATGATCTTTACCTTAATATTTAAACACTTCAAGGTTCCCATACCACCAAATGAACCTGCAAAGGCCCTAAGAAACACCGACTATTACAATGAGGGCTCAATGAGAAGAATGGAATTTCACAAGATAGATGGGTCGTGGGTCAAGGTTCCAAAAAGAAAAGCACAAACCATAGAGCCTGAAATCCCACATCATGAGTCTGACCATCACTCTCCTCCACCTAGCCACATGGACATCCCTGATATTCCCTCCAGCTCAGCTGGACCTTCCACATCCATGCCACCACCTCCTCCAGTCAGTGGGACCTCCTTCCTATCAGAGGAACAGATGCACACCTTAGCATCTGTCATTTGTCAGCAGATGAGGGAGGAGATGAGATCCATGATGACTGCGGAGCTGGCCCCCATCAGACAAGAGCTGAAAGATATTAAAGCTCAAATTGAAGCCCAAGAGCAACAAATAATTGGGGTGGGTGCCACCGAAACCTGCAGATCATTAGAGCTCAAGGACAGCTTGAAGGCCATTTCCAAGAGCCTCAAAGAATTGACAAAGCCAGATGGCAATGTGGGCACCTTAGTTGCCCAACTTAGAGGCAGAATTGAGATGGCAACCTTAGAGTTTGAAGCACTTGTGGCAGGTTTCCACAAGTCACAGGGAGATCACTTTAAGACCCTCATGGATTCTATCAATGGTTTCATAGATGCAGCCTGTAAGGCTTATGCACAAAGTACAACTGGTAGGCACCATGAGGAACGACGCCGATGATGGATATCCAGTAGGATCTTCTTTTTGTAAATCCTAGGCCATTTTGAAACACTTTTGTATTAGAAATCAATACCTGTAATGATTTCTTCTTTTTGACTATGTAATGACTTCAAAATCTCACAATGATACATGAATACAATCCCTTTTTGAAAAATGTGTGTACATTGCCATTTCTGTGGATGTGTTTCTGTGAATATGAATGTGCCTCTTGATGTGTCATAAGAATCTCAAAACATACATTAAGTATTTAAATTTGGCACAACTTATCAAAGCATATGAAACAGGGGGAGCACAACCTGAATATCAAAGGGGGAGTAAAATGAATGCTGAATTCTACTATAAATTGAGTCTTAAGCACCTAAGGATAATTTGTCCCCTTCATTGTTGATGACAAAAAGGGGGAGTGGTGGTATCAATATTGTAAGGGATATGGTTATTGAAGAATATTGATTTTTAAGATAATTGCCCTTCTGGAAAAGAAAGGGGGAGTCAAAAAGAATCTAGCTTCCAATTATCTTCAGCATCAATATTTCATTCTAACTTGATTCAAATTCAGTTCATATGATAAAATCATTTAAGAACAATTCTATGCACAAGGAAATTTGAGTGATGCACATTGTATCTAGTTCAAATCAAAACATTATACTTGTATATCTGATCAATACTGTGTATATGTTTAAATTTCAAATTTTGCATATACTCAGTGTTTTGTCATCATCAAAAAGGGGGAGATTGTTGACCCCCTAATGGATTTTGATGAATACAAAACACTAGAGTAAAATTCCATTATATCTTAACAATTCAATTGAGAAATTCATGTGTTTTACTTAGAATATTGTTAAGAAATGTCTAGGCAAGTTCCCATAATTTTTATGAATTTATTGAAGAATATTTTGAGCTAAAGAAAAAGTTCAGGGACAGCCGAGACGTCTCCTGATAGTTTCAGAGACGTCTCTGGCACAAACAGGAAGAACTGGCACACTTGGAGACGTCCCCGACACCTGCCGAGTCGTCCCCGCGTTAGCGGAGTCGACTCTCTCAGTAGCGGAGTCGACTCTCTCAGTGGCGGCAGAAAAACGTTTTTCAAGGGATATGCGCGAGACGTCCCCGCTGTACGCTGAGTCGTCCCCGCAAGCAAAAAGGAGACTTCCCGAGTCGTCCCCAAGATGACGGAGACGGCTCTCTCAGGGTTTTCCAGAGAATGGTTTCTGCGGTGATAAGGAAGCGGAGTCGACCCTGAGATAGCGGAGACGTCCCCATGCATAAAAGTGCAGACAAGCCGAGACGTCCCCTGAAAGAGCGGAGTCGACTCTCTCAGGGAATTCCAGAGGATATATTTTTCAAAGATAAAGAAGCGGAGTCGTCCCCAAACAAGCGGAGTCGTCCCCACTCAAAAAGTGCAGACAAGCCGAGACGTCTCCGTAAAGTGCCGAGTCGACCCCAGATAAAGTAAAAAGTAAAAATCCTGTAGGCGAGACGTCTCTCGCTGTAGCAGAGACGTCCCCGGAGCGCCTGGGACGCGACTGACAGCTTTTCAGGTTTGGTTTGAATTTCAAATCCTTCTCTTTTTGTTTCTAACGGCTATATTTGCTTTTTGGGCTATAAAAGGGACCTCTTAAGTGGTTCTCAACAACTCTTCACCAACCCAAAAGCAAAATTATTCAAGAGAGAAAAGTTCAAGAGAGTGAGAGCATTAAAGTGTAGAAATCAAGTGCATTCAAGGTTCTCTTGTGATTTCAAGCTCAACCGCTCTCGTGCGCTCGGGATTCAAAGCTCACACTCGATCCTACGCACTCCACATCGGAAGAATCAACATCTCCCACGCTTCCAACGGCAAAAAGATTCTTCCGGGTTAAATTGTTCATAATTGATATATTTGCTTTTTAGAGCTTTTATTCTCTTTTGTAAACTCTTTGATTGTAGTGCTTGTTCAAGTCAAGGGACTTGGAACAAGGGAAAGGCGTCCCAAGCCTAAGAGAAATTGGGGGTTTAGGGTTTGTTGTGAGCCCGGTGTAAAACAACGAGTTGGGTAGTAAACTCGCAAAACTACCGTACTGTAATCTTGGATTATAGTGGAAATACCCAAAGGCGCTTTGGGGAGTGGATGTAGGAGCGGTGGAAGCTCCGAACCACTATAAAACCGTGTGTTTGTGATTGTGTCTTCTCATCCCACTATCATTACCTTATTTCATATATTTGTGTGTTTTAATTTTAATTAGCCGAAGAGTTTTAAAACACCCAATTCACCCCCCTCTTGGGTGACCATCTCTGGGCATCATGTTTGTACATAATTTTTTCATTTGCTATGATAATTGGTGAGCAACAACAGTATGCGGTCAGTCTATTAGGTAAATTCTAACCTTCAGCCTTATTATCCTTCATACAATCATATTTCATGCATTCATGTTGAAACATTGGGGACAATGTTGAATTTAAGTTGGGGGGAGAGATTACTATATTTTTCTATATATCATACCAATTGTCATATCATTTCAAAAAAAAAATATTAAAAAAAATAATAAAAAAATAATATATATATATAATAATAATAGTAATAATAATAACAAAAATATATTTTGTTGCATTTAATTACCACTTTAATTTTCTAAGCAAATAAACATGTGCAGCTATTAAGGCAAGGAGCGCATTATGACTTATCAGAGACCTATTACTAGATCCCCACATAAGTATTCAATGACAATAGGAAGGCCTCAGGAGTTCACTTGTGTTACCTATTTGTTTGTTGACCTTATTCGCAAGAGAAGTACGAGTGTCCTTGTCTTAAAGTTTATGATTTGGTTTTCACATAAAGATAGAGTTTGAAATTCCCGGCTAGATCACCTGGGTGCCTTATGTTCTGACCTTGGTTGACCTATAGTCACAATACAGTCACGTTACATAAAAAAATATAAAAAATTTAGCTAAAAAAAATTAAAAATAAAAATAAAAATAAAAATAAAAAAAATAATACAGTTTGTCTTCACTGAGTAACCGGGCCTCTTGCCTACAAAGCAGCGAGTGTTCGCGTAAAAAGGTGAAAATGACTGAAATAAGTGACTAGTCTGGCCTCGTGGCGTAGTCTGGTTCGAGTAATTAAGTCCGAGGGGTGTTTCACCTAATGCCTTGAGCCAACTGGATCAAGAGTCATTGACCCAAAGCTCGTTACATGGACCTTACTAGAGCCTAATGGAGTCGGACTGTTGTAGTCACTATGAAAAAAAAAAAGAAGAAGAAGAAAAAAACAGTGTGCGGAAAAAATAAAAAATGAGTGGGTTAGTTAAACTAAAACCAAGTGACATGTGGATGACTGGTTTGACTCCATTGTTTTAGAACTCTGTGTACCTGGGATGTCTAGTTGGGATTGATAGCTTCATTTTTATATGCGAACCATTCTGGACAAATAACATGTGATATTCGGAAAATTTAGTGAGTCAAGAGCTAACAAATGGTAGTTAACACTTGTGAATTTGAGTAGTGCACCTAGAACTCAAGGGGTACCTAATTGTGGTGGAAGTATAGGTATTCTGAGACGTCACATTTACATTTGCCTTAAGGGTTGCTATATTTTAAAGTATCCTTTAACTTTAAAAAAAAAAAAATGATGTTTGTGGGTAACATCACTGCAAACCCTCACGAGACAACACTCGTCCACTAGGGTAACCTAGGGGTTTAACGGCTTGTTGCACGTGCTAAGTGCAATCGTAATGCTCTACGAAAATGAGTATTTATTTAATTCATGCATATTAATAAACAATACTTTTGCACCCTCATTTTTTCATTTTCACACTAAATTGCTAGAGACTAGCAATAAGCTAGTTGGGGGGTGTGATGAGAGCACAAAAGTACAATTTTCATACCAGCTTAATTAATATTATAGCTAATAATTATTGATAAATTTGATTAATTAGTGTTTTATTTGTGTTTGAGTGCAAGTAATCCAAGAGACCCAATAATATTGGGTTTAAGCCCAAATCAGCAACTCCCGATTTTCCTCTTCACCGAAGAACAACAGCATCGCGTCCGTGAGGAGTTTCCCAGCATTTGTAGCAATGTGCGCAACTCCCAAGCATATCAGCAACGTTCATGATCTCCTTCTCAACATTTGGAGCTTCCCAAACTTCTGCAACGTCCCTAGCATTCATCTCCATCCGAGTCAACCCAAATCTTTTTTAAATCCAATTCCAGCCGTTCCCAGCAGCATCAATCCGTGAGGAGCTTCCCAGCATCTTCAAAACCGTCCGTGTGGCTCTCCAAGCGGCATCCGATCATTTCATCTTCGAATTCCCTTCCCATCAAAACAAATTCCCAACGGCATCAAGGGAATTCCGAAGACCAAACCATCCACATTCAAGCTATCAGCCCATGTCGCTTCCACGTTCAACGTTTCCAGCATCCTTCGGTCTTCCCAGCCACACCGCTAAAGGTGTCTATAAAAGGAACTGAGGAGGGGGAGCAAAAGATCCATCGGGAGGAGGAAGAAGAGAGAGGATCTTACCAGCCGGGCTTGGGAGGAGGGAGGAGGAGGAGAACCATCGGGTGGAGGCGAGAAGCAGCCGACGGAAGAGGACGGGCGGCCAGCAGGAGCCATCCGGTGGAGGTAGAACCAGCCGATGGGAGAAGAAGGGGAGGATCTATCGGCATTTTTCCCAGCCGGACAGAATAAAACAGTAAGGGAGAAGGCCGGATCCATCCAAGTTTGGGCGAGAGAGGGAGAGAGGAAGAGGCCAAGGGAACCAGGAAGCTCCCTCTTCCGATCTATCTTCTCAGCCGAACAAGAGAAGGAGGAGAAGCAACGGGAGGAGAAAAGCCAAAGAAAGAAAACAGAGCACCCTGTTTTCTTAAGAGGAGAAAGAAAAAAAAAGGG
Source organism: Phoenix dactylifera (assembly GCF_009389715.1). Classification (NCBI taxonomy): domain Eukaryota; kingdom Viridiplantae; phylum Streptophyta; class Magnoliopsida; order Arecales; family Arecaceae; genus Phoenix; species Phoenix dactylifera. The sequence goes on along the minus strand of NW_024067710.1, from coordinate 602,077 downwards.
GATTTATGTTTATTTTATTTACTCTATGCTAATCCCTTTTATAAAATTGCTTGCATCTCATATGAATAGCTAAATATCTTTTAGCTAAGGTTAAAGAAAAGCCTAGCATTTTCTTCATGTATTTCATTTAATCATCAATGGGATTTTAATGTTTTTGATTTAATTTATGGTGCAGTAAATTTATAGAAATTATTTCAAACTTAAATATTTTCTTTGATTTGTTATTTCCTCCGGGTATAACGGATGCTTAGAAATCCCTATAGTTTAAAATAGAATTATTGTAATGCTGCCCATAAAACTAAATCTATTTTATTATGATTAATAGATGATTTTAAGAAAAGCATGATTAAGTGCTAGGCTGAATCCTAATGCCTTAGTTATATTTTTAAATCTGAATATTATTTAGCCTTAAGTTTTTTTGTTCACTGTCAAATCCCTGTGGATTCGATCTCGGACTCACCGAGAATATTACTTTGCTACACCCTATACTTGGGGTATTCTACATTTAATTTTCCTTTTTGAAAGAGCAAGATTAAAATTGTAGCAGCATACTTGATTTGCTCTCCCACTTGAGACAAATCCTTCTGGCTGTGTCATGTAAACCTCTTCCTCAAGATAACCATTAAGGAAGGCGGTTTTGACATCCATCTGCCAAATTTCATAATCATAGTATGCAGCTATTGCAAGCAAAATCCGAATAGATTTAAGCATGGCAACTGGTGAAAAAGTTTCATCATAGTCAATTCCTTGCTTTTGCTTGAAACCTTTTGCCACCAATCTAGCCTTGTAGATTTCTACTTGGCCATCTGCTCCAATCTTCTTCTTATAGACCCATTTGCAACCTATAGGGTTTACACCTTCTGGTGCATCAACCAAAGTCCATACTTGGTTGGTATACATAGAGTCTATTTCGGATTTCATAGCTTCTAACCATTTGTTAGAGTCATTACTCATGATAGCTTCCGAATAGGTCAGAGGATCATCATTTTCAACGATGTGGGCTTCATCATTTTCAATGATAAACCCATACCTCTTAGGTGCATTTCGCACTCTATCTGACCTTTGGAGAGGAGATGTGTGTTGTGGTTGTACTTCATCAATGGGTACATCTGGTTGAGGAATATCTTGTGTTTCCATTTGTAGGTCTTGAACTTCTTCAAGTTCAATTCTCCTATCTTTGCCTTTTTCTAAGATAAACTCTTGCTCTAAGAAAGTGGCATGTCTACCTACAAAGACCTTTTGTTCGGTAGGATGATAGAAGATGTATCCTATACTATCTTTAGGATAACCTACAAAAATACATTTATCTGATCTAGCACTTAGCTTATGTCCAAATTTTTTTTTGACATAAGCTGTACAGCCCCATATCTTAAGATACTTAAGATTAGGCTTCTTTCCTCTCCATATCTCATATGGAGTACTAGATACAGATTTTGATGGTACCCTATTTAATATAAGTGCAACAGTTTCTAGAGCAAAACCCTAGAAGGAAATAGAAAGATCTGTAAAGCACATCATGGACCGTACCATATCTAATAGAGTACGATTCCTCCGTTCAGCTACACCATTTAATTGTGGCGTATACGGAAGTGTCCATTCAGAGAGAATGCCCTTTTCTTTAAGATGATTTAAAAACTCACTAAAAAGGTATTCACCTCCTCGATCAGATCGAAGAATTTTAATACATTTTTCAGTTTGTTTTTCAACCATACTTTGATACTCTTTAAATTTATCAAAGGCTTCGAATTTATGTTTCATAAGATACACATATCCGAACCTTGATAAATCATCAGTAAATGTGATGAAATAAAAGTATCCACCTCTAGCAGGAGTTGTCATAGGACCACATACATCTGTATGCACAAGTCCTAATAACTCTCTTGCCCTTTCTCCATGTCCAATGAATGGAGACTTAGTCATTTTACCCATAAGACAAGATTCACAAGTTCCTAATGATTCAAAATTGTAAGGATCAAAGAACTCTTCTTTGTACAATTTGTTGATTCTTGATTCGCTTATGTGACCAAGTCGGCAATGCCAAAGAAGGGTGTTATTTACTTCTTCTCTCTTTCTTTTATTGCTTTTATCAATATGAAAGACATTGTCATTAAGTAATAGAATAAGAAGACAATTTTCCATAATGCCATTGCAATAGACTTTATTAGAAAAAGAAATTGAGCAACCATTGCTCTTTATATTAATTTCATATCCTTTCTTTAACAACAAAGAAACGGAAATTACATTTCTAATAATTTTGGGCATATAATAATAATCTTCTAATTCCAAGAGCTCTCCCGAAGGCAACTCCAAATGGTAGGTTCCAACAGCTTCAGCTTGGATGGACTCTCCTCCAGCGCCATACAGCTCGAAGTCACCTTTCTTCAAAATTCTAATTTTCTGTAGTCCATTCAAAGATTTGCAAATATGAGAACCACAGCCGGTATCCAATACCCATGAATTTGAATTTGAAGAACTTAATGATAAGTTGGCATGTAACATAAACATATCTTTCGATGCAACTCTTGCATCGGTCTTCATACTTGCAAGAAAACTCTTGCAATTTCTCTTCCAGTGGCCTTCCTTGCCGTAGTGGAAACAGGTACTGGGTTTGGAGTTTTTCTTTCCTTTCTTCTTCTTGATCTTGCTATTATTAGGGTTCAACTTTTTCTTAAAACCCTTATTTCCTGATTTCTTCCTTGAGCCCCTATCAACAAGAAGGATCGGACCCTTTTCCTTTTTGATATGGGTTTCAGCTGTCTTTAACATATTTAACAGCTCAGGCAGTGAGACATTCAGCTTGTTCATATGAAAATTCACAACAAACTGAGAGAATGATTCAGGTAGTGATTGCAGGATCAAATCCTGACTGAGCTCACTATCCATAGCAAAACCTAATTGACTTAATTTGGTGATCAAGTCTATAACCATAAGACAATGGTTTTGCATGGACGTTCCTTCATTCATTCTAGCACGGAACAATTGCTTAGATATCTCATATCTAGCAGTTCTACTCTGCTCTCCATACAACTCCTTTAAATTAAGAAGTATGGATTGAGTGTCCATGTTCTCATGTTGTCTCTGTAGCTCATTGTTCATGGAGGCAAGAATGATACATTTGACAGTTAAACTATCATTCTTCCACATCTTATGTCTGGCTACCTCCTCTTCTGTAGCATCATCCCCTAGATCTCCAAGATCAGGGGTTTCAAGAATATAGGAAATTTTCTCCTGAGTGAGTACAATCTTAAGATTTCTCAACCAGTCTATATAGTTTGGACCGGTCAACTTGTTGGCATCCAAGATACCTCTTAGTGATAGTGAAGATGCCATTTAATTCAGAATTAATTCTACATAAGCAAAGAACAAAACTATCATTAACAAACCAATCATGATGACATATATACAATTAGACAAGGACTTTATCTAATTGTTACTCCCACTATTTTATCGAATATCATAGCCCTCTTCCATGATAAACGAGAAAATCTATTTTTTTCTTAGTAGGGTTGAGATCCTAATTCATCATAAAAGCCTTGTGGTTGCACAACAAACCTTTATGAATTCAAAGGTAGGAAACTCTTTCCAATTGCATCTCATGCAATTCTCAACTTTATCCTATCCTCTTAAAACACTTATAGCCTCGTGGTTGCACAACAAACTATAATGTTTTAGTTAAGTCAAACCCTTCATTTCCATATAGTCATATTCAAATAATATTGCCCTTGTGGTTGCACAATAAAGCAGCATATTAAAATATGCCATAAGCATCTCTATGCATCAAGACAGTATAACATCAGTCCTCATTGCAAGTCTTGTGGTTGCACAACAAACTAGCATGAATTTTGACATAATAATGTCGAGGCATGAAGGAAGGATATCAGTAGTGTTTTATCAACATTAAGCTTATCCATAATAGGCAATCAAACAATTGGCCCCGTAAGCAGGTGGGAGGCTCCCCTTACTCAAAGAGTAAGGTCCTAATTAAGTAACCACCTTTAGTGCTTTCCTTAGACACCAATTAGATTAATTGTTCTAGAATGGGTCAGCTCAAAGTTTTTCAACACTATGACTTAATATTATGTTATTGAGGGCTTACTGGTCTCATGCACATTCTATAATTATAACATATTGAACATATGTCTTTGTGTATGCTATAACAAATTATATATCTATCTCATAGCATATATAAATCATAACCAACTATCATGCATCATAGCTATCTCATAGCATGTATAAATTATTACCAATTAATTGGATCAATTAATATGCTTCAACATATCTTCTTATAAAAAATTCATATCATGACATTTTATTATATATCATATCATATATGAATCATGTAATTCAGCATTCCTCTAAACATATGACATTACTATCTCATAGTAATTTAACAATTATACATCATGCATAATCACCTGATTGAACCAATTAAGGGTGGCTCTGATACCACTGAGAGGGTTCTAGCATGCTATAATGGGCAGCGGAAGCTAGGAATTTTAAAAATTTCTTGATAAAGTTTCTTAACATAAAACCCTTATAAGCCAAGATCACCTTAATGGAAGCAATCAAATAATATAATATAAATGCAGAAATAGAAGAATACCTCTAACGCTAATCCAATATGCAGAATTTTTACTAGGTGCCCAAGTGTTCACCCTCCAACGTTGATCCACACGAAAACTTGATTTAAGTCTTAAGCTCCAAAGACTTTGATCCTTAATGCAGAATTCTTCTAAAGAACTCTAATGGCTTGCTTTCCTTTCTTTCTATTTTTCTTTAACCTTCTAAAATCACTTCTAATCCTTTTGTCCTAAAGAAGACCACCTTGTCTTGGCTTAGGACACACTAGAAGCAATGTTAGAAAGAAAGAAACTAATGTAAGAAAGAAAGAAGAGAGGAGCGGGGTGGAGTTGGAATGATGAAACCCATGGAGTGCTAGCCTATTTATAATAGGTATAGGGATGCATCTCCAAGAGATGCATCCCATCCACACATCCTCTTATGAAAGGGCATCATCTAAAGGGCCATATCAAATAAGAGGAGGTGCAAATCAAGTGAGGAGGTGTATCAAATGATATGTCCTTTCATGTGGTGCTATATTTTGACCAAGTCAACATCACATGCTAATCACATGTCCATCACGCCTCACCTCTTGATCTTTCATGATGATGATCCAAGGGCTCCAATGCAAGGCGCCATTCACTTGACCCATTATGTCTTCATCCAATGGTGGGATTAAGATCCAATGGTCAATTATGATAGCCATCCTCTAACCCAATCCAATTGGGTTAAACCAACTCTCCATTATGTCTTCATCCAATGGTAGATCAAGATCTAACGACCTAGATTGAATGATTTATTAAATCTAATCCAATTAGACTCAAACCAAGCCAATTAGGTGCCAACTCTTGGCTAACCCATATTAGAACATGATCTAATCAAATTAGATCAATTAAGAATCGGATTCGAATCCAATTCGAATCAAGAGCTAAGGGTTTGCAATACCTGCTAGGATGTCTATCTTGCAAACATGATCTAATCTAATTAGACCCTTAATAAGTTTTCTTGTGTGTGACCCATTGGGTCCCATACTTAGCCAGCAATATGTGTGAGTGCGAGTTGACCCAACTTGATTAGAACTCTTCTAATCGATTTAAGTCCAAACTGCGCGAACCCGAACTTAACAATTAGAATCCTTTCTAATTGGTGATCGAATTAAACTCTTTAATTCGATCAAACCTATAAGACAAGATTGACGTCTAGCAACGTGTCATGTCTACCCGGAAAATATGAAATTTGGTGGAAATACCAAAAATACCCTTCAGTGGCAAGTTACCGTGCAATTCAATCCTTTAAACAAACTGCATCCCGAATATGTATATGAGTATGAATATATATGTCAAACTCAATTTCATATTCATATATTTTTCTATCTTCTAACGATAATTCGAATAATGAAATATTAGAAACTCTTTCTAATTTTCATTGTGTTTTGATCAAAGGCTTCCTGAATTATCATATGATTAGAATAAATAGGATGCGATCTTCTCTTACTAGAAGTGATTAATTCCTTGTTGACCTACTCATAACCTTCGTACACATTCCACCATATCCAGAAGACCTTGTACATAACTTATTGTCATGAATGAGTGGAAACCAAAATATGGATTTATGTGCAGAAGATACTATGGTGATCTCAGGTCAAAGGATCAGTTGCACAACTCCCACTAAGAGAATCATCTTTTGACATGTAAGTAAGACTTCATAAGATTTCTCTTTGTAGGTCAATTCAGTGAACTTATTTCTCTAATGAGCACCCACATCTTTGTATTAGTGTCTCCACACAAGTGATTGTGAGATCAATCACCCTCTGCATCGAGCATACATAAGATGTGCCAGTCTTTCCGGTAAACATTGATCCCCGACTCAATGTACCAATGACTGAGAATATTTAAGATTAGGATTTTAGAATTTTAGGTCTCACTAGTATGATCTCATCATAGCCTCAAAATCATTGCCTTAATCTAAGGGGTTCATCACAAATATAATCAACAGCATATGATGAAACACAATGCCTTTATTTATATTGAATGTCATATACATGATTTGGAAAATCAAAAGAAAATCCTTCACAATACATATTGCGATTGGCTTGTAGGGCATCTACTCTTTCATAGACCACCTCTTTTCAATGGCACAAATTTTACTTATTGGAAAGCTCGTATGAGAATTTTTATTCAAGCATTTGACTATAACTTATAGACTGTTATTATTAATGAACCTCACACACCAACTAAAATTGTTGATGGCATCACCTTATTCAAACCTGAGATTGAATAGGATGACCATGATAAAAGAATGGCTCAGCTGAATGCAAAAGTCATGAATATTCTTTACTGTTCTTTGGATGCAAATGAGTTTAATCGTATATCTATTTGCATGACTGCTAAAGAAATCTGAGATAGGCTGGAAGTTACACATGAAGGCACTAACCAGGTCAAAGAATCTAAAATCAGTATGCTAGTGCATAAGTATGAACTATTTAGAATGGAAAACAGTGAATCTATAACTGAAATATTTACTAGATTCACTGATATTATAAACGGCCTGAAAAGCCTTGGTAGATCTTACTCTAACAGTGATCTTGTTCGGAAAATTCTTAGATCTCTTTCTAGAGCATGGAAAGCAAAGATTACTGCTATTCAAGAAGCCAAAGATCTCAATTCTCTTCCACTAGAAGAACTGCTGGGTTCCTTAATGACTCATGAGCTCTTAATAAAACAGAATCTTGAGGAGGATGAACCTAAGAAGCACAGAACTATCGCTCTTAAATCTACTCAGCATGAGGATGAAAGTGAGGATTCTGAACCTGATGACAATGAGGAAATGGCCCTGATTACAAGAAAGTTCAAAAAAATTTTTAGAAAAAATAGAGAAAACTTTAAGAAAAGGCCTGTGATCAAGAGGGAGCAAAGCAAAGAAAATAAGAAGCAATATGTTTGTTATGAATGCAAAAAGCCTGTACACTTCTGAACAGAGTGTCCTCTATTAAAGAAGGCTCCGAAGAGGTTAAAGAAGAAAGCTATGATGGCTACTTGGAGTGACAGTGATGAATCCAGCTCTGGAGAAGAAGAACAGCAACAGGAAGTTGCAAACCTGTGTCTAATGGGACATGAAAATGAGGTATACTGATTACGATTTCAATTTCGATGAGCTTCAAGATACTTTTTCTGAGCTTATGATTGAATATAAAAAGCTTAGCTTAAAGAACAAGAAATTGAAGACTAAGAACCAATCTTTAGAAAAAGAAAATACACTGCTTCTGGATAACAAGAAGAAACTGCATGAAGAAAATCAGAAGTTAGCTAATGAAGTTGAAAAACTGAAACCTATAGTTGATAAATTCAACCTAAGCTCTGAGAAATTGAATTTAATTTTTGAAAGTCAGAAAGCTGTTTATGATAAAGCTGGTTTAGGATATAATCCTTGGAAGAAATAAAAATCATTGAAAAATATTTTTGTGAAACCCGCTTATGTTAAACCGAAATCTGTACCATTCAAATTGGACAAACTGAAATAGAGAGATGCCACTTACAATCCTATAAGTTAGAATCATATGAACAATGTTTCAATTAAAAGATATGGGTTCCAAAGGGAACCATCTTTGCTAACATTCAAGGACCCAAGAAAGCTTGGGTACCAAAGATAAAGAATTGAAGTTCTGTTTTGCAGGTGTGTCTAGCATCCCAAGCATCAAACCAAAAATGGTACTTGGATAGTGGGTGCTCTAGACATATGACAGGGGATGAATCCCAATTCATGTCCCTCAAAAAGAAAGATGGAGGAATGGTTATCTTTGGTGATAATGGAAAAGGCAAAATTATTGGTATTGGTAACATTCGAATTTCACCAACTACTTTTATTGAAAATATTTTATTGGTAGATGGATTGAAACATAATTTGCTAAGCATTAGTCAATTCTGTGATAAATGATATGTTGTGACTTTTGAATCATCATTATGCTTAGTTTCTAGTAGTAATGACAGTGGTATAATATTTACTGGATATAGACATGAAAATATATATTTAGTTGACTTAGATCAAATACACATGAAAAACATGGACTGTCTAGTAGCAATGAAGACCAAAAATAGTGAAGCCAGCTGGTTATGGCATCGAAAATTAGCTCATGCAAGCATGGACTTAATTTCAAAACTTATCCAGAAAGAACTTGTTTTCGGCTTGCCCAAATTGTCATTTGAAAAAGATAAAATCTGCTCTGCATGCCGACTAGAAAAACAGACCAGAACCTCTTTCAAGTCTAAAAATGTTGTTTTCACTAATAGGCCTTTAGAGCTTCTGCATATGGACTTATTTGGACCAACTAGAACTGCAAGCCTAGGAGGAAAACTTTATGGCTTTGTTATTATGGCTGATTTTTTAGGTATACATAGGTTTTATTCTTGGCACACAAAAGTGAAGCATTTTCAGCTTTCACTAAACTGTATAAAAAGATTTCAAATGAATATGTACTGAAAACTATTAAGATTAGAAGTGATCATGGAACTGAATTTGAAATTCATGATTTTGAAAATTTCTGCGCTGAAAATGGTATTGATCATAATTTTTCTACACCAAGAACACCGCAACAAATTGCTGTTGTAGAGAGAAAGAATAGAACACTTACTGAAATGGCTAGGACAATTTAAGTGAGAGTGACTTACCTAAGTATTTTTGGGCTGAAGCCATAAATACAACTTGTCATGTTCTTAATAGAGTTACTATGTGAAAACCCCCAAAAAAAAAAAGAAAGGGATAACGGGCCGACCCGAAAAGACCGGGCCCGTCTCCCTTTTACGATCGTGCCCTAGGCACGATCGTGGAAGGAGGGCGCTTGAGGGGAGGGGGCGGCAGCGTTGGAGAGGCCGATCGCCGGAGGAAACCGAGCTTCAGAGCCGAGAACCGGCCGGCCGTGGAGGAAGCCGGAAAGCCTCTCCTCCCTTCCCCACAAACCGAGAGAAAAGGCTTTGGAACCGTGCGTGTGCTCACGGATTTCCTCCTCCGATTGCTCGTCGGAAAGGTCGCCGGAGCACGCCGCCGGACCGAGGTAAGCGTGGCTCCTTCCTTTGTGTTCCATTTCTGGATTTTGGGTGGCGTTGGTGGGGATTTGGCCGGTGAGATCATCGAAGAAGGGTTCGAAATAGGATACCCCTGTTTCGGCTCCTCTCTTCCGGATTCCACCGCCGCCGGCCGCCGGGTTGGCCGGGATTCATGGCAGATGGGGTGGATCGGGTTTTTGTGGAGGTCGGAGAGGGATTTTCTAGGGTTTATTGGAGAAGGAGAGTGATGGATTCGAGGTCTTCTTCCTCGTGACTCCATCTCCTTCCTTTTTCCCTTTCCCTCTCGCCGACGGCGACTGGCCACCGAGGGCGATGGCGACGGCGGCGGTCGTGGGCCACCGTGGCTGCTGTCAGATGGGAGGAGCCGAGCCACTATCACGGTGGCCCTCTGTCAATGATGGTGGAAGAAGGGGGGGTTCTTTGTCTTAGAGAAGAAAAAGAAGGCAGAGGGCCTTCCGACCTCTGCCGACTTTTTCTTTCATCCCTCCCTCTCTTGGCCGGCCATCATCGCTGGAGTGGTGGCCGATGATGGTTCGGCCAATGGTGGCCGAGTTGTTGTCGGGTTGGGGAAGGAGAGGGCATAGCCACCATGGCTGTTGCCCTTGGATCAAAAAGATTTGAGGAAGAGAGATGTACTCCCAACCATGAAGAGAGGGATCTTCCTTTCTCTTGGTTTCTTCACCGGGATCGGCTATCGTCGCCGGGGTGGCTGCGGTCACGGCTGGCGACGATATAGACCGGTGGTATAAGGGTGGAAGTCGGACCACCCCGACTACCCTAGATTTGGAGGGATGAGATGTTTGGAGACCTGGTGATGGACCCCATAGTAGATGTGAATTATGGTTTAGAATATTTAAATATTAAATAATTTAGTTTGTGATTTATAATTGATGTTGTAGGAGAGGAGTCAGCGGAGCCAGGAGGTTTTGATCAGGGAACCTAGCACCCCAGCTCGTAGGTTGTGCTCCGGATACGTATTTGAGTCAGTCCACAAATTTCAGTAAGAATCCTTATATCTGAGCACTTTTATTTATGCATATATTGGATTTATCGTTGGATATATTTTATCAGTATGTTGCTATTAATTTTTGAGCTTGTATGACACTATGAGGTGTGCATTTTGATTGCTATGAAAATATTGAAATAATTAAATTGAAAAGGAATAACATATTTTTGAGAAATTGTGAAAATATGTGACGTGATTGAAATGTGATTAAACATGTATAACTAGACATGTAAAATGGGTTGGACTAACACCTTGTCATGAGATAGCCTCTACGAGCTTATGCGTAGGATAGCTGCCACGAGCTTATGCGTGGGATAGCCTCTACGAGCTTATGCGTAGGATAGCCTTCACGGGCTTATGCGTGGGATAGCCTCAACGAGCTTATGCGTAGAATAGCCTCCACGGGCTTACGCGTGGGATAGCTGCCACGAGCTTATGCGTGGGATTTGTGCAGTCTTGGACTGGGTCATGAACTTGGTTAGTCCAAAGCTAGAAGTGAAAAGTCTGAAAACTTTGAAATCAGAGTAATACGAAAATTGATCACATAATGTGAAAAAGGATTTGTGTATATGTACTAATTATATACATTTGCTGTTTGTTGAGCCTTTGAAATGATGAAATGATATTATTTTGATGTTTTGATCATTTTATTATTATTACTGTGTGTGGCTGTTGGGATTCTTACTGGGCTAGAAAAACTCATACTACACTTACTTTCTTTTTCAGAGGCACTGGATTTGTAGAGACCATTGGGTGGGACGAGAAATAAGATCAGCATGGAGTCTGATTGCTGGATAGATAGAAGTTAATCTATCTTTTATTTATGGACATTTGAAATTAGGTAATAAATCAGTACATTTTAGTTGGATTTGATTGAATTACATTAATCTTTGATTTTGGCATGTATGTGAATATTGTACCTTTTAGGCCTTGCATGATCTTTAGGGTACTGCTCTGGGGCTCATGCGGCCGGTCGCGTGTCGGACCCGGGAGTTGGGTTCGGGGCGTGACAGATTTGGTATCAGAGCTTAAGGTTTAGGAATCCTAGGATTTGGGCTCGAGTAAGCCTGAGTGGGGAAAATCACTAAACACGTAAGATATTAAAATTGTGTGATTAGCATATGAAGGATGCAAAATTTTCTCAATCTGATAATCTTGATGCTGGAAAAATGGTGTAGGTTGATATGGGGCGAGGGCATGGTCGGGGGCGTGCCAGAAGGCCGACCCGATTTGCAGATGGCTCCACGGCTTGGGCACCATCTGGACAGCAGGAAGGTACCTCATCCACGCCGACTCGGGGTGTGCCACAGCAGGAGCACACTATTGACCCTACTGGCAGTACTCCAGAGATGGGAGCTCCGGAGATTGGGACATCCGAAGGACCAAGTATTCAACTTGAGGAGACGATAAGTGCTTCACAGTTGATGCAAATGATGGTGCAACAGGAAGCTGCTGCAGAGCAGACATGATGAGGATGGTAGAGGTGCAGCAACAGTTACAGCAGCAGCAAGCAATGTATCAACAACAGCAGCAGCAACAGCAACAGTTCAAAGGCACTACAGCTCAGCCGGAGCACCGAGTCAGTTTGTTGGATTTTCAGAGGTATGCACTGATAAGTGCTAAAAAATGCATAAATTAATATCTTATTCATAGCACTTATCATTATTTTAATTCACATATTTTTGTAAATTCAACTAAAAATTGAATTATCTTCATCATTGCATTATTAAAAATAATTTGATTTGTGCTTGATTATATTGGTCCATCTAATGTATGCAGGTCGAATCAAATTCATTTGGGATGACCCCTGAACCCAAATCACAAGCACCCTATGAATCAGGTCCTCTTAGATTATGATTCAGCCCCTCAAACCCACTCTTTAGCTTGTGTGCACGCTGTTCACAGAGCCACATCTAAACCTTTTTATCCACCCATCCATCCAAGTTCATCCCAACATCCACGTTTGAACCCAGCATCATCATCCTCTCAGCCGTGCACATCCATTCCGGGTTCAACTCCATCCACGGATAAGTTCTCTCCTCTGTTTCACGCAGCCGTAAGCTTGAATCCAGCCATTCACTTGGGTAGTTTCACGTCCACTGTCCGCGATCCAAGGCCTCCTCCATCGACACAGGATAAGCTCTAAATCCAATTGCATCATCCTCTGTTTCGCACCTCACAAGCCAGTTCTCATCCCGTCGTATCATGTCCTCAACCAAATCCAACTCCTTCCGAACTCCCCTGCATTCACGGGATCCAAACAGAGTTCAGCTTCATCTTTCCGAGATTCCCAACATCCCATTCCCCTGTGCCCAGCCAAAGGAAGTCAAACAGCTTCCTCTTCTTTCGGATCTCATGGAGCAGCCCAACGTCCTCCGGATTATCTCCCAGCCATCTCGCTCCACGAACGAATCTCACGCGTGCATGGTCCACGTCCTCCGCAGCCCACATCCCGTTCATGATCTTCTCTTCTCTCGTTCGGATCAAGCAACCAATATCCCTCCGGATCACGTCCACGTTGATCCAGTCTTCATCTCAACCGTGGACAACATCCTAACATCCCCAAACTTTCGGAATCCACAACCACTCCTCACATCTCGTTCACAAATCCAACCAAACTCCCAGCTCACGAATCATTTCTCCCCTTCATCCACGTCAAAAAGGATCCCAGGAATTCAGCTTCCCATGTCTTCCGAAATCCCTGCATCCCGACTCATCTTCCTCTGTTTCGGAACCAAGTATCAAGGTCCCATTTTTTCCGTGATTCCTCTCAAAAACTTCCCAGCCGTTCCCGAATTTCTTCCTTCTATCCTGTTCGGATTAACTCTATCATGGATTGCATCCTTATCCCACATTCACGCATGCATTCCGAGTGCATCCAGACTCTTCCACATCCTTCCCAGCTCTCGTATCCCATGAACAAAACCAAGCCAGCAAATCCTCTGTTTCAGGAGTAATTTCAGCCGAGACCCATCCGGATTTGTTCCCAACTTCCTCCCAACCTCTTCCGGATTTTCCCCATCCGCGATCGCATCCGTTCGAGCTCCCTTGTTTCACGCAACAGCAAGCTCCTCTGTTACAGCCACATCCAGCCAACGGCTTCATCCCAAACCAACCGAGATCCTCCTTATCCCACGACCTCGACGTTGAAGCCCCTTCCGGATTCCTCTCAGCCGTGAGCACCATCTCATATTGCCACGTTGTCCACATATTTCTCTGCCTCAAAACAGAAGCCGTTCCTCCCAACTGTGAGCATCCACAGCATCCTTATCTTTGATTCGAAAGAGGAGGAGAGGGGGGCTGGTGAAGCTATAAAAGGAGGTTGAGACGGATCCCATATCATCTCTCCTGAGAGGCCAAACCCCCCCACCGGGGTGGGGGGTTTTCCCTATCATCTCTTCTCGGGTGGAGTTCCCACAAGAATAAAAGGGGAGAGAGAATTTTTGGATATTCGGGGAATGATTTCTCAGAAGAGCTGAGAGGGAGCCGTTTTCAGTAGAAGCTACACCGGAAGGAGACGTTGAAGAGATGAAAGTAGCCATGATGGGAGCCCGCTGCTGTGCTGCTGCTGCCGTCTCCAACTCCATGCAGGGCTGATCTTCTCTTTAAGGGCTGGATGCAGCCCTAACAAAGGGATAAGAGTTTTATATTTTTGATTTCTATTCTTGGAGTTGTATAAACCTTATTTTGCTTCTAATGAATATTTTATTTCATCTCATATTTAATTTCTGTGATTTTAAATGTGAAGTTTATACAACTGTTCTTCATGATCACTAGGTAAATATAAGATAGTCCATGCTTAGGAAAGATGCGATGTGCTGCCACCTTAGATTAGGGTAGACATTTCATGCCAACCGAAGATGGATTATGCCCAAATTACTTTTGTGAATTTTTATTCAAATGCTTATTAGGCTTGTAGCCAACTTGCATGTTAATCCAAGAATAAATTAAAATATAAATAACCCTTGTTTCGATGTTAGTGGTGAATTCCTTGCCCTAGGTTCTCCCAAACTGATATCTTTTTAATTACATTTTGCTTTATTAAAATTCCTTAGTTTAATTTTCTTCACCAACTCTTCCTTTTTAAATATTTTATTTTTTTAAAAGAAAAACAACTGTACCCCAATCCCTGTGGATCGATACCCGTAATCACTATCCTACCAGATACGTGCTATTGCGTGGTCTTTAAAGTTGACTATCAATTTTTGGCGCCGTTGCCGGGGATTGGTAGCATAGTTGTTTTTCTTTTTATTAAAAAAAAATTTTCAAAAAAAAAAAAATCGAAAAATAAAAAAATAAAATAAAAATAGTTTCTATTTTTACTTTCCTTATCTCCTTCTCCTCTCTTACTAATTTTTGATTTTTCTTGGTATCATTTGATCAGGAACCAAAGAGGAAATCTGGAGCGATCAAAAAGGGAACTATTGGCAAAGGAATGCTGTAAAGGTTTGCTTTAAAAATTGCTGGAGAAATTCCCTTTGGTAACCTCTAAACCTTTCTTATTTAAATTCCCTTTTGTGGTGATTGTTTGATTTTAAATTCAGCAAAAGTGTGCATGCATGCCTGATACACATACACCAATTAATCCGCACATAGTAAGGGCAATCACCCCAACAAGATAAGAACTAGATTTCATCACCAGATTCTTGCCCAAATTAGGTGAATCAATTCTCACATAGCCATCACATTAATTAAAATCAATTAGACGTTGGCCCCTAGGGACATTCGAGCTCAATAGGACGAAGATCACCGAAAGTTGCACTAATTTCGCTCTGTGGCTTAGTTGATGTCTAGGCAAGCTTTGTCCCTTTAAGGGAGACAGTTCATCTGTTCGAGGCAAGTGGTTTTTAAGTGGGACCTTTGCAACGCATCGTGACCCCCCCACTTACCTGGGAGCTTACCTGGTCAGCTAAGTCATTAGACCGGATTGGAGGCTTAGGTGCCCTCTTCAAATCAGTTAGGAGCTGTCTAGTGATTTTAGGGCAAATACAAGGATTTGACGTGTTTTCTTTTAGTGCATGCTTGACTTGACTGATCAGAAGAGTATAACTCCGTGCCCGACAATCAATCTTCCACAAATTTTCTTCTTTGAAAAACTTGGCATGAACCCGGCATGATATGATTAAGGATGCACTGCGTCTGGCTGAAGACGTTAAACTTAGCGCTTGTTGGGAGGCAACCCAATTCTCGTTGGTTATTTTTTTGCATATTTTCTTGTCGCATTTTTTTATTTTCTTAACAGGATCCCTCATATTACTGATGCAACTACGGTAAAATGCTTCTATCCTCCATATGCATCATATTTTCGTCCAAAATAAAAAAAATATATAAAACAATAAAAATAATAATATAATATTCAAAAAAAAATTCATCAAAAAAAAAAACATTGAGGACAATGTCTGGTCTAGGTTGGGGGGTATAGGATTCGAATTTTTGAAAAAATTTTCGCATTTTCACATTTTTAAGTGAATTTCAAAAAAAAAAATAAATTTCAAAAAAAAAAAAAACCTAATTTCTATGCCTTAGTGCTGAAATGATAAACACACAAAGTATATAAAATCTAAAAAGCCCAATAACTAGTCAGGAGTAAGTCAATTTGAGTTCTTTTTATTAAATATTCTTTTAGCGAGTTGTAAGATAATTTTTACTTTGGAATTTCACAACACACATGGCCTGCACTTCTAAGGGTTAGGTTCAACATTATGTTGTTAAGTCTGGTAGCAACCTTGAGTCCTGATGAATCATACCTATCTAATTCACTATTTAAAAAAAAAAAAAGTGAATTTAGTCAGGTACATCGAAAAGGGCTACCTATTGTCAAAGGTCAGCGGGCTTGCAATGATGAATCCGAGCATAGGTCCGTAGGGGAGTCTTGATGCCCAACACCTTACGCCATCTGGTGTGGGAGTGTTGACTGAGTGCTCGCTACATGGAGGAATCATTACAAGAGTAAAAGTGCGTAATTTATAAATCTCAAAAAAAAAAAGAAAAAAAGAAAAAAAAAATAATAATATAATATTGACCTTGAGAAAGACGATAGTGTGAAAGCCGTCGTTGTAAAAATTCGAGTAAACTGGAATATTACAGATAAAGCCCATGAGGTATTAAAGTAAACATCCACAACTCTCGAAATCCTGCAAGATAGGGTGATTTTGAATCAGTAAATAGGTCTTATCTGACCAATTCTTGGGACCTACTAGCTTTAGCAGTATTTTGGGGAATCTAAAGCCTTAGCTTGTGTATGGTCCAGATATCACCGAGCACCCAAGTATAAATTAGCCTTACAACTCTCTAATAGAAACTTAATAACTTCAACTTAAATTGCATACTGACCTAGGATTTGGGCTGACTTAGTAATTAAAACTTTTGTGCTTTTGAAATTCTTGGCACTTATGCATTTGAAATTAGATTTTATAAAACAATAAAATAAATACTTTCGACAGCAGTTTGTGGGTATCTGAGCCGGAAACCCTCACGAGACAAAACTCGTCCACTAGGGCCACCTAGGGGTTTAAAGCCTTATTGCATACGGTAAATGCAATCGCGATTCCTGCGAAAGTGAGTTAGTTTTTTTTTATTATTATTATTTTGCTCGAGGACTAGCAAAATGTAGGTTGGGGGGTGTGATAAGTGCTAAAAAATGCATAAATTAATATCTTATTCATAGCACTTATCATTATTTTAATTCACATATTTTTGTAAATTCAACTAAAAATTGAATTATCTTCATCATTGCATTATTAAAAATAATTTGATTTGTGCTTGATTATATTGGTCCATCTAATGTATGCAGGTCGAATCAAATTCATTTGGGATGACCCCTGAACCCAAATCACAAGCACCCTATGAATCAGGTCCTCTTAGATTATGATTCAGCCCCTCAAACCCACTCTTTAGCTTGTGTGCACGCTGTTCACAGAGCCACATCTAAACCTTTTTATCCACCCATCCATCCAAGTTCATCCCAACATCCACGTTTGAACCCAGCATCATCATCCTCTCAGCCGTGCACATCCATTCCGGGTTCAACTCCATCCACGGATAAGTTCTCTCCTCTGTATCACGCAGCCGTAAGCTTGAATCCAGCCATTCACTTGGGTAGTTTCACGTCCACTATCCGCGATCCAAGGCCTCCTCCATCGACACAGGATAAGCTCTAAATCCAACTGCATCATCCTCTGTTCCGCACCTCACAAGCCAGTTCTCATCCCGTCGTATCATGTCCTCAACCAAATCCAACTCCTTCCGAACTCCCCTGCATTCACGGGATCCAAATAGAGTTCAGCTTCATCTTTCCGAGATTCCCAACATCCCATTCCCCTGTGCCCAGCCAAAGGAAGTCAAACAGCTTCCTCTTCTTTCGGATCTCATGGAGCAGCCCAACGTCCTCCGGATTATCTCCCAGCCATCCCGCTCCACGAACGAATCTCACGCGTGCATGGTCCACGTCCTCCGCAGCCCACATCCCGTTCATGATCTTCTCTTCTCTCGTTCGGATCAAGCAACCAATATCCCTCCGGATCACGTCCACGTTGATCCAGTCATCATCTCAACCGTGGACAACATCCTAACATCCCCAAACTTTCGGAATCCACAACCACTCCTCACATCTCGTTCACAAATCCAACCAAACTCCCAGCTCACGAATCATTTCTCCCCTTCATCCACGTCAAAAAGGATCCCAGGAATTCAGCTTCCCATGTCTTCCGAAATCCCTGCATCCCGACTCATCTTCCTCTGTTTCGGAACCAAGTATCAAGGTCCCATTTTTTCCGTGATTCCTCTCAAAAACTTCCCAGCCGTTCCCGAATTTCTTCCTTCTATCCTGTTCGGATTAACTCTATCATGGATTGCATCCTTATCCCACGTTCACGCATGCATTCCGAGTGCATCCAGACTCTTCCACATCCTTCCCATCTCTCGTATCCCATGAACAAAACTAAGCCAGCAAATCCTCTGTTTCAGGAGTAATTTCAGCCGAGACCCATCCGGATTTGTTCCCAACTTCCTCCCAACCTCTTCCGGATTTTCCCCATCCGCGATCGCATCCGTTCGAGCTCCCTTGTTTCACGCAACAGCAAGCTCCTCTGTTACAGCCACATCCAGCCAACGGCTTCATCCCAAACCAACCGAGATCCTCCTTATCCCACGACCTCGACGTTGAAGCCCCTTCCGGATTCCTCTCAGCCGTGAGCACCATCTCATATTGCCACGTTGTCCACATATTTCTCTGCCTCAAAACAGAAGCCGTTCCTCCCAACTGTGAGCATCCACAGCATCCTTATCTTTGATTCGAAAGAGGAGGAGAGGGGGGCTGGTGAAGCTATAAAAGGAGGTTGAGACGGATCCCATATCATCTCTCCTGAGAGGCCAAACCCCCCCACCGGGGTGGGGGGTTTTCCCTATCATCTCTTCTCGGGTGGAGTTCCCACAAGAATAAAAGGGGAGAGAGAATTTTTGGATATTCGGGGAATGATTTCTCAGAAGAGCTGAGAGGGAGCCGTTTTCAGTAGAAGCTACACCGGAAGGAGACGTTGAAGAGATGAAAGTAGCCATGATGGGAGCCCGCTGCTGTGCTGCTGCTGCCGTCTCCAACTCCATGCAGGGCTGATCTTCTCTTTAAGGGCTGGATGCAGCCCTAACAAAGGGATAAGAGTTTTATATTTTTGATTTCTATTCTTGGAGTTATATAAACCTTATTTTGCTTCTAATGAATATTTTATTTCATCTCATATTTAATTTCTGTGATTTTAAATGTAGAAGTTTATACAACTGTTCTTCATGATCACTAGGTAAATATAAGATAGTCCATGCTTAGGGAAGATGCGATGTGCTGCCACCTTAGATTAGGGTAGACATTTCATGCCAACCGAAGATGGATTATGCCCAAATTACTTTTGTGAATTTTTATTCAAATGCTTATTAGGCTTGTAGCCAACTTGCATGTTAATCCAAGAATAAATTAAAATATAAATAACCCTTGTTTCGATGTTAGTGGTGAATTCCTTGCCCTAGGTTCTCCCAAACTGATATCTTTTTAATTACATTTTGCTTTATTAAAATTCCTTAGTTTAATTTTCTTCACCAACTCTTCCTTTTTAAATATTTTATTTTTTTAAAAGAAAAACAACTGTACCCCAATCCCTGTGGATCGATACCCGTAATCACTATCCTACCAGATACGTGCTATTGCGTGATCTTTAAAGTTGACTATCATGCACCCCCAGCATTTAAAGGTACGACTGACCTGATGGAGGCTGAGAGCTGGCTGAAACAGATTGAGAAAGTCTTTCAAGCTCTGAGGTGCCCTGATGAGGAGAAAGTCCTTTTTGCCATGTTTATGTTACAGGGTGAGGCAGCTGACTGGTGGGAGATGGAGAAAGGGAAGCTTGGATCTTATGAATCGCATATTTAAACCTTATCTGGATCAATTTGTAGTAGTGTTCATTGATGATATTTTGGTGTATTCAAAGAGCCCACAGGAACATGAAGAACATCTAAGGGTTGTATTGCAAATTCTTAGAGAAAAAAAGCTGTATGCTAAGCTATCAAAGTGTGAATTCTGGTTGGATAGCATTTCTTTTCTTGGGCATGTGATCTCCAAAGAAGGTGTCTCTGTTGATCCAATGAAAGTGGAGGCGGTAGTTGGGTGGTATAGACCTACCAATGTAACTGAAGTGCGCAGCTTCTTAGGATTGGCTGGATATTACAGAAGATTTGTTGAGGGGTTCTCCCGTATTGCCATGCCTCTAAGTCGCTTGACTCAGAAGCAAGTAAAGTTTGAATGGACAGATGACTGTGAACAGAGTTTTCAAGAGCTGAAAAAGCGTCTGGTGACAGCCCCAGTGCTAGCTATTCCATCTGGGACAGAAGGCTTCACCATCTACAGTGATGCATCTCGTAAAGGACTTGGGTGTGTTCTGATGCAGAATGGGAAGGTGATAGCTTATGCCTCTAGACAGTTAAAGTCATATGAACAGAATTACCCTACACATGATTTGGAGTTGGCAGCGGTAGTTTTTGCTCTGAAGATTTGGAGGTATTACTTGTATGGAGAACACTGTGAGGTTTTCACAGATCATAAGAGTTTGAAGTATATATTCACACAGAAGGAGCTGAATTTGAGGCAAAGAAGATGGCTAGAACTACTGAAGGATTATGACCTGACTATCAATTACCATCCGGGGAAAGCAATTGTAGTGGCTGATGCTTTGAGCAGAAAATTCTCAAGTGGACTGGCAGCATTAATCACTACACAGAAGCATATTTTATTAGATTTGGAGAGATCAGGGATTGAGATACGGCTACATGATCCTAAGGTACATTTGGCTACCCACACAGTGCAGCCTACTCTGATTGAAAAGATCAAGATGTCTCAGAGAGAGGATCCTGAGTTACAGAAGATCAGAGAAACAGTAGAGTCAGGTGTGCAGTCAGAATTCCGAGTGCATGAAGATGGCTCTTTAAGATTCGGGAACAGGGTATGTGTGCCAAAAGTACCAGAAATGAAGAAAGAGATTCTTGATGAGGCCCATAACTCAGCTTATACAGCATCCAGGTGGTACTAAAATGTACCGGAACTTGAAAGAAAATTTTTGGTGGAGTGGCATGAAGCGAGATATAGCTCAGTATGTGGCTCAATGCTTAGTGTGTCATCAAGTGAAAGCTGAACATCAGAGGCCTACTGGACCATTACAGTCTCTTCTCATTCCTCAGTGGAAGTGGGAACATATCCCCATGGATTTTGTGACTGCTTTGCCTAAGACTCCTCGGGGTAATGATGCAATGTGGGTGATTGTTGACCGACTGACCAAGTCAGCACATTTCTTGCCTTTTAGAGTTGGCTTTTCTTTGGAAAAATTGGCAAGTATGTACATAGAGCAAATTGTGAGGCTGCATGGGATTCCAGTTTCAATTGTGTCTGACAGAGATACTAGATTTGTGTCACAATTTTGGAAGAGCCTTCATAAAGCTCTTGGTACAAGACTGGACTTCAGTACAGCTTTTCATCCACAAACTGATGGACAGTCGGAGCGCACTATTCAGATCTTGGAGGATATATTAAGGGCTTGTGTCATGGATTTGGGTGGTGCATGGGATAGTCATTTGTCACTGGTTAAGTTTGCCTACAACAATAGTTATCAGGCCAGTATTCAGATGGCTCCTTTTGAGGCATTGTATGGCAGGAAATGCCGATCTCCAATTTGTTGGGATGACGTGGGAGAAAGAAAAGTATGGGGTCCAGAGATAGTACAGCAAACTGTGGATAAGATATAAGTGATCAGAGAACGGCTCCTTATAGCTCAGAGTAGACAAAAGAGTTATGCAGACAATAGGAGAAGAGAACTGGAGTTCCAGATTGGTGATCATGTTTTCTTGAAAGTATCTCCTACTAAAGGTGTGATGAGGTTCGGGGTTCGTGGAAAATTGAGCCCTAGGTATGTTGGTCCGTTCGAGATCTTGGATAGAGTTGGAGAAGTGGCATATCGTTTGGCTTTACCACCAGCTTTATCAAGGGTGCATCATGTATTTCATGTTTCAATGCTGAGGAAATATATTTCGGACCCGAACCATGTGGTAGATTTTGAGCCTATAAGTCTGCATGAGGATCTGACTAATGAAGAGTACCCGGTACGGATTGTGGATAGAAAGGATCAAGTGTTGCGACGTCGGACCATTCCTTATATAAAGGTGCAATGGAGCAACCACTCCGAAAGAGAGGCCACTTGGAAGCTCGAGGAAGAAATAAAAGCCAAACACCCTCAACTCTTTGGTATTCCAGGTACATTAATTTCGCAGACGAAATTATGTTTTAGGAGGGGAGAATGTGAAAACCCAAAAAAAAAAAAGAAAGGGATAACGGGCTGGCCCGAAAAGACCGGGCCCGTCTCCCTTTTACGATCGTGCCCTAGGCACGATCGTGGAAGGAGGGCGCTTGAGGGGAGGGGGCGGCGGCGTTGGAGAGGCCGATCGCCGGAGGAAACCGAGCGCCGAAGCCGAGAACCGGCCGGCCGTGGAGGAAGCCGGAAAGCCTCTCCTCCCTTCCCCACAAACCGAGAGAAAAAACTTTGGAACCGTGCGTGTGCTCACGGATTTCCTCCTCCGATTGCTCGCCGGAAAGGTCGCCGGAGCACGCCGCTGGACCGAGGTAAGCGTGGCTCCTTCCTTTGTGTTCCATTTCTGGATTTTGGGTGGCGTTGGTGGGGATTTGGCCGGTGAGATCATCGAAGAAGGGTCCGAAACAGGGTACCCCTGTTTCGGCTCCTCTCTTCCAGATTCCACCGCCGCCGGCCGCCGGGTTGGCCGGGATTCATGGTAGAGGGGGTGGATCGGGTTTTTGTGGAGGTCGGAGAGGGATTTTCTAGGGTTTATTGGAGAAGGGGAGTGATGGATCCGAGGTCTTCTTCCTCGTGACTCCATCTCCTTCCTTTTTTCCTTTCCCTCTCGTCGACGGCGACGACGGCGGCTGGCCACCGAGGGCGATGGCGTCGGCGGTGGTCGTGGGCCACCGTGGCTGCTGTCGGATGGGAGGAGCCGAGCCACCAACACGGTGGCCCTCTGTCAATGATGGTGGAAGAAGGGGGGTTCTTTGTCTTAGGGAAGAAAAAGAAGGCAGAGGGCCTTCCGACCTCTGCCGACTTTTTCTTTCATCCCTCCCTCTCTTGGCCGGCCATCATCGCCGGAGTGGTGGCCGATGATGGTTCGGCCAATGGTGGCCGAGTTGTTGTGGGGTTGGGGAAGGAGAAGGCACAGCCACCATTGCTGTTGCCCTTGGATCAAAAAGATTTGAGGAAGAGAGATGTACTCCCAACCATGAAGAGAGGGATCTTCCTTTCTCTTGGTTTCTTCACCGGGATCGGCTATCGTCGCCGGCGTGGCTGCGGTCACGGCTGGCGACGATAAAGGACGGTGGTACAAGGGTGGGAGTCGGGCCACCCCGACTGCTTTAGATTTGGAGGGATTGAGATGTTTGGGGACCTGGTGATGGACCCCATAGTAGATGTGAATTATGGTTTAGAATATTTAAATATTAAATAATTTAGTTTGGATTTGTAATTGATGTTGTTGGGGAGGAGTCAGCGGAGCCAGGAGGTTTTGATCAGGGAACCTAGCACCCCAGCTCGTAGATTGTGCTCCGGATACGTATTTGAGTCAGTCCACAAATTTCAGTAAGAATCCTTACATCTGAGCACTTTTATTTATGCATATATTGGATTTATCGTTGGATATATTTTATCAGTATGTTGCTATTAATTTTTGAGCTTGTTTGACACTATGAGGTGTGCATTTTGATTGCTATGGAAATATTGAAATAATTAAATTGGAAAGGAATAACATATTTTTGAGAAATTGTGAAAATATGTGACGTGATTGAAATGTGATTAAATATGTAAAACTAGACATGTAAAATGGGTTGGACTAACCTTGTCATGAGATAGCCTCTACGAGCTTATGCGTAGGATAGCTAGCTACCACGAGCTTATGCGTGGGATAGCCTCTATGAGCTTATGCGTAGGATAGCCTCTACGGGCTTACGCGTGGGATAGCCTCTACGAGCTTATGCGTAGGATAGCCTCCACGGGCTTACGCGTGGGATAGCTGCCATGAGCTTATGCGTGGAATTTGTGCAGTCTTGGACTGGGTCATGAACTTGGTTAGTCCAAACCTAGAAGTGAAAAGTCTGAAAACTTGGAAATCAGAGTAATACGGAAATTGATCACATAATGTGAAAAAGAATTTGTGTATATGTACTAATTATATACACTTGCTGTTTGTTGAGCCTTTGAAATGATGAAATGATATTATTTTGATGTTTTGATCATTTTATTATTATTACTGTGTGTGGCTGTTGGGATTCTTACTGGGCTGGAAAAAACTCATACTACACTTACTTTCTTTTTCAGAGGCACTGGATTTGTAGAGACCATTGGGTGGGACGAGAAATAAGATCAGCATGGAGTCTGATTGCTGGATAGATAGAAGTTAATCTATCTTTTATTTATGGACATTTGAAATTAGGTAATAAATCAGTACATTTTAGTTGGATTTGATTGAATTACATTAATCTTTGATTTTGGCATATATGTGAATATTGTACCTTTTAGGCCTTGCATGATCTTTAGGGTACTGCTCTGGGGCTCATGCGGCTGACGCGTGTCGGACCCGGGAGTTGGGTTCGGGGCGTGACAGATTTGGTATCAGAGCTTAAGGTTTAGGAATCCTAGGATTTGGGCTCGAGTATGCCTGAGTGGGGAAAATCACTAAATACGTAAGATATTAAAATTGTGTGATTAGCATATGAAGGATACAAAATTTTCTCAATCTGATAATCTTGATGCTGGAAAAATGGTGTAGGTTGATATGGCGCGAGGGCGTGGTCGGGGGCGTGCCAGAAGGCCAACCCGATTTGCAGATGGCTCCACGGCTTGGGCACCATCTGGACAGCAGGAAGGTACCTCATCCACGCCGACTCGGGGTGTGCCGCAGCAGGAGCACACTATTGACCCTACTGGCAGTACTCCAGAGATGGGAGCTCCGGAGATTGGGACATCCGAAGGACCAAGTATTCAACTTGAGGAGACGATAAGTGCTTCACAGTTGATGCAAATGATGGTGCAACAAGAAGCTGCTGCAGAGCAGACATGATGAGGATGGTAGAGGTGCAGCAACAGTTACAGCAGCAGCAAGCCCAATGTATCAACAACAGCAGCAGCAACAGCAATAGTTCAAAGGCACTACAGCTCAGCCGGAGCACCGAGTCAGTTTGTTGGATTTTTAGAGGCATGCACCCCCAGCATTTAAAGGTACGGCTGACCCGATGGAGGCTGAGAGCTGGCTGAAACAGATTGAGAAAGTCTTTCAAGCTCTGAGGTGCCCTGATGAGGAGAAAGTCCTTTTTGCCACCTTTATGTTACAGGGTGAGGCAGCTGACTGGTGGGAGATGGAGAAAGGGAAGCTTGGATCTTATGAATCGCATATTTAAACCTTATCTGGATCAATTTGTAGTAGTGTTCATTGATGATATTTTGGTGTATTCAAAGAGTCCACAGGAACATGAAGAACATCTAAGGGTTGTATTGCAAATTCTTAGAGAAAAAAAGCTGTATGCTAAGCTATCAAAGTGTGAATTCTGGTTGGATAGCATTTCTTTTCTTGGGCATGTGATCTCCAAAGAAGGTGTCTCTGTTGATCCAATGAAAGTGGAGGCGGTAGTTGGGTGGTGTAGACCTACCAATGTAACTGAATTGCGCAGCTTCTTAGGATTGGCTGGATATTACAGAAGATTTGTTGAGGGGTTCTCCCGTATTGCCATGCCTCTAAGTCGCTTGACTCAGAAGCAAGTAAAGTTTGAATGGACAGATGACTGTGTACAGAGTTTTCAAGAGCTGAAAAAGCGTCTGGTGACAGCCCCAGTGCTAGCTATTCCATCTGGGACAGAAGGCTTTACCATCTACAGTGATGCATCTCGTAAAGGACTTGGGTGTGTTCTGATGCAGAATGGGAAGGTGATAGCTTATGCCTCTAGACAGTTAAAGTCATATGAACAGAATTACCCTACACATGATTTGGAGTTGGCAGCGATAGTTTTTGCTCTGAAGATTTGGAGGTATTACTTGTATGGAGAACACTGTGAGGTTTTCACAGATCATAAGAGTTTGAAGTATATATTCACACAGAAGGAGCTGAATTTGAGGCAAAGAAGATGGCTAGAACTACTGAAGGATTATAACCTGACTATCAATTACCATCCGGGGAAAGCAATTGTAGTGGCTGATGCTTTGAGCAGAAAATTCTCAAGTGGACTGGCAGCATTAATCACTACACAGAAGCATATTTTATTAGATTTGGAGAGATCAGGGATTGAGATACGGCTACATGATCCTAAGGTACATTTGGCTACCCACACAGTGCAGCCTACTCTGATTGAAAAGATCAAGATGTCTCAGAGAGAGGATCCTGAGTTACAGAAGATCAGAGAAACAGTAGAGTCAGGTGTGCAGTCAGAATTTCGAGTGCATGAAGATGGCTCTTTAAGATTCGGGAACAGGGTATGTGTGCCAAAAGTACCAGAAATGAAGAAAGAGATTCTTGATGAGGCCCATAACTCAGCTTATACAGTGCATCCAGGTGGTACTAAAATGTACCGGAACTTGAAAGAAAATTTTTGGTGGAGTGGCATGAAGCGAGATATAGCTCAGTATGTGGCTCAATGCTTAGTGTGTCATCAAGTGAAAGCTGAACATCAGAGGCCTACTGGACCATTACAGTCTCTTCTCATTCCTCAGTGGAAGTGGGAACATATCCCCATGGATTTTGTGACTGCTTTGCCTAAGACTCCTCGGGGTAATGATGCAATGTGGGTGATTGTTGACCGACTGACCAAGTCAGCACATTTCTTGCCTTTTAGAGTTGGCTTTTCTTTAGAAAAATTGGCAAGTATGTACATAGAGCAAATTGTGAGGCTGCACGAGATTCCAGTTTCAATTGTGTCTGACAGAGATACTAGATTTGTGTCACAATTTTGGAAGAGCCTTCATAAAGCTCTTGATACAAGACTGGACTTCAGTACAGATTTTCATCCACAAACTGATGGACAGTCGGAGCGCACTATTCAGATCTTGGAGGATATGTTAAGGGCTTGTGTCATGGATTTGGGTGGTGCATGGGATAGTCATTTGTCACTGGTTAAGTTTGCCTACAACAATAGTTATCAGGCCAGTATTCAGATGGCTCCTTTTGAGGCATTGTATGGCAGGAAATGCCGATCTCCAATTTGTTGGGATGACGTGGGAGAAAGAAAGTATGGGGTCCAGAGATAGTACAGCAAACTGTGGATAAGATACAAGTGATCAGAGAACGGCTCCTTATAGCTCAAAGTAGACAAAAGAGTTATGCAGACAATAGGAGAAGAGAACTGGAGTTCCAGATTGGTGATCATGTTTTCTTGAAAGTATCTCCTACTAAAGGTGTGATGAGGTTCGGGGTTCGTAGAAAATTGAGCCCTAGGTATGTTGGTCCGTTCGAGATCTTGGATAGAGTTGGAGAAGTGGCATATCGTTTGGCTTTACCACCAGCTTTATCAAGGGTGCATAATGTATTTCATGTTTCAATGCTGAGGAAATATATTTCGGACCCGAACCATGTGGTAGATTTTGAGCCTATAAGTCTGCATGAGGATCTGACTAATAAAGAGTACCCGGTACGGATTGTGGATAGAAAGGATCAAGTGTTGCGACGTCGGACCATTCTTTATGTAAAGGTGCAATGGAGCAACCACTCCGAAAGAGAGGCCACTTGGAAGCTCGAGGAAGAAATAAAATCCAAACACCCTCAACTCTTTGGTATTCCAGGTACGTTAATTTCGCGGACGAAATTATTTTTAGGAGGGGAGAATGTGAAAACCCAAAAAAAAAAAAAGAAAGGGATAACGGGCCGGCCCGAAAAGACCGGGCCCGTCTCCCTTTTACGATCGTGCCCTAGGCACGATCGTGGAAGGAGGGCGCTTGAGGGGAGGGGGCGGCGGCGTTGGAGAGGCCGATCGCCGGAGGAAACCGAGCGCCGGAGCCGAGAACCGGCCGGCCGTGGAGGAAGCCGGAAAGCCTCTCCTCCCTTCCCCACAAACCGAGAGAAAAAGCTTTGGAACCGTGCGTGTGCTCACGGATTTCCTCCTCCGATTGCTCGCTGGAAAGGTCGCCGGAGCACGCCGCCGGACCGAGGTAAGCGTGGCTCCTTCCTTTGTGTTCCATTTCTGAATTTTGGGTGCCGTTGGTGGGGATTTGGCCGGTGAGATCATCGAAGAAGGGTCCGAAACAGGGTACCCCTGTTTCGGCTCCTCTCTTCCGGATTCCACCGCCGCCGGCCGCCGGGTTGGCCGGGATTCATGGTAGATGGGGTGGATCGGGTTTTTGTGGAGGTCAGAGAGGGATTTTCTAGGGTTTATTGGAGAAGGAGAGTGATGGATCCGAGGTCTTCTTCCTCGTGACTCCATCTCCTTTCTTTTTCCCTTTCCCTCTCGTCGACGGCGACGATGGCGGCTGGCCACCGAGGGCGATGGCGACGGCGGCGGTCGTGGGCCACCGTGGCTGCTGTCGGATGGGAGGAGCCGAGCCACCAACACGGTGGCCCTCTGTCAATGATGGTGGAAGAAGGGGGGGTTCTTTGTCTTAGGGAAGAAAAAGAAGGCAGAGGGCCTTCCTACCTCTGCCGACTTTTTCTTTCATCCCTCCCTCTCTTGGCTGGCCATCATCGTCGGAGTGGCGGCCCGATGATGGTTCGGCCAATGGTGGCCGAGTTGTTGTCGGGTTGGGGAAGGAGAGGGCACAGCCACCATTGCTGTTGCCCTTGGATCAAAAAGATTTGAGGAAGAGAGATGTACTCCCAACCATGAAGAGAGGGATCTTCCTTTCTCTTGGTTTCTTCACCGGGACCGGCTATCGTCGCCGGCGTGGCTGCGGTCACGGCTGGCGACGATAAAGGACGGTGGTACAAGGGTGGGAGTCGGGCCACCCCGACTGCTTTAGATTTGGAGGGATTGAGATGTTTGGGGACCCTGGTGATGGACCCCATAGTAGATGTGAATTATGGTTTAGAATATTTAAATATTAAATAATTTAGTTTGGATTTGTAATTGATGTTGTTGGGGAGGAGTCAGCGGAGCCAGGAGGTTTTGATCAGGAAACCTAGCACCCCCAGCTCGTAGATTGTGCTCCGGATACGTATTTGAGTCAGTCCACAAATTTCAGTAAGAATCCTTACATCCGAGCACTTTTATTTATGCATATATTGGATTTATCGTTGGATATATTTTATCAGTATGTTGCTATTAATTTTGAGCTTGTTTGACGCTATGAGGTGTGCATTTTGATTGCTATGAAAATATTGAAATAATTAAATTGGGAAGGAATAACATATTTTTGAGAAATTGTGAAAATATGTGACGTGATTGAAATGTGATTAAATATGTAAAACTAGACATGTAAAATGGGTTGGACTAACCTTGTCATGAGATAGCCTCTACGAGCTTATGCGTAGGATAGCTACTACGAGCTTATGTGTGGGATAGCCTCTATGAGCTTATGCGTAGGATAGCCTCTACGGGCTTACGCGTGGGATAGCCTCTACGAGCTTATGCGTAGGATAGCCTCCAAGGGCTTACGCGTGGGATAGTTGCCATGAGCTTATGCGTGGAATTTGTGCAGTCTTGGACTGGGTCATGAACTTGGTTAGTCCAAACCTAGAAGTGAAAAGTCTGAAAACTTGGAAATCAGAAGTAATACGGAAATTGATCACATAATGTGAAAAAGAATTTGTGTATATGTACTAATTATATACACTTGCTGTTTGTTGAGCCTTTGAAATGATGAAATGATATTATTTTGATGTTTTGATCATTTTATTATTATTATTGCGTGTGGCTGTTGGGATTCTTACTGGGCTGGAAAAGCTCATACTACACTTACTTTCTTTTTCTGAGGCACTGGATTTGTAGAGACCATTGGGTGGGACGAGAAATAAGATCAGCATGGAGTCTGATTGCTGGATAGATGGAAGTTAATCTATCTTTTATTTATGGACATTTGAAATTATGTAATAAATCAGTACATTTTAGTTGGATTTGATTGAATTACATTAATATTTGATTTTGGCATATATGTGAATATTGTACCTGTTAGGCCTTGCATGATCTTTAGGGTACTGCTCTGGAGCTCATGCGGTCGGTCGCGTGCCGGACCCGGGAGTTGGGTTCGGGGCGTGACAGATTTGGTATCAGAGCTTAAGGTTTAGGAATCATAGGGTTTGGGCTCGAGTAAGCCTGAGTAGGAAAAATCACTAAACACGTAAGATATTAAAATGGTGTGATTAGCATATGAAGGATGC
Source organism: Phoenix dactylifera (assembly GCF_009389715.1). Classification (NCBI taxonomy): domain Eukaryota; kingdom Viridiplantae; phylum Streptophyta; class Magnoliopsida; order Arecales; family Arecaceae; genus Phoenix; species Phoenix dactylifera. Next base: position 571,573 of record NW_024067710.1, on the reverse strand, counting down.
AAAATTTTTTCAATCTGATAATCTTGATGCGGGAAAAATGGTGTAGGTTGATATGGCGCGAGGGCATGGTTGGGAGCGTGCCAGAAGGCCGACCCGATTTGCAGTTGGCTCCACGGCTTGGGCACCATCTGGACAGCAGGAAGGTACCTCATCCACGCCGACTCGGAGTGTGCCACAGCAGGAGCACACTATTGACCCTACTGGCAGTACTCCAGAGATGGGAGCTCCGGAGATTGGGACATCCGAAGGACCAAGTATTCAACTTGAGGAGATGATAAGTGCTTCACAGTTGATGCAAATGATGATGCAATAGGAAGCTGCTGCCAGAGCAGACATGATGAGGATGGTAGAGGTGTAGCAACAGTTACAGCAGCAGCAAGCAATGTATCAACAACAGCAGCAACAACAGCAACAGTTCAAAGGCACTACAGCTCAGCCGGAGCATCGAGTCAGTTTGTTGGATTTTCAGAGGTATGCACCCCAGCATTTAAAGGTACGGCTGACCCGATGGAGGCTGAGAGCTGGCTGAAACAGATTGAGAAAGTCTTTCAAGCTCTGAGGTGCCCTGATGAGGAGAAAGTCCTTTTTGCCACCTTTATGTTACAGGGTGAGGCAGCTGACTGGTGGGAGATGGAGAAAGGGAAGCTTGGTCCGGATGATGCCCCCTTCATTTGGGAAGAATTTAAAAAGGTTTTTCATGAGAAGTATTTTCCACGGGGTATCCGATTCCAGAAATATAGGGAGTTTGACCGACTGGAGCAGGATGATATGACAGTTGCTCAGTATGCAGCAAAGTTTGAAGAGATGTCCCGATATGCTCCGACCTTGATATCAGAGGATAGTGACCGAGCAAGAAAATTTGAAAATGGACTCAGGGGATGGATTCAACAACAAGTCGCTGCTTTTGAACTGTTTAGTTATAAAGATGTGGTTAACAAAGTCCTGGTGATAGAAAAAGGGCTTGATAATGCCCAGACTGCCAGAGAAAAGAATATGAAGAAAAGGTTTCAATCTACTGATTCTCCGAGCCAAATAGTAGATCCTTCAAGTCAAAGGATCAGAGACCGAATCAAGTTGTCACCTGAGACAGAGGTCAAGCCCGAGGTGCCATTAGATGCTACAGATGTGGAGGACCTCATCTTAAGCGAGATTGCACTTGGATTGGAGGGACATATTTTTTTGTGGTTAAGAAGGGCATAAGGCTGTTGTATGTCCTAATGGAAAAGAACCGCAGAGGCGACAAGCACCTCATGTTAGATGTATGCCCTAGAAGCCAATCTGGCGGATACATTATTACTTCTAGGACATAAATTTGTACTTGACTTTATTATTATTGAATAATAAATGGGCATCTTTTCATTCATATTATTTATGTGTCTATGAATCGTCCAAGGAATTAATAAGATGATGATACATATTCTCAAGAGTTGAGAATTTGAGCCATGTATCATTGGTGATTAATTTCTAAATGCTCCTGATCAATGGATCATCACGAGGACGGTGATCGATCCGATCAGTGCACAGATTGCTTTCCTTATGGATGGACGAGACTCGAGTCCACAGTGTAGGGACACTGAAGTGATAGTGCAGGTGCTTGTTAGAGAACAAGGGTACTGAGCGTGACCAAGACAAGAAGTCACTTGGATGTCTATCCACTCGTCAGTGACTTGCTTGATGTTGCAGTAGTATGACTGGTCCTTTGACCTGCGGTGCTTCGGCTACTTACAGTGAGGTTATTGTAGTTTGACTACACGTATACATGGTCTCTAGCCATATGGGTCCTTGTAGTGTAGATTGGCTGCAGTAAGTTCACTGTAGGAGTAGGGTATGCACTTACATGGAATCTATCGACCTTGATAGAAGAGGAGTGATCCTATGTGATTTGTTAGACTGAGTTCTAAGACCTTGGCCAGGGCAGTAATATACAGTGGAGAAAGAGTTTTCCACTATCGAACTCAAGTCAAATAAATCTAGACATATGACAGACGACGGGGTTTGACGAGTTATCCATGACCTCCGGTCTGTAGGGATCCACGATAGAAGGACTGTATCATACGATAACTGCACCTAGAGGTTCATCATTCTATTCTGCTGGGTGGCCACTACATACTGCTAGGTGTCACTGGTGGATGGTGAGACTCACAGGGATCATCTTGATGGTCGATAAACCCTGATGAGTTGAGTTGAAATTGTTTCAACCCATTGAAAGGAGTTTTCAATGAAATTGTGATAGAGATCGCAATATATCTCACTACCAGTCAGAATAGAACCTATGGGGTCACACACATTAGAGGTATTGACCGATCCGATGGTTGAATGTGATTAGGAATCATAAATAATCAATTAGATTGATAAATGGATAACCCGCTAAGAGTTAGTGGTTGGAAGAAGGAACAATTGCAATCGAATTGCAATTTAATTTAATTAATTAAATTTAATTAATTGGACTTGATCACGAGTCCTACTTAGAGTAGGATCCTTGGAGTCCTAATTGGATTAGGATTTCAAATTAAATTAGAATCCTATTTGGAATAGGATTCTAAAGTCCTAATTGTCTTAGGGCTGAAATTTAATAAGTCCTAATTAGATTAGGATTATTTTAAGTCCTAATTAATTTTAAATTTAATTTAATTAATTTCATGACTCCTAATTAGATTAGGATTGAAGAGTTCAATAGAGTCATGGCTCAATTAAATTCTAATTGGATTAGGAATTGGAGGAAATTGAAATGGGGTTCATAAAAATCCTATTTTGACTAGGATTGGACTCATAAAATGAACCCAAACCATCTTGCCACTTAATTTGATTAAATGGCTAATAAAATGGGATATGAGGGAGGGGCCCACGCCCCTCCCCTTGGGAAGTGCGTGGAAGAAAAAGGAGGGGCGTAAGCCCCTCCTTGCTGCCGAATTGGGGAGATAAGGGTGAGCTCCTAAAAATAAGGAGCTCATCCTTATCTCATGGAGAAATAAAAGGAGGAGGGGTTCGGCCCCTCCTCTAATCCCTCTTTTGGTGTTCACGGCAGCAAAAAAGGACCCCCTTCCTCCTCCTTTCATCCGCAAGCAAGAGAAGAGGAAGAAGAATCCTTGGTGGCTCTCCTCCTTCTTCATTCTTGGTGCCAACAAAAGAAAAGGGAAAAGGCTGAAAGTGTTTTGTTCTTGTTCCCTTTGATCCGTCTTTCTTCCTCCTCCTCCCTAAGCATTCAAGAGTTGATTGAAAGGGAGGACTTCAGCCATCAAAAGCCATCTCTGCAAGGGAGCTAGCACCCCGGGGAGATACGTAGGCTTCGATCGAATCATTACCTCGTGTGGATACCCATAGAGGCCGGACGCGTGTGCGGCTTCCATCGAACCATCTACAAATCCACGTAAATCAGATTTGCGGAGACCATCTACCCGCACAAGGTGAAGATCTAATCTTCTTAATGATTTTAAAATGGTTTAAAATAATTTAATTATAATCTATCTACAAACGAATGGTTTTAAAATATGTTCATGCGATGAACGGATCCCGCATATTTTTTTCGCTGCAATCTGAAAATTATTCGAAATTTTCATGGCATATGTGGGATGCTAACAGTGGTATCAGAGCCATGGTTATGTAGATTAAGATTAGAATTAAATTTTTCAAGGCATTTTTAGATCTGAAATTTAAGGGATTATGCTTGCTGAAATTTATGTATGCAGAATTTTCAGCTTGCTGATTTTTCTGCATACTAATTATTGGGATGCTTAGATTAATGATTCTAATACTTTGATAATGTGATTACAAATGTTTAGAGTCAAATCTAGCATGATCAGCAAGTCATGAGATGGAATAATCAATTAAATTACAGATCTGAAAATAATTTTATGCATGTGATGCGTATGGTGATGATCATGGATGGACCCTTTGAATGTGCTGAAATGTTCTGTGATGCATGTAATTTTAATTTTCAGATGCCTGCGTGCATCTTAAATTCATGTATTAGAGACCTGCGTGTCTCAATGAAAAAGGGTTGTAATTTTATTTGTATTTTATTTAATTTTTAAAGCAATCTGGATGTAATCTGTGATGTGTGTTGCACGTCGATGGTTGATCGATATGTACATCAACAAGCTCAACATGCGCGGATCAAGATCAAGGGTTGATTGAAGATGGATCAAGGAGTTGATCACAATTGGACCTAGAGATCAAGATCGAGTCAAGAGTTGAAGGCGATCAAACCAATTGACGTGCATGTGCTTGTAAATGACCCCATTCTGGATCCATGATCATCACCATTTAATTTTATTTTTGATAAATGCCTGGATGTTTAATGCTTATGTTTATGCGGGTAGACTTATATTTGCATGAGATGTGAATACGCGATCGAGTGAGACCGAAATCGAAACCCTCCCTAATCAGTCGAGGGTGAACCAACAATGAGTTAGTCATATTTTGATTAATTGATCTAATTGGTGTCTAGGCAAGCCTATAAAGGTGGTTACTTAATTAGGACCTTACTCACTGAGTAAGGGGAGCCTCCCACCTGCTTACCTGCCAATTGTTCGATTACCTCTTATGAAGAAACTCAAGTTGCAAACACTAAGACTGATTATGCAATATTAAGTCCATAGGTCTTCCACTGTAGTAGAGTTGCTAAGGTCTTTTCGGTGTTGATTTGTCTCGGCTGGACACAGTGGCAAGTTGCATCGGGGACTGACCTCTCTATTAGACATGAGATGTTGCGGGTAAAGGTGGGGTTGGGCACCAATAACTGTTAGGTGAGGACCCAATGACGACTTTATTTCTGCGGTTATACGTGGGTCTGACTTAACTAAGTAATGGAACCAATAACTGTTAGGTGAGGTCTTCATCACTTAGAGACCAAGTACCACTGCAATTTGCTTGAGAAGCATTGTACAAGAGTGTACACTCATCCATTTATATGTCACCAATAACTGTTAGGTGAGGCGGCATGTAAATCGGTGAGACCGCAGTACCCACTAGAAATCCTAGTCGCGTAGGTTTCGTTTCTTCCATCAGGGGAGTATGAGGATTCGAGAAAATAGTGAAGTATAATTTGTTTTAAAAGTTCCTAGAACAAATTAAGTTCAAGTACAAAGTCTAACTAGAATCTTTACTCTCTACAGATCACAATGTCAGCTTCAAACCCTTTGACCCGAATCCTAAGACCAACAGACTGACCGGAACCAACTATAAGACTGACTTAGGAAACCTGAAAATCGTTCTGAATTGTGAGAAAATAGGGGTATGTGCTCGAGAAATGATATCCCTAGGCTACCAGCACGTCCTACTGATGAATCAGCGTGAGACGCATCGAAGTGACTGATGACGACATTAGGGTCAAATGCTATATCATGGCATCCATGTCTAACGAACTTCAATGCCAGCATGAGAACATAAAGACTGCTAGGGGAAATACTGGCTCATCTGCAAGAGTTGTATGGGTGAGCAGAGCATACTGCACGCTTTGAAGTGTCCAAGAGGCTCTTCAAGGCAAAGATGCGTGAGGGCAGTCTGTCCACGATCACTGTTTGACTATGATCAAGAACCTCGAGGAGCTTGAGAAGCTCGGTATGTCCATGCATAAGGAACTGCAGATAGAACTAAATCCTGCAATCCCTTCCTGATTCATTTGGTCAGTTTTAGTAAACTACCATATGAATAAAAGAAAAGGAGCTCATTCCTTATCTCATGGAGAAAATAAAAGGAGGAGGGGTTCGGCCCCTCCTCTAATCCCTCTTTTGTGTTCACGCAGCAAAAAGGACCCCTTCCTCCTCCTTTCATCCGCAAGCAAGAGAAGAGAAGAAGAATCCTTGGTGGCTCTCCTCCTTCTTCATTCTTGGTGCCAACAAAAGAAAAGGAAAAAGGCTGAAAGTGTTTGTTCTTGTTCCCTTTGATCCGTCTTTCTTCCCTCCTCCTCCCTAAGCATTCCAGATTGATTGAAAGGGAGGACTTCAGCCATCAAAAAGCCATCTCTGCAAGGAGCTAGCACCCCGGGGAGATACGTAGGCTTCGTTCGAATCATTACCTCGTGTGGATACCCGTAGAGCCGGACGCGTGTGCGGCTTCCACGAACCATCTACAAATCCACGTAAATCAGATTTGTGCGAGACCATCTACCCGCACAAGGTGAAGATCTGATCTTCTAATGATTTTTAAAATGGGTTTTAAAAATAATTAATTATAATCTATTTACAAATGAATGGTTTTAAATATGTTCATGCGATGAACGGATCCCGCATATTTTTTCCGCTGCAATCTGAAAATTATTCGAAATTTTCAGGCATATGGGGATGCTAACACCTCAGTCTTCTCAGAGAGCCCCTATAAACTGAGCACCTCAGGAGGGACAGCAGCAAGAGGAAGCAGCAGAGGCCTAGGACCCAGGGGCGGGTCTATGCACTCATAGAGCAGGATGCCAAGGCCTCTAATTCAGTGTGACAGGTAATAAATCCATCCCTAATATTTTTTTTGTTGGCATATCATAAATTTGGTTAGTTATATATGTTGTGCATGTATGGATAAAGATTGTGATTAGGTGTTTTGTAAACTATGTACATGAATGATTAGGTTAATGTCATATGAGCAAATGTTTTATTTGACTCTGGTGCTACCCACTCATTCATATCGGCCAATTTTGTTAGAAAGAATACTGAAATATCACCGGTGCCATTAGAATTTGATCTTTGTGTCTCAACGCCAAGTGGAGATGTTATATTAGTTAATTAGTTGCAGAACTGTATTTTGAGCGTTGAGGATAGGAAATGAATGAGACTGTTGGTCTTAGAGATGAAATGACTTTGATTTGATCTTGGAATGGACTGTTGGCAGCATACCATGCTACTGTTGATTGTTTTGAGAAAACGATCAAAGTTTTAGATCCCTGGTCAGCCAGTGTTTGGGTTGGTGGGTAGCAAGTCACGTCATCAAATGAAATAATCTCAGGCTCTACAGGCTAAGAAGCTTCTTGCAAAAGGTTTGTGAAGGATTCTTAGCTGCTGGTGTTAGACACACAGAAAGAGGAGCCCAAGTTAGAGGATATTCGGTGGTGACAGAGTTTCCAGATGTGTTTTCCAGATGAATTGCTAGAATTACCCCCTGATAGGAGATTGAGTTCTCCATCGACTTAATTCCTGGCACTGGTCCAATATCAAAAGCTCCATATCGAATGGCTCCAGCTGAATTAAAAGAGCTGAAGGAACAACTACAGGAGTTACTGGATAAAGGTTTTATCAGACCTAGTGTTTCTCCTTGGGCGCTCCTATATTATTTGTGAAAAAGAAAGACGGTAAGCCTCCGACTCTGTATAGACTACCGGGAAACTAAACAGGGGTGACAGTACGGAATAAATACCCACTACCAAGGATTGATGATTTGTTTGATCAGCTGCAAGGGCTCAGGTTTTCTCGAAAACTTGATCTTCGTTCTGGTTACCACCAATTGAAAATAAAGGCAGAGGGATGTACCCAAGACAGCTTTCAAGACCAGATATGGGCATTATAAATTTTTGGTCATGCCTTTTGGTTCGACAAATGCACCGGCTGCCTTCATGGATCTTATGAATCGCATATTTAAACCTTATCTGGATTAATTTGTAGTAGTGTTCATTGATGATATTTTGGTGTATTCAAAGAGCCCACAGGAACATGAAGAACATCTAAGGGTTGTATTGCAAATTCTTAGAGAAAAGAAGCTGTATGCTAAGCTATCAAAGTGTGAATTCTGGTTGGTGTTAGAACCCGCCCATGCCGCTGATATTTCAAAAACAAAATCAGATGGCAGCGGAAGGGGCATGTGCGGGATCGACGTTCATCGCATGAACATTGTTTGATAACCGTTCGTAGTTAGGTAAGGATTAAAATTTTTTAATAACTTTAGAAGATCATATCTTCACCTTGTGCGGGTAGATGATCACCGCAAATCTAAGTTCGTGGTTTTAGGAAGAGGGTTCGCTTGAAGCCGTTCAAGTGTCCGGCCTCTACGGGTATCCACACGAAGCAGTGATCCGATCAAAGCTCTCTTGTCTTCCCGGGGTGCTAGCTCCCTTGCAAAGACTTCTTTTGATGGCTGATTTCCTCTCTTTCAATCACCCTTGATTGTGTTTGAGAGGAGGAAGAAGAAGGAGGGATCTTGAAGAAGAACCAAAGCCCTACTGCAGCCTTTCTTTTCCCTGCGTTGGATGAAGGAAGGGAAGGGGAGGAGGCCGCCAAGGCTTCTTCTTCTTTTCTTCTTGCTTGCGGATGAAACAAGGAGAGGAGGAGGGGAGGGCATACGGCAGCAAGAGGAGGAGCTTCTCATCTATTAGGTCAGCCCCAAGCCTCCTCTTTTTATAACATCTAGGGCTCCTACAAGTTAGGAGCCCTTGATGTATTACCAAGAGGGGCGCCGGCCCCTCTTGTTGCCGCACCAAGGATCAAGGAGAGGAGCGTGAGCCCCTCCCTCTCATGTTGCCCTAATCCTCATCTAATGAGGATTGGGAGGCCCTAATGTGGTTTAGCCCTAATCCAATTAGGCTTAGCCCAAGGGTGAACCAATTTGGATCCAATCTAGGTAAGTCCTAATCCAATTAGAACTTAAATCAATTTTGACTCAATTGAACTCTTCAATCCTAATCCAATTAGGAGTCTTATTGATTCATTAGATTAATAATTAATTGTGACTTAAGAAACCCTAATCCAAATTAGGACATATTTAATTTTAATCCTAATCCAATTAGGACTCTATTTGAATCCGAAGTCCTAATCTGATTAGGACTCTAGGAATCCTACTCCAAGTAGGAATCCGATTTTAATTCAAAACTCCTAATCTCATTAGAATTGTAGGAATTCTATTCCAAGTAAGAATCCCAGTCCTACTCCAACTAGGATTCCCAGTCCTAATCTAATTAGGACTCTAGGAATCCTACTCGAAGTAGGACTCTTGTTTCATGTCCAATTAATTAATTCCCTTTGTTCCTTCTTCAACTGAATATCAATCGAATTGATTATTTGTGATTCCTAATCACGATTCAACCATCGGATCGGTCAATACTTCTAGTGTGTGTGACCCCATAGGTTCTACTCTGACGGTAGTGAGATATATTATGATTTCTATCATAATATCATTGAAAACTCCTTTCAATGGATTTGAACGATTCCAACTCAACTCATTAGGGTTTATCGATCATCAAGATAATCCCTATGAGTCCCACCATCCACCAGTGACATCTAGCAGCATGTAGTGGCTACCCAGCAGAATAGAATGGTGAACCTCTAGGTGCAGTTATCATGTGATACAGTCCTACTATCGTGGATCCCTACAGGACGGAGGTCATGGACAACTCGTCAAACCCCATCATCTGTCATATGTGAAGATTTATTCGACTCAAGTTCGAGAGTGGAAAAACTCTTTCTCCACTGTGCATACTGCCCCCGCCGAGGTCTTACGAACTCAGTCTTATAAATTACATAGGATCTCTCCTTATCTATCAAGGTCGATAGATTCCTTATAGGTGCATACCCTACTCCTACAGTGAACTTACTGCAACCAATCTACACTGCATGACCCATATGGCTAGAGACCATGTATGTGTGCAGTCAAACTACAATAACCTCACTGTGAGTAGCTGAAGCATCGCAGGTCAAATGACCAGTCACACTACTGCAACATCAAGCAAGTCACTGACGAGTGGATAGACATCCAAGTGACTTCTTGTATTGGTCACGCTCAGTTACCCTTGTTCTTAACAAGCACCTGCACTATTACTTCAGTGTCGCCACACTGTGGACTCGAGTCTCGTCCATCCATAAGGAAAGTAATCTGTGCACTGATCTCATCGGATCGATCACCGTCCTCGTGATGATCCATCGATCAGGAGCGTTCAGAAATTAATCACTAATGATATGTGGCTCAAATTCTCAACTCTTGAGAATATGCATCATCATCTTATTAATTCCTTGGACGATTCATAGACACAATAATAATATGAATGAAAAAGATGCCTTTCATTTATTCAATAATAATAAAGTCAACGTTACAAATTATGTCCTAGAATTACATGAATGGTGTCGAGCCAAAATTGGCTTCTAGGCATACATTCTAACAATCTCCCACTTGCCACTAAAGCCAAATCAGTCATATATCTTAGTCCATCTTCTCAAGGTGGACTTCAGTCTTCGCTGACTTAGCTGTTTAGTGAACGGGTCTGCCACGTTGTCCCGGAGTCTACTCTCTGCACTTCGAACATACTTCTTCTCAACGTAGTCGGTATGAGATGGAAGCGCGCTCTATATGCTTGGACTTCTGATGAGACCTTGGCTCCTTAGCAAGAGCTATGGCGCCATTATTATCGCAGTAGAGTGGTATGGCATCTGATGACATTACATCCAATTCCGCAATGAATTTCTTGAACCAGAAGCCTTCCTTAGCAGCTTCAGAGGCGGCGATGTATTCAGCTTCCCATAGTAGAATCAGCAATGATCGGCTGTTTAGAACTCTTTCAATTCACCGTACCACCATTGCACAAGAACACATATCCAGATGTTGACTTCCTATCATCGACATCAGTCATAAAGTCTGAATCTGTGTATCCTTCTATCTTCAACTCTGATGATCCTCCAAAAATCAGAATAAATCTTTAGTTCTCTCAAGTACTTAAGAATATTCTTCACAGCTGTCCAGTGTTCTTCACCTGGATTTGACTGATATCTGCTTGTGAACACCACAGCAAGAGCTATATCAGGTCGTGTACATAGCATGGCATATATGAGGCTCCCTATTGCTGATTGCATAGGAAATCTTGCTCATGCGTTGAATCTCTTCAGATGTGTTGGGGCACATCTTCTTGGAGAGATGAATTCCATGCCTAAGGGATAAAAGACCCTTTTGGAGTTTTCCATGCTGAACCTTTCAGCACTTCCTCTATATACATTTTCTGTGATAGGCCAGCATCCTTTTAGATCTATCTCTATAGACCGTTATTCCAAAATATAGGATGCTTCCCCAAGTCTTTCATGGAGAACTTTTTTGACAACCAACCTTGACCGAGTTAGCATGGAATATCATCCTATCAGAAAGGATGTCGTCCACGTACAGACGAGAAATACGACAGCGCCCACTAACCTTTTTGTAAACACACGGTTCCTCCTCGTTTTTGATGAAATCAAACGTTTTGATTGCGTCCGAATGAGCGTTCCAACTCCGAATGCTTGCTTTAGTCCATAAATGGATCTTTGCAGCTTGCAGACTTTGTGATCTCTATCACTGGAAATGAAACCCAAAGGCTGTTCCATATAGATATCTTCTTCAAGATATCCATTTAGGAAAGCAGTTTTCAACATCCATCTGCCAGATTTCATAATCATGAAATGCTGCAATGGCAAGCAATGTTCGGATGGATTTCAGCATGGCTACAGGTGAAAAGGTCTCCTGATAGTCAATGCCTTCCGCGTTGACTATACCCCTTTCGCCACAAGCCTTGCCTTATAGGTCTCTACCTCTCCATCCGAATCTATCTTCCTTTTGTAGATCCATTTGCATCCAATAGGTACAATACCTTCTGGTGGATCTACTAAGGTCCAAACTTGGTTGGAATGCATGGAGTCTAATTCTGACTTCATAGCTTCCAACCATTTCTCAGAATCGACATCAGATATCGCCTCGTTGTAGGTTTTGGGATCCTGTATGTGATCCCTATCTTCCACTAGGAACATTTCCTCGGTATCCTCTTCTAGTATACCTAAGTATCTATCGGGAGGATGGGAGACCCTACTTGATCTGCGAGGTGGTTGAGGGACATCTTGTACTGGCTCTGTATTAATGGGTTCGATAGGATCCATGACTCGTTGCTTTTCAGAGACTTTCTCTTCAAGCTCAATTTTCCTCCCACTGCCTTTATCAAGGATAAACTGGTTTTCCAAGAAGATGGCATGACGGCTCACAAATACATTGTGATCCTCTGAGACGTAAAAATTGTATCCTAATGACTCTTTAGGATATCCTATAAAACGAGCACTTATGGTCCTAGCCTCTAGTTTGTCTGCCTGTAGTCTCTTGACGTGGGCCGGACATCCCCAAATCTTGAGATGACCAAGACTTGGTTTCTTACCATGCCATATCTCATACGGTGTGGTAGGAACGGATTTAGAGGGAACTCTATTAAGTAGATATACTGCGGTAAGTAAGGCATCTCCCCAAAGAAACATCGGTAGATCAGTGAAGCTCATCATGGACCTGACCATATCTAATAGGGTCCGATTCCTCCTCTCTGACACCCCGTTGAGTTGAGGTGTACCAGGAGGTGTCCATTGTGAGACTATGCCATTGTCCTTGAGATAGTTCCGGAATTCTCCACTAAGGTATTCTCCTCCTCGATCTGATCGAAGAGCCTTAAGGGGTTTTCCAGTTTGTTTTTCTACTTCATTTCTGAATTCTTTGAACTTTTCAAAAGATTCAGATTTGTGTCTCATAAGATACACATACCCATACCGTGAATAATCATCGGTAAAGGTAATGAAGTACGAATAACGTCCCCTGGCTAGCACATCGAATGGGCCACATACATCTGTATGTACTAGGGTAAGTATTTCAGTGGTCCTCTCCCCATGTCCTACAAAGGGCAATCTAGCCATTTTTTCCTTGAAGACAGGATTCGCAAACTGGATATGACTCGAAAGTCAATGCGCCGAGAAGCCCATCTTTATCTATTTTGTTCATTCTGTCCTCTCCAATATGGCCAAGCCTGAGGTGCCACAAATATTTTTGGTTTATCTCATCTCTAGATTTTTTGGATCCTTTGGCACTCACTTCTTGCTCAGACACATTTATAGATACATCCATATGCAATGATAGAGACTGTCAATCATAAAACCACGTGCGACTATTTTATTTCTTAAATAAATAGAACAGCAGTCTTTGTCAAATGTAAAAACATGACCTTCCTGTGCTAGACATGAAACAGAAATCAAATTTCTGCTAGCAACAGGTACATAATAGCAGTCTCTAAGTAATAAACTAAAACCAGACGGTAGTCGCAGATGGTAGGTGCCCACAGCCACAGCAGCAACTTTTGCCCCGTTGCCAACCCGAAGGGTTACTGCACCTTCTGCCAGCCTTCTACTTTCCTTTAGACCCTGCATAGTAGTGCATAGATGAGCACTAGAACCAGAATCTATAACCCAACTAGAAGTAGAAGAAACCGTTAGATTAGTTTCAATTATGAGCAAGTTCCATACCTTCTGAAGGTGTGTCACCTTTCTTGTTCTTCAGGCTCTCGAGGTATGAAGGACAATTCCTCTTCCAGTGGCCGTCGACATTGCAGTGGAAACATTTTTCTTTGTCATTGGCCCTTTTCTTTTGAACTTCCTTCTTTGGCTTCTTGTCTTTCTTCTGCTTCTTAGTAGGCTTCTTTTTCTTCCAAGTAGACTTTCTCTTGGAACCAGAAGTCAACTCAGCAGCAAGGACATCGCCCCTTGAACCTTTCAAGGCTCCCTCAGCAGTTACCAACATATTTATTAGTTCAGTCTTAGTGCATTCAATCTATTCATATGGTATTTACTATAAACTGACCAAATGAATTAGGAAGGGATTGAAGGATCAGATCAACTTGCAATTCCTTGTGCATGTTCATACCGAGCTTCTCAAGCTCCTTTAGGTCCTTGATCATAGTCAGACCGTGATCATGGACGGACTGCCCCTCGCGCATCTTTGCTTTGAAGAGCCTCTTGGACACTTCAAAACGAGCTGTGCGACTCTGCTCACCATACAACTCTTGCAGGTGTGCCAGTATGTCCCTAGCAGTCTTTATATTTCATGCTGGCATTGTAGTTCATTGGACATGGATGCCATGATATAGCACTTGACCCTAGTGTCATCGTCTGTCCACTTCTCATGCGTCGTACGCTGATCAGCGGTCGGACGTGCTTGGTAATGCGGGGATGTCATTGTCGAGCACATAGCCTATTTTCTCGCAACTCAGAACAATTTTGAGATTTCTAAGCTAGTCTCTGTAATTGGTACCGGTCAATCGGTTGGTCTCAAGAATACGGGTCAAAGGGTTTGAGGCTGACATTATGATCTGCAGAGAGTAAAGATTCTAGTTAGACTTTTGTACTTGATCCTAATCTGTTCTAAGGTCTTTTAGAACAAATGTAACTCCCACTATTTTCTTGAATCCCTCACACTCCCCTGGGTAGGGAAACGAAAATCCCACACGACTAGGGTTTCTAGTGGGTACTGCGGTCCCACCGATTTACATGCCACCTCACCTAACAGTTATTGGTGACACATAGATTGATGAATGTACAACTCTTGTACAATGCTTCTCAAGCATGTTGCAGTGTAACTTGGTCTCTAAGCCATGAAAACCTCACCTAACAGTTATTGGTCCCATTTCTTAGTTAAGTCAGACCCACCGTATAACCGTAGGAATAAAGTCGTCAATTGGGTCCTTACCTAACAGTTATTGGTGCCCAACCCCACCTTTACCCTACAATATCTCATGTCTATAGAGAGGTCCAGCCCCCCGATGCAACTTGCCTACTGTGTCCAGCCGAGACAAATCAACATCAGAAAGACCTTAGCAGCTCTACTACAGTGGAAGACCTATTGACTTAATATTGGTTAATCAGGTCTTAGTGTTTGCAACTTGAGCTCTTCATAAGAGGTAATCGAACAATTGGCCAGGTAAGCAGGTGGGAGGCTTTCCTTACTCAGAGAGTAAGGTCCTAATTAAGTAACCACCTTTCATGCTTTCCTAGACACCAATTAGATCAATTAATCTAATATGACTTGCTCATGTCGGTTCACTCTCGACTTGATTTAGGAGGTTTTAATTTAGGTCTCAATTGGATTTGCCTACATCACATGTAAACCTATCTACCCGACTCTCATTCACATCACATGCAAATGGCACATTGCAGGCAGTTATAATCACAGCAATAATTAAAGCTAAACTTTAAATAGGTGATGATCATGGATTCTAGTTAGGTCGTATTACAAGCACATGCACGTCAATCGATCAACTGGTCTTCAACTCTTGAATTGGTTCCAAGCCTCCTTGACTCGATCCTTGACCAACTCTTGATCCAATCGCCATCAACCGCTTAGACCCCTGCTCATCTCATGCATCATCTTCGACTAGATCGTTGACGTACATCACATCACAGAAATACAACCAAATATAAAATAAAAAAAAAAATAAATTACATCTCCTTTTTAGGAGGCATGCAGGCCTCTCAAAACATTAAATAATATGCATGCAAGCATCTGAAAAAATTACATGACATTACAGATCACATTGCAGGTCATTACATTCGATACCAAAAGGGTTTGAATCCTATGATCATCACCATATGCAACAATTATAATTTTCAGATCTGAGAATTAATTGATTGTGTTATGACATAGGTTGCTGATCATGCTAATCATGATTCTAAACTTTGTAATCTCATTAACAATGCAATTAGAATCATCATCTTATCACATAAAAATCAGCATGCAAAAATTCAGCAACCCTGAAAAATCTGCATGCAGAAATTTTCAGCATGCATGATCATTCAATTTCAGATCTAATAAGCCTTTAGATAATTAATTCTTACCTTAATCTACGAATCCTAAGCTCTGATACCACTGTTAGAACCCGCCCATGCCGCTGATATTTCAAAAATAAAATCAGATGGCAGCGGAAGGGGCATGTGCGGGATCGACGTTCATCGCATGAACATCGTTTGATAACCGTTCGTAGTTAGGTAAGGATTAAAAACTTTTAATAACTTTAGAAGATCAGATCTTCACCTTGTGTGGGTAGATGATCACCGCAAATCTGAGTTCGTGGTTTTAGGAAGAAGGTTCGCTTGAAGCCGTTCAAGTGTCCGGCCTCTACGGATATCCACCCGAAGCACTGATCCGATCAAAGCTCTCTTGTCTTTCCGGGGTGCTAGCTCCCTTGCAAAGACTTCTTTTGATGGCTAATTTCCTCTCTTTCAATCAACCCTTGATTGTGTTTGAGAGGAGGAAGAAGAAAGAGGGATCTTGAAGAAGAACCAAAGCCCTTACTGCAGCCTTTCTTTTCCCTGCGTTGGATGAAGGAAGGGAAGGGGAGGAGGCCGCCAAGGCTTCTTCTTCTTTTCTTCTTGCTTGCGGATGAAACAAGGAGAGGAGGAGGGGAGGGCGTACGGCAGCAAGAGGAGGAGCTTCTCATCTATTAGGTCAGCCCCAAAGCCTCCTCTTTTTATAACATCTAGGGCTCCTACAAGTTAGGAGCCCTTGATGTATTACCAAGAGGGGCGCCGGCCCCTCTTGTTGCCGCACCAAGGGATCAAAGGAGGAGGGGCGTGAGCCCCTCCCTCTCATGTTGCCCTAATCCTCATCTAATGAGGATTAGAAGGCCCTAATGTGGTTTAGCCCTAATCCAATTAGGCTTAGCCCAAGGGTGAACCAATTTGGATCCAATCTAGGTAAGTCCTAATCCAATTAGAACTTAAATCAATTTTGACTCAATTGAACTCTTCAATCCTAATCCAATTAGGAGTCTTATTGATTCATTAGATTAATAATTAATTGTGACTTAAGAAACCCTAATCCAAATTAGGACATATTTAATTTTAGTTCTAATCCAATTAGGACTCTATTTGAATTCGAAGTCCTAATCTGATTAGGACTCTAGGAATCCTACTCCAAGTAGGAATCCGATTTTAATTCAAAACTCCTAATCTCATTAGGATTGTAGGAATCCTATTCCAAGTAGGAATCCCAGTCCTACTCCAACTAGGATTCCCAGTCCTAATCCAATTAGGACTCTAGGAATCCTACTCGAAGTAGGACTCTTGTTTCAAGTCCAATTAATTAATTTCCTTTGTTCCTTCTTCAACTGAATATCAATCGAATTGATTACTTGTGATTCCTAATCACGATTCAACCATCGGATCGGTCAATACTTCTAGTGTGTGTGACCCCATAGGTTCTACTCTGACTGGTAGTGAGATATATTATGATTTCTATCATAATATCATTGAAAACTCCTTTCAATGGATTGGAACGATTCCAACTCAACTCATTAGGGTTTATCGATTATCAAGATAATCCCTATGAGTCCCACCATCCACCAGTGACACCTAGCAGCATGTAGTGGCTACCCAGCAGAATAGAATGGTGAACCTCTAGGTGCAGTTATCATGTGATACAGTCCTACTATCGTGGATCCCTACAGGACGGAGGTCATGGACAACTCGTCAAATCCCATCGTCTGTCATATGTGAAGATTTATTCGACTTAAGTTTGAGAGTAGAAAACTCTTTCTCCACTGTGCATACTGCCCCGGCCGAGGTCTTACGAACTCAGTCTTATAAATCACATAGAATCTCTCCTTATCTATCAAGGTCGATAGATTCCTTATAGGTGCATACCCTACTCCTACAGTGAACTTACTGCAACCAATCTACACTGCATGGACCCATATGGCTAGAGACCATGTATGTGTGCAGTCAAACTACAATAACCTCACTGTGAGTAGCCGAAGCACCGCAGGTCAAAGGACCAGTCACACTACTGCAACATCAAGCAAGTCACTGACGAGTGGATAGACATCCAAGTGACTTCTTGTATTGGTCACGCTCAGTACCCTTGTTCTTAACAAGCACCTGCACTATTACTTCAGTGTCGCCACACTGTGGACTCGAGTCTCGTCCATCCATAAGGAAAGTAATCTGTGCACTGATCTCATCGGATCGATCATCGTCCTCGTGATGATCCATCGATCAGGAGCGTTCAGAAATTAATCACTAATGATACATGGCTCAAATTCTCAACTCTTGAGAATATGCATCATCATCTTATTAATTCCTTGGATGATTCGTAGACACAATAATAATATGAATGAAAAAGATGCCTTTCCTTTATTCAGTAATAATAAAGTCAAGTACAAATTATGTCCTAGAATTAATAATGTGTCAGCCAAAATTGGCTTCTAGGGCATACATCTAACAGTTGGATAGCATTTCTTTTCTTGGGCATGTGATCTGCAAAGAAGGTGTCTCTGTTGATCCAATGAAAGTGGAGGCGGTAGTTGGGTGGTGTAGACCTACCAATGTAACTGAAGTGCGCAGCTTCTTAGGATTGGCTAGATATTACAGAAGATTTGTTGAGGGGTTCTCCCATATTGCCATGCCTCTAAGTCGCTTGACTCAGAAGCAAGTAAAGTTTGAATGGACAGATGACTGTGAACAGAGTTTTCAAGAGCTGAAAAAGCCCCAGTGCTAGCTATTCCATCTGGGACAGAAGGCTTCACCATCTACAATGATGCATCTCGTAAAGGACTTGGGTGTGTTCTGATGCAGAATGGGAAGGTGATAGCTTATGCCTCTAGACAGTTAAAGTCATATGAACAGAATTACCCTACACATGATTTGGAGTTGGCAGCGGTAGTTTTTGCTCTGAAGATATGGAGGCATTACTTGTATGGAGAACACTGTAAGGTTTTCACAGATCATAAGAGTTTGAAGTATATCTTCACACAGAAGGAGCTGAATTTGAGGCAAAGAAGATGGCTAGAACTACTGAAGGATTATGACCTGACTATCAATTACCATCCGGGGAAAGCAAATGTAGTGGCTGATGCTTTGAGCAGAAAATCTTCAAGTGGACTGGCAGCATTAATCACTACACAGAAGCATATTTTATTAGATTTGGAGAGATCAGGGATTGAGATACGGCTACACGATCCTAAGGTACATTTGGCAACCCTCACAGTGCAGCCTACTCTGATTGAAAAGATCAAGATGTCTCAGAGAGAGGATCCGGAGTTACAGAAGATCAGAGAAACAGTAGAGTCAGGTGTGCAGTCAGAATTTCGAGTGCATGAAGATGGCTCTTTAAGATTCGGGAACAGGGTATGTGTGCCAAAAGTACCAGAAATGAAGAAAGAGATTCTTGATGAGGCCCATAACTCAGCTTATACAGTGCATCCAGGTGGTACTAAAATGTACCGGAACTTGAAGGAAAATTTTTGGTGGAGTGGCATGAAGCGAGATATAGCTCAGTATGTGGCTCAGTGCTTAGTGTGTTAGCAAGTGAAAGCTGAGCATCAGAGGCCTGCTGGACCATTACAGTCTCTTCTCATTCCTCAGTGGAAGTGGGAACATATCACCATGGATTTTGTGACTGCTTTGCCTAAGACTCCTCGAGGTAATGATGCAATGTGGGTGATTGTTGACCGACTGACCAAGTCAGCCATTTCTTGCCTTTTAGAGTTGGCTTTTCTTTGGAGAAATTGGCAAGTATGTACATAGAGCAAATTGTGAGGCTGCACGGGATTCCAGTTTCAATTGTGTCTGACAGAGATACTAGATTTGTGTCACAATTTTGGAAGAGCCTTCATAAAGCTCTTGGTACAAGACTGGACTTCAGTACAGCTTTTCATCCACAAACTGATGGACAGTCGGAGCGCACTATTCAGATGTTGGAGGATATGTTAAGGGCTTGTGTCATGGATTTGGTGGTGCATGGGATAGTCATTTGTCACTGGTTGAGTTTGCCTACAACAATAGTTATCAGGCCAATATTCAGATGGCTCCTTTTGAGGCATTGTATGGCAGAAAATGCCGATCTCCAATTTATTGGGATGACGTGGGAGAAAGAAAAGTATTGGGTCTAGAGATAGTACAGCAAACTGTGGATAAGATACAGGTGATCAGAGAACGGCTCCTTATAGCTCATAGTAGACAAAAGAGTTATGCTGACAATAAGAGAAGAGAACTGGAGTTCCAGGTTGGTGATCATGTTTTCTTGAAAGTATCTCCTACTAAAGGTGTGATGAGGTTCGGGGTTCGTGGAAAATTGAGCCCTAGGTATGTTGGTCCGTTCGAGATCTTGGACAGAGTTGGAGAAGTGGCATATCGTTTGGCTTTACCACCAGCTTTAACAAGGGTGCATAATGTATTTCATGTTTCAATGCTGAGGAAATATATTCCGGACTCGAACCATGTGGTAGATTTTGAGCCTATAAGTCTGCATGAGGATCTGACTTATGAAGAGTACCCGGTACGGATTGTGGATAGAAAGGATCAAGTATTGCGACGTCGGACCATTCCTTATGTAAAGGTGCAATGGAGCAACCACTCCGAAAGAGAGGCCACTTGGAAGCTCGAGGAAGAAATAAAAGCCAAACACCCTCAACTCTTTGGTATTCTAGGTACATTAATTTCGCGGACGAAATTATTTTTTAGGAGGGGAGAATGTGAAAACCCAAAAAAAAAAAGAAAGGGATAACGGGCTGGCCCGAAAAGATCGGGCCCGTCTCCCTTTTACGATCGTGCCCTAGGCATGATCGTGGAAGGAGGGCGCTTGAGGGGAGGGGGCGGCGGCGTTGGAGAGGCCGATCGCCGGAGAAAACCAAGCGCCAGAGTCGAGAACCGGCCGGCCGTGGAGGAAGCCGGAAAGCCTCTCCTCCCTTCCCCACAAACCGAGAGAAAAAGCTTTGGAACCGTGCATGTGCTCATGGATTTCCTCCTCCGATTGCTCGCCGGAAAGGTCGCCGGAGCACGCTGCCGAACCGAGGTAAGCGTGGCTCCTTCCTTTGCATTCCATTTCTGGATTTTGGGTGGCGTTGTTGGGGATTTGGCTGGTGAGATCATCGAAGAAGGGTCCGAAATAGGGTACCTCTGTTTCGGCTCCTCTCTTCCGGATTCCGCCGCCGCCGGCCGCCGAGTTGGCCGGGATTCATGGCAGATGGGGTGGATCGGGTTTTTGTGGAGGTCTGAGAGGGATTTTCTAGGGTTTATTGGAGAAGGGGAGTGATGGATCCGAGGTCTTCTTCCTCGTGACTCCATCTCCTTCCTTTTTCCCTTTCCCTCTCATCGACGGCGATGACGGCGGCTAGCCACCGGGGGCGACGGTGGCTAGCCACCGGGGGCGACGGCGACGGCGGCGGTCGTGGGCCACCGTGGCTGCTGTTGGGTGGGAGGAGCCGAGCCACCATCACGGTGGCCCTCTGTCAATTATGGTGGAAGAAGGGGGGGTTCTTTGTCTTAGGGAAGAAAAAGAAGGCAGAGGGCCTTCCGACCTCTGCCGACTTTTTCTTTCATCCCTCCCTCTCTTGGCCGGCCATCATCGCCGGAGTGGTGGCCGATGATGGTTCGACCAATGGTGGCCGAGTTGTTGTCGGGTTGGGGAAGGAGAGGGCACAGCCACCATGGCTGTTGCCCTTGGATCAAAAAGATTTGAGGAAGAGAGATGTACTCCCAACCATGAAGAGAGGGATCTTTCTTTCTCTTGGTTTCTTCACCAGGACCGGCTATCGTCGCCGGCGTGGCTACGGTCACGGCTAGCGACGATAAAGGCCGGTGGTACAAGGGTGGGAGTCGGGCCACCCCGACTGCCTTAGATTTGGAGGGATTGAGATGTTTGGGGACCTGGTGATGGACCCCATAGTAGATGTGAATTATGGTTTAGAATATTTAAATATTAAATAATTTAGTTTGGATTTGTAATTGATGTTGTAGGGGAGGAGTCAGTGGAGCCAGGAGGTTTTGATCAGGGAACCTAGCACCCCAGCTCGTAGGTTGTGCTCCGGATACGTATTTGAGTCAGTCCACAAAATTTCAGTAAGAATCCTTACATCTGAGCACTTTTATTTATGCATATATTGGATTTATCGTTGGATATATTTTATCAGTATGTTGCTATTAATTTTTGAGCTTGTTTGACACTATGAGGTGTGCATTTTGATTGCTATGGAAATATTGAAATAATTAAATTGGGAAGGAATAACATATTTTTGAGAAATTGTGAAAATATGTGACGTGATTGAAATGTGATTAAACATGTAAAACTAGACATGTAAAATGGGTTGGACTAACCTTGTCATGAGATAGACTCTACGAGCTTATGCGTAGGATAGCTTCGACAAGCTTATGTGTGGCATAGCATCTACAAGCTTATGCGTAGGATAGCCTCCACGGGCTTACGCATGGGATAGCCTCTACGAGCTTATGCGTAGGATAGCCTCCACGGGCTTACGCGTGGGATAGCTGCCACAAGCTTATGCATGGGATTTGTGCAGTCTTGGACTAGGTTATGAACTTGGTTAGTCCAAAGCCAGAAGTGAAAAGTTTGAAAATTTGGAAATCACATAATGTGAAAAAGAATTTGTGTATATGTACTAATTATATACACTTGCTGTTTGTTGAGCCTTTGAAATGATGAAATAATATTATTTTGATGTTTTGATCATTTTATTATTATTACTGTGTGTGGCTATTGGGATTCTTACTGGGCTGGAAAAGCTCATACTACACTTACTTTCTTTTTGAGAGGCACTGGATTTGTAGAGACCATTGGGTGGGACGAGAAATAAGATCAGCATGGAGTCTGATTGCTGGATAGATAGAAGTTAATCTATCTTTTATTTGTGGACATTTGAAATTATGTAATAAATCAGTACATTTTAGTTGGATTTGATTGAATTACATTAATCTTTGATTTTGGCATATATGTGAATATTGTACCTTTTAGGCCTTGCATGATCTTTAGGGTACTGCTCTGGGGCTCATGCGGCCGGTCGCGTGCCGGACCCGGGAGTTGGGTTCGAGGCGTGACATACTATTAGGTCAATTTTAAAGAAAACTCCTTATGAACTTTTGAAAAATAAGAAACTAAATCTTTCATACTTTCATATTTTTGGTTGCATCTGTTTTGTTCTAAATAATGGTAAGGACAACTTGGAAAAATTTGATTCAAAATCAGATGAAGCTATTTTTCTTGGATATTCTTCATCAAGCAAAGCATATAGAATATTTAACAAGAGAACTCTAGTTGTAGAAGAGTCAATACATGTTATCTTTGACGAATCTAATGACCTTTCATCAAGGAAGAATTTAGATCTCGATGATGATGCAGAAGAACTCAATAAGCAAGCCAAAGAATTGACCCTAAAGGATGTGTCTGAATCTGAAAATTCAGAACATAATCAAAATCAGAAAGAAAAAGATCAAATGCTTAATGATAAAACTAGTCTACCAAAAGAATGGAGGTATGCACATAGTCATCCTAGAGAACTAATAATAGGTGATCCTTCACAAGAAATTAGGACTAGATCCTTTATTAGAGATGTTTGTAATCATCTTGTATTTATTTCTCAAATAGAACCAAAATCTTTTGAAGAAGCTGAAAAAGATAACAATTGGTTAATGGCAATGCAAGAAGAATTGAATCAATTTGAAAGAAACAATGTTTGAAATTTAATTAGAAGATCTGAAAATACTTCTGTAATTGGAATAAAATGGATTTTCAGAAATAAATCAAATAAGGATGGAATTGTAATTAGAAATAAAGTTAGATTAGTTGCTAAAGGATATAATCAAGAAGAAGGAATAGATGTTGATGAAACTTTTGCACCCGCAGCTAAACTTGAAGCTATCAGATTATTACTTACATTTGCATGCTTCATGGATTTTAAATTATTTCAAATGGATGTCAAAAGTGCATTTCTAAATGGTTTCATAACTGAAGAAGTTTATGTAGAACAGCCACATGGATTTAAAAATCATAAACTTCGAGATCATGTTTTTAAATTGAACAAAGCACTTTATGGCTTGAAGCAAGCTCCTAGAGCTTGGTATGATAGACTGAGTAACTTTTTAATAAAGAGCAATTTTTCAAGAGGAAATGTTGATAAAACTCTCTTTATTAAAAAGAAAAATTCTGATATACTGATTGTTCAAATATATGTTGATGATATTATATTTGGAGCTACTAATGAAAGTTTATGTGAAGAATTCGCTAAGCTCATGTAAGGTGAGTTCGAGATGAGTTTGATGGGGGAACTCAACTTCTTCCTTGGACTCCAAATCAAGCACACAAGAGATGGAATTTTCATCTGCCAAAGCAAATACATAAAGGAAATCTTAAAGAAGTTTGGTATGGAAGATTCAAAATCAATAGGTACTCCTATGAGCTTCTCTTGTAAATTAGAAAAAGATGAGCATGGTAAATCCTTTGATTCAAAGCTGTATAGAGGAATGATTGAATCTTTACTTTATCTTACAGCAAGTAGACCTGATATAATGCATAGTGTTTGTATGTGTGCAAGATATCAAGTAAATCCTAAAGAATCACACTTAATTGCTGTTAAAAGGATATTAAGATACTTAAAAGGAACACAACACCTAGGTTTATGGTATTCTAAGGCATCTACAATTGACTTGACTGGCTATTCAGATGCTGATTTTGCTGGTTGTAGGTTAGTCAGAAAAGGTACAAGTGGAACTTGTCAATTTCTTGGAACAAACATAATTTTTTGGTTTAGCAAGAAACAAAACTCCGTAGCACTATCTACAGCTGAGGCTGAATATATTGCTGCAGGAAGTTGCTATGCGCAAATCCTATGGATCAAACAACAGCTTGAGGATTATGGCATAAAACAAAATAAAATTTCTATAAGGTGTGACAACACTAGTGCCATAAATTTGACTAAAAATCCCATACAACACTCAAGATCTAAACATATAGAAACCAGACATCATTTCATAAGAGATCATGCTCAAAATGAGGATATAAAAATTGAATTTATAAATATTGATAAACAAATTGCAGACATTTTCACTAAACCTCTTAATGAAGAAATATTTTGTAAATTTAGAGGTGAATTATGCATTTGTGATCTATTTTGATGACTGATTATGACTGATAAATTGTGTATTTTGATTGACTATCATTGGTTGAATTTTAGTTGATTTGATCCGTAGTTTGCAATTAAGTTTTAAATGTTATTCAAAAAGATTTTGTCTCTTGAACAGTCTGAGGAGACGACTCATGTAAATGAGGAGTCAACTCATGAAGTAAGGGACGACTCTTAAGTTAAAAGAGTCGACTCTTAGTTCATCGGAGATGACTCATGAGTTAGATGAGTCGACTAAAGAGGAAACTATTCGAAACGGATTCTAAAAGGCTTTCTCTTCCTCTCTGAAACGTTGAACCTGAAACGTTTCATAACCCTTAGAACGCCTTTTTTGTCTTCAAACTCTTCTTCGAACCAGAAACTCACAAAAACCCTAGAAAATCCTTCCGAGGTTCTGATTAATCTTCCAATGGTGAGAATCAAGCAAGTAACATTTGGACCAAAGAGGAAGAATACCACTCCACACACAGAGAGGAGAACGAAGGCTAGGGTGGAGAATCCACAGAAGGAAGTAACACCACCGCCTCAACCCGTTACGACTCCTCTGTCACCTCCATCCTTAGTATCCAGACAAGGACCTCTCTCCATAAGAAATGTATCGACAAGAAGGAGAGTGAATTTTGAATTTCTAGAGAAAGAAAATTTCCCCTTAGGGCAGAATCTTAAGGATATGGGTTGGGAATATCTATGCTCTCTGAATGTGCCAACCTACCCAGACCTGGTACGAGAATTCTACAACAATGCCAGATATGGAGAAGGACAGATCTCGTCCAAGGTAAAAGATGTACCTATTTTAATTACTGAATAGATTTTTAGAGATACCCTTCGGATTCCAAATGATGGAGGATGGGATTTGTCAAATTTGAGGAAAAATGGACTCATAAAGGGAAAGGATCTCAAGATGAAAGTGGTCAAGACACTACTACACCACTAAAAGGCAAAAGAATTCCTACATAAGCACCTCCAACAGAACCACCAGTCAGTCAGCCTCCTCCAATACAAAGGCCATCAGATCCTCCACTCAGACTTGAGAAATGGCAGTTAAAAGCTATTGGGGATGACATTATTAAAGCACTGCTTAATTCTGGAGTCAGGTTTAGCAAAGTCCATCATCTCACTAACATGACCCAAGAAGTGAAAGCAGAACTACAAGGTTTAAGACAACTTGCAGCTAATCAACAAAGAAGAATGGCTACAATTGAAGAGCAACTTAGGATTCAAAGAAATTCTGTACAAGGCACTGTACAAGCACTGAAAGAAGAACATAGTCAGTTCACTAGCTCCATCACTGCACTAAACAATAAAATTGACAAGCTGATGGAAGAGCCAAAGGAAGATCAGTCTGGACCTTCATCTTCAAAACCTTGAACCTATACTGACCCTAGACTGAAACTACCCTTAGCTTAGACTGAAACCCATGTTTTCAAAACATAACCTTGTACTAAGCTGAGTTTCATGATTTTTTTTTCGGCACACTTGTATACTATCTGATTCAAATTGATCTCAATTGTAATCTTTTCGATTTATCGAGTGTACTTCATCTGTCAAATGTAATGAATGCTTACCTTTCTTGAAATACAGTGAATGTCCTTATTGGTTTGTATGCTGCTCTGATACATATTGAATCAACTCTTAATCCTTAATGTTAGTATCAGAAATTATGTTTAATTTCTTTTCTTTTGTTGATGACAAAAAGGGGAAAAATATATAGAGATAAGAAATGTGAAAATGTTGCCCAAGGTGACAACCCAAGAGGAGGGGGGGTGAATTGGGTTTTTCTAAATTTTTGGTGCTTTAAAAATTTTCTTGTTAAGAGCGGTGGAAGCTTTCTTAAGTTACTTGTGTGAACTTACCCTAGAGCAAGAAACAAATATAAAGCAAGAATAAATACAAGAACAAGCACAACATAAACAAAACAATGTATAGTAGTTCGGTGCACCCCAAGCACCTACGTCCACTCCCCAAGCCTCTTCTTGGAAATTCACTATAATCCCTCGAATTACAGTTGGATTGTTTTTCGGGCTTACAATCCAAAACATTTACAATTGGTTTTACGGGATCACGAATAAACATAACCGTTGGTTTTACGGGCTCACCAACAAACCTATACCGTTGGTTTTACGGGTTCACCAACAACTTACACCGTTGGTTTTACGGGCTCACCAACAACCTTATAAAGAAAAATAGAAAGAAAGTTTAAAGCTCCTAAATGAGCAAATAGACAATTATGCACTAAAAGAAGAGATAAGAAAATAATTATCGCTTTGTAGATTCTCTTCTCTTCTTTGCTGAGATTGCTTCACTCTTCAATGAATTGGTTGAGCTCTTGAAGGCACCTGAATTCGGCTCAACACACTTCTTTTGGATTTGGAAAGAAGCAAAAGGATGAATCTATCTAAACTTGGCTTTTCTCTTGAATGCACTCTTTTATTCCACCAAGATTTCTTTTCTTGATGAATGGTGGCTCTTAAATACTTCTCCAACCTCCAAATAGTCCTTCCTAGCCATTGGATTGAAGAAACTAGCCGTTTATAGCCGTTGGAAGTCCAAAAAGTACTTCTGCACAACTAGCCGTTATGCTGTCAGTCGTGCTCGGGTTGACCCCAATTCTGCTCGGGTCGACCCCACCTTCACTGGGGTTGACCCCTACTCTTCTAGGGTCGGCTCAACAGTGCTGGGGTCGACCCCAATACTTCTGGGGTCGGCCCTAATAGAAAATCCAGAGAGTGTTTTTTTTTTTTTGCATTCCAGCTAAAGTATTCTCGGGTCGACCCGAGCTTTTCTTAAGTCGACCCCGCTACAGTATTTTTAGAGAATACATTTTCTGCATTGCAAGCTTGGGGTCAGCTCTGACTTTTCTAGGGTCGGCTCCATTAGGGTCGGCTCCAATATTCTTGGGGTCGACCCAAAACCTATGCCAATGACTCAAAATGTACCATTTGAGTGTCAAGATTTTCTGAATGTTTCGGGGTCGACTCCACTCCTCCTGAGGTCGACTTCAACTCTGTCCCAAGTATTTTTGACTCAAGTTCAAGCTCCGTGCCAAGTGTCCCACTTCGTGCCATTTCATACCAAACGTATCAGGGTCGGCTCCAAACCTCTTGGGGTCGACTCTAACTATGATTCTCTGCATCTAAAAGTTAGACATGCACAAGGGATCCACAGAGAAATAATTTCAAGTAAAATAGAATGCATGGCATAATAATATTTCGTATTCTTAATAGTAAAAATTACAGAATTGCCCTTTTAGATATTCTTAACTTGAAACTTTGTCAAATAAATTTCTAAGCTTTCTACCATTCTTTATTACAAATTTTATCTCGTTATTAATTTTTGAGAGTTGTTTTGACCGTATATTCATAATGTATCATGAATGTATCGAGGGTGTGCCATTTATTAATGATGTATCGAGTTAATTTGCATTTCTAATTTGATATGGTCTCAATGGTTATGTTAATCATCAAAATAACATTATCATTCTCAATCTCCCTCTTTTTGATGATTACAAAACATTGAGTATAAGCAAATTGATGTTTATATGAGAATTGAGGTTTAAAGTTTAAAAAATGCTTTAGGTGCTGAAATTTCAGCATTTTCTAAATTTGAGAGTGAAAGCTCCCCCTATCTCATCCAAATGGATGCCGATTTGAACTTTAGTTTTGCTCCCCCTTACTCTTGTGCTTTATTAAAGATGGGATTCCAAAAGTTTGTGCCAACGCTAGTGTTTCAAGTTATGTATCGAGGCAAGAAGAGTATATGCCAAATTCAGATTTTTATTAATCAAAATTCAGATTTTCATATGTCAAAATTTAAAGTTTTCATTTATCAAAGTGCAGATTTTTTTTTTGTTGCACATGTCTCCCCCTTAAGTAAATAATTCCTCTCTTATGTTTTTCTTTTCATTTAACTTTGCTTATAGGATTTATATTTTCTCCTCCTTTTTGTCATTATCGAAAAGAATGAATATCAATGAAATGAGTAATATAACAATGACAATCACAAAGATTATAACTCAAAGAAAAATATTGATTTTCATCCAAACCAAAAGTACAATATTTTAGAGAAAAAATACAAACAATAACAGAGAGTAAACGCTAGTCAAAATAAATACAAAATCTAAGAGATACTTTAATAACATACTTCATGATAATGCTTTAGAGTTAATCAGCTTTAACATAATCAATATATTTCAATCTAAGCTGATTTCTATTCAATTCAAAACATAAAGCATTATGAGCATATACTCAGATAAGGAGTATAGATCAGAGCTAATTAAGATAGTTTCAAATTATGATGAGATCAAAACAAATTTGATGATTTTAACATTCTTTTAAAGTTCTTTTACCTCTCTTTCAAATAGAGTAAACCTGAAATAATTTCGGGGGTAACAAATATCATCAAAATTAAGGATGAAAAGTTTGGCTTTAAGAATAAGACATTTGAGACGAGCTAGAAGAATCTTTAAATATAAATTCCAAAGATAGTTTTTAAATTAAGTGTAAATAGAATCTTTTTTAAATTATTTCAAGGAGTATCGATAATGATATTCAAGAAAGCACGAAAGAAAATCCAACCTCTTTTTCCTTTTTTTTAAAAAGATCTTCAATAGCATATGAAAGCTTTTTCATTTAAAATTTTTTTCCCAATATATTAAGTATATAGTAACATGAGAACAATCTAATTAATTTTTAGAGTATAGTATAACAGCAGATAAAGATCAAAACTTATATACTCGAAAAACATAAGATCATGTTAAATTATTAATTCTTAATAACTTCAAAAAACAATTGGGGCACAAATATCAAAAATATGAATTTCACGCAATTTATGATACATCTTAGAGCATATATAAAATCCAAAGCTTTGAAAGTTCTTTTAGAGCTCTTTTAAGGACTTTCTTTTACTCCTTTAAAGACAGCATCAAAATCAATTAAAATAAATTGGTTCAGGATTGAAATACTAAAGTGCAACCCAATAGGAACTCATAAGTAGATTTCAAGATAAATTTTCGATACTAAGACAAATGGAGTCATTTTCAATTAATTTTCAGAAACAAAGGATTTACCGATGAATATAGATGGAAATACAACTTTCAAAAGATATTTAATGAAGCACAAAGTTTAATACCACTTTACATTTAGTATTCTTTCTCTTATCTTTAGTTGTGAATTTACACGATTAAGTTCTATATGATCTCTCCCTCTGAAATTTTCTTTCTCCCCCTTAATTAATCATTCCATTTGAGAGTTTAGAGTTTGAAGATAATTTTCAATAAAAAGATTGAGTATTTAAAGCTCCTCCTCAAAAGATGCATTTTCCTTCAAACTCTCTTTTCTTTTATGAATTTCAGATTTTAATGAGAAGCGTGAATAAAACTGAAATTCTATAATATCAAGAATGTAGAATGATCCAGAATTTTTCAAAATTTATAGTAATCACTCTTTTTAATCTTTCATGAACAAATTATGTTTCCTCTTAATTTTTTTTTGAATATGTATGGAATATTAATCAGAAAATAATTCTTTTGAAGCTCAAATTTTTTTCAAAAGTAATTATATTTTCTTTTCTATAAGAATTATTGGAGTGAGTTGAAATATTTTAATCTTTAGGATCATTAACTCTCTTCTTAACAATAGCTTTTCTTTTTAATGATAGAAGCATTTAATTTTGCAGGAGTGTATATTCAAAATATTAATTTCTTAGTCATAGTTTTTCAGCAATGTATATATGAAGCATGATAAATCTTTTTAATATCAAAATAACATTATATGTTTAGAAACATTTGTTCGCAATCAAGATCATTGAAAAACAAATCATTTAGACTAATTTCAGTGCACTTATAAGATAAAAAATGATATGTTTCAGATGTGTATCGGAACAAACAACCAAGGTATCAAAATTAATTCTATTTTTCTTAAGTTGTAGTTTTTATCTAAGAATCATAGTAAATTATTCTCCAGCATGATGCAATCTTTGAAGCATATAATGAAAATTACAAAAATAAAAAGATATAGGCATTTTATATAGAGTTTAAACTTTTATACTAGGTCATATTCTGAATTTCATAAGAATTTTCAAGGAGGCTTTCAAAATTTATAATTTGAGATATGTATCTTCTACATTGTAGCTCATCTTAAGTCATTAAGATTGAAAATACATATTTCAAGCACATCAGAGCACATTCAGAATCTTTATTTTTAATATTGAGTTTTGAACAAATTGGAGGACATTTTAATAAGTATTAAGACATTATGCACCAAAGTTAGGCAAGTAGAAAGATAGATCAAGATCAATTCATTTTGCCTAAATAGAAATATCCTTCTCTTCTCCTTTTTGTAAATCTATTTAACTTTTAGATTTCAAAGATGATTGTGAAGGATAAATCTGAAATTTCTTTTTAATATTACTTATAAAAACTTTATGTAGTATTTCAAACATTCAAGCATTAGAATTGATTTAATGAAGAAAATTTTGATCAGAAGAACACAAGATGAATTCAAATGCAAGTGAAAATAATTTTTATTAATCTTTGGAACACAAGTTATTTTGAGGCAAGGGTGAAGCAAAGACTTGTGTGCAAAGTCAAAACATATTCCAAGTTATGAATATCAATTTGTTGTTGATAAAATATATTTCAATCAACTTATCAAAGCATAGAGCATTACAACTTATATTTAAGGAAGATCTTTGTTATCTGAATATTGTAAGCACATAATTCAAAGCATGCCAATCATAACAAGCATGTCATGGATCAAAATCAATTCTTTTCAAATAACCTTTTTCTATTTAAATATAATTCTACATTGATTTTATCCTTAAGATGTGTTTTCAAGTGATTGAAGCTTTATTTGATTCTTCTTATGTACTTTCATTTATTTTTTCATTTTTTTTGAATTTCTTTCCTTAACCAATCAATGAACATTTTGATTTTGTTTTTCGTTTTTACTTTCTTATGCTCTATACTCTATTTGCTCCCTATCTGGTGGAGTTGGAAGGGGCATGAGGTACTACCACTAGCCTCCCTCTTGTGCCGTCCCTAATATACCTTAGACCGAATAGTTGGATCAAATAGTGCCAGATACTACCACTGGCCTTCCCATTGGCACCATCCCTATGATGAACAATATAGAAATATCCAACCGTTCCTTTTAAATACAATTTATTATGAATTTTATCCCTTCCAAAAGAATCCTCACACAAATCTCACAAATATGCTGAATATATTATGCTTGTTTTGTTTTTACTTAAGATTGGAGTATTTACTTAGCTTTTACTTCCTTTGAGCAATATTTATCTCCTTTTTCTTTATATCTCTCTCTCTTTGTCATTTTCAAGTAATTTACATGAAGGAGCAGAATAAAGATATCTTATATATCATATAAGTGTATGTCATGCAAACAAAATTTTCATTATACTCAAGGATTCATAGCTTATCACAAGTTATTTTAACTCAAACTTTGAAGCATAAACTTGTGTGTTTCATGGTTATGCATCACATAGGCAAAGGTAAATTTTAAATTAGGTAAACCATAAAATAATTTTCAAAAGCATAAGTTAGTCAATACATATGTAGACATGATATCAAGAGATTGGTAATTAAAGACTTTAATCATGACATAATAAGATTTAAGTTATTGACTTTTGCTTAGCTAATTTACAAGAGAGGTATCTAAAATTACCAATTCATTCTACATTCTTCAAGTCAAATACCTACTAGATTTCTTATGTGTAAACTTTTGACTGAAGAAGGTCCTCTCTCTTGTTTGCATGTGAATGTTTATTGTACCTTACATGGAGGTGTCCTTCAAGTTGAAATTTCTCATTTCTTGCTTATAGATCCTGCATTATTAGCAAAGTCATTTTCTTTCTTGAAAGAAAGTCATTAGTTTCTTCAAGATATAAAACATTCATATAACATATTTCTTAACTAGACGACTCAACATAAGACATGACAATAATTGAATAATGAGTCACTCTACTCAAGAGATTGCCTAAATATAAGCAAACACAAGTCACTTGAATTAAAGAGACAGTTTCATTAAGCAAGATGGTTCAAGAACAAGCATGTGAGGCAATAGAAAGATTCATCAAGATCAAATCAATTTTCTTTTTTTTGTTTTCAGAATCAATTTAGCTTAGATTCTATTTTCTAAAGATAATGATCAATAAGATATACAAGTTAAATTTTGATCAAATTATCTTAAACAGTTATTTCTATTAAAAATTCTGATTATGACTCAAATTGTGACATAAAAGCAAAATGATAAACTATATTCTCAATAAAAGATCTAGTTTTGATAAGAATAGTATGAATTGATATTTCTACAACTAGTGTCTTTTCATTGAGTATTCTATATGCATTGTTTGAAGAGTAATATCCAAAGAAACATTTGTTTTATCAGATTTGGCATATCTTTCATTGTTGAGAACATAATATGTATAACTGAAAAATATGAAAGTATGCAACAATTGATTTTCTATTTTTTTATGAGTTCATAAGAGATTTTCAAAAAAAAAATTTAATAGAAATCTTATAACATGATAAGATATGATGATAGCTATAATCAGAATCAATTATGCAAATTACTATCTCATGGTATTGTCCATCACATTTCTTCAAAAGTTCTATTTTTACTTTTTATAAACCCAATGTGCAATGATGTTCTTGGTGGAGAAATAATTGTATTCAATATCATTTTTTGTGCAAAACTTAACAAGACATTGGTTTTCAAAACTGTGCCATGATACGTCTTTATTTTCACAGTTTGCAAACTTTTTCATTTGAAACCTTTTGTAAGTTTATGCCAATGCAGAAACTATTTCAATTTAAGTGCCAAGAACAAAATCAACATTAGCTTTGAAGAATCATTACAATTATAAAATCAAGAAGCTTATCTCCTAGGTTCACAATCCTAGGGATCTAAATAAGTTCTTATGGAGACTTTTCAAAGACTAAAAGGTAAAAATAATATTTTTCGATTCAGAAATGATTCTAGTTTGTTTTTCTAAATGACATGCATAGCAAACTTTTACTTTGCAGAAATTAATCTAAGTATACTAATGACAATGTCTTTCGAAATCAAGTCCATACTAGCATGAGTTAATTTTATATGCCAAAATAAGTTTCTTTAATCTTGGTATTCATAAATTATATTTTTCAAGAGTATACCAAGTACACATTCATATATCTATGTTCAATAGAAGATGATGCTATGGATATTAAAACAACTCTCAATCAAGCATATAAAGAATTCAAGGAGTTATTCTAAGAAAATAGATTAAGCATTAGCAAATTATCCATCGATAAGTAAAGTAAAAAAAAATTAGAAAGATGGAGAGATTTGAATTTATTTCTTTCTTTTTAATTGCTTTTCTTAATCACATTTTAAGTTTCATTCTATAACATGTGTCTAGAACACCCATTGTCCAGATAACATCTTTCATTGGAGCCTTGGATAGCTAGACACGCCTGCTGAAAAATAATTAGATTTTCAACTTGGGGACCCAAGCCTTTTTAGGTCCTTGCAGATTAGCAATAATTGTTCCTTTTGGAATCCATATTCTCTTAATTGCCATTTTGTTTATTAGTTTGCAAGTTTTAGGATTACAAGTAATATACTTCTGCATACTCTTGTTAAATTTAAACAACATAGATTTAACAGATAATGAATTTTAAGTTTTCTGTTTCTGTTTATTAATTTTACCAGATTTGTGAAAAACTATTTTAGGATGGACAGAAGAGGATTTAACAAACATATTCTTGAAAGATTTTTGGATGTACCAAGGTTGATATCCTACTCCAGCTTTGTCATATACAGCTCTTGAGTTTTCTATCATTAAATTCAGTTTTTCAAAGCTGAGAGTGAATCTTTCAACAATAGATTTCAAATTATCAACTTCTTTAGTTAATTTTTCATTATCTTCTGAAAACAATTCATTGTTCTTCTTAAGTCTATCATGACTCTTAGTGAGAAGTTGATTTCTTTGATTTAGTTCTTTATTTTCTTTAATTAAGATTTTAGTTTTATTAGTTAGTTTTAGTTTTTCATCTATTAGGATTTGATTTTCATTCTTCAAGTTCTTGTTCTTACAAATAAGTTTCTTATATTCTAAATATAAATCAGAAAAGAAATCATGAAGTTCATCAAATGTAAAATCGCTTTCAGTTTCAGCATGTACCTCATGTATCTCATTTTCATGTGCTATGAAGCATGGATTTGCAATATGATACTGCTCTTCTTCTACACATGATGTTTCAAATTTGTTAGTGCATTCATATTTGACTTCAAGCATATTCCATATTTTCTTAGCAGTTGTGCAAAAAGATATGCAATTAAGTTCACTATCATCTAGTGCACAATATAGAATATTCATGGCTTTTGCATTTTGCTGAGCTATTTTTTTATCATGATTGATGTTTGTGTGTGGCCCATTGACTATGATATTCCATAGACCGTAGTCATGTGCTTGAATGAAAATGTGCATACGTGCTTTCCAATGTATGTAGTTTATGCTATTAAATAGTGGAGGTCTATCAATTAATTGTCACTCTCCTAGAAAACTATCTATTTGAGTTGTCATGATCTTTGGCTCTTGATCGTGAGATCAACAATTAACCTTAGAGCACCTGCTCTGATACCACTTGTTGCCCAAGGTGACAACCCAAGAGGGAGGATGAATTGGGTTTTTCTAAATTTTTGGTGCTTTAAAAGTTTTCTTGTTAAGAGCGGTGGAAGCTTTCTTAAGTTACTCCTGTGAACTTACCCTAGAGCAAGAAACAAATATAAAGCAAGAATAAATACAAGAACAAGCACAACACAAACAAAACAATGTATAGTGATTTGGTGCACCCCAAGTACCTACGTCCACTCCCTAAGCCTCTCCTTGGAAATGTTAGATGTATGCCCTAGAAGCCAATCTGGCTGACACATTGTTAATTCTAGGGACATAATTTTGTACTTGACTATTTATTATTGAATAAATAAAAGGCATCTTTTCATTCATATTATTTATGTGTCTATGAATCGTCCAAGAAATTAATAAGATGATGATGCATATTCTCAAGAGTTGAGAATTTGAGCCATGTATCATTGGTGATTAATTTCTAAATGCTCCTGATCAATGGATCATCACGAGGACGGTGATCGATCCGATCAGTGCACAGATCACTTTCTTATAGGATGGACGAGACTTGAGTCCATAGTGTAGGGACACTGAAGTGATAGTGCAGGTGCTTGTTAGAGAACAAGGATACTGAGCGTGACCATAACAAGAAGTCACTTGGATGTCTATCCACTCGTCAGTGACTTACTTGATGTTGCAGTAGTATGACTGGTCCTTTGACCTGCGGTACTTCAGCTACTCACAATGAGGTTATTGTAGTTTGACTACACGTATACATGGTCTCTAGTCATATGGGTCCTTGTAGTGTAGATTGGCTGCATTAAGTTCACTGTAGGAGTAGGGTATGCACTTACATGGAATCTATCGACCTTGATAGAAGAGGAGTGATCCTATGTGATTTGTTAGACTGAGTTCTAAGACCTTAGCCAGGGCAGAAATATAAAGTGGAGAAAGAGTTTTTCACTATCGAACTCAAGTCAAATAAATCTTGACATATGACAGACGAAGGGGTTTGACGAGTTGTCCATGACCTCCGTCCTGTAGGGATCCACGATAGTAGGACTGTATCACATGATGACTGCACATAGAGGTTCATCATTCTATTCTACTGGGTAGCCACTACATGCTGCTAGGTGTCACTGGTGGATGGTGGGACTCATAGGGATTATCTAGATGATCGATAAACCCTAATGAGTAGAGTTGGAATCGTTCCGACCCATTGAAAGGAGTTTTCAATGATGTTGCTATAGAGATCACAATATATCTCACTACCAGTCAGAATAGAACCTATGGGGTCACACACACTAGAAATATTGACCGATCCGATGGTTGAAAAGTGATTATGAATCACAAGTAATCAATTCGATTGATAATAAGTTGAAGAAGGAATCGAAATTGATTAATTGGACTTAAAACACGAATCCTACTTGGAATAGAATTCCTAGAGTCCTAATTGGATTAGGACTGGGAGTCCTACTTGGAGTAGGACTGGGATTCCTACTTAGAGTAGGATTCTTACACTAATTAGATTAGGATTATGAATTCAATTTGGATTCCTACTTAGAATAGGATTCCTAGAAGTCCTAATTGGATTAGGACTTCGGATTCAAATTAGAGTCCTAATTGGATTAGGACTAAAATTAAATAAGTCCTAATTAGATTAAGTTTTTTTTTTAAGTCCTAATTAATTTTAAGCTAATTAACATGACTCCTAATTGGATTAGGATTGAAGAGTTCAATTGAGTCATGATTCACTTAAATCCTAATTAGATTGGGATTTTGAATAGATTGGGTTCACCTAATCCTCTTTATAAAAGAATTGGGTTCCCATCCATGTGGCTACATCAACCCCACTTAATATGATTAAGTGGGGGCATGAGATAAGAGGGAAAAAGAGGGAGGGGCGTACGCCCCTCCCTTGTTTCTTGGCGTGAGAAAAAGAGGGAGGGGCGTACGCCCCTCCCCTTTCCAAAAAGAACCTCAACACGGCATATTAAAAGGAGGGAAACAAGGGTACGCCCTAGGTGATTTTTTAATCCCCTTCTCCCAGCCGTAAAGAAGATTTAACTCCCTCTCTTGGAAGCTGCAAACACTCTCTCCCTCTTTGCTTTTCAACCGCAAGGAAAAAGGAAAACAAGGGAGTGGCGTTAGCTTTTTCAATCAACCTCCTTCCACCAAAACAAGAGGCAGCAAGCGTGCTTCCTTTTGATCCTTCTTTCTCCTATTCTTCCTCTTCTAGAGAGAGCAATCAAGGTGTTGTTTGCTGCAAGGAGAAAGAATTTCATCCATCAAAGTTATCTCTGCAAGGGAGCTAGCACCCCGGGGAGATTCAAAGGCTTTGATCGGTCCTCTGCTTCGTGTGGATACCCGTAGAGGCCGGACGCGTGAACGGCTTCAAGCGAACCTTCATCCTAAACCA
The DNA here is from genome assembly GCF_009389715.1 of Phoenix dactylifera. Taxonomy (NCBI): domain Eukaryota; kingdom Viridiplantae; phylum Streptophyta; class Magnoliopsida; order Arecales; family Arecaceae; genus Phoenix; species Phoenix dactylifera. The sequence continues at coordinate 533,894 of NW_024067710.1, read as the reverse complement.
CGAACTCCAGTTTGCGGTGATCATCTACCCGCACAAGGTGAAGATCTGATCTTCCTAAAGTTTTAAAAGTTTTTAATCCTTATCTATCTACGAACGGTTTTTGAAACACGTTCATGCGATGAACGTCGATCCCGCTTATGCCGATTCCGCTGCCATCTGAATTTCTGAAAAATATCAGCGGCATGGGCGGGTTCTTATAGTGGTATCAGAGCCTAGGCATCGTAGATTAAGGTAAAGATTAATTATTAATAGGCTTAATAGATCTGAAAATTGAATGATCATGCATGCTGAAAATTTTCTGCATGCAGATTTTTTCTAGGGTGCTGATTTTTACATGCTGATTTTTATGTGATAAAAAGATGATTCTAATTACATTGTTAATGAGATTACAAAGTTTAGAATCATGATTAGCATGATCAGCAACCTATGTCATGAGATAATCAGTTAGTTTTCAGATCTGAAAATTATAATTGCTGCATATGGTGATGATCATAGGATTCAAACCCTTTTGGTATCAAATGTAATGACCTGCGATGTGATATGTAATGTCATGTAATTTTTCAGATGCTTGCATGCATCTTATTTGATGTTTTGAGAGGCCTGCATGCCTCCTAAAAGAAGATGTAATTTATTATTATTTTTATTTTACATCTGGTTGTATTTCTGTGATGTGATGTACGTCAACGATCAAGTTGAAGACAAGGCATGAGATGAACAGGGGTCTAAGCGGTTGATGGCGATTGGATCAAGAGTTGGTCAAGGATCGAATCAAGGAGGCTTGGAACCAATTCAAGAGTTGAAGACCAATTGATCAATTGACGTGCATGTGCTTGTAATACGACCTAATTAGAATCCATGATCATCACCCATTTAAAGTTTAGCTTTAATTATTGCTGCGATTATAACTGCCTGCAATGTGCCGTTTGCATGTGATGTGAATGAGAGTCGGGTAGATAGGTTTACATGTGATGTAGCAAACCCAATTGAGACCTAAATTAAAACCTCCTCAATCAAGTCGAGAGTGAACCAACATGAGCAAGTCATATTAGATTAATTGATCTAATTGGTGTCTAGGAAAGCATGAAAGGTGGTTACTTAATTAGGACCTTACTCTCTGAGTAAGGGGAGCCTCCCACCTGCTTACCTGGCCAATTGTTCGATTACCTCTTATGAAGAGCTCAAGTTGCAAACACTAAGACCTGATTAACCAATATTAAGTCAATAGGTCTTCCACTGTAGTAGAGCTGCTAAGGTCTTTCTGATGTTGATTTGTCTCGGCTAGATACAGTGGTCAAGTTGCATCGGGGGGCTGGACCTCTCTATAGACATGAGATGTTGTAGGGTAAAGGTGGGGTTGGGCACCAATAACTGTTAGGTGAGGACCCAATGACGACTTTATTCCTACGGTTATACGGTGGGTCTGACTTAACTAAGAAATGGGACCAATAACTGTTAGGTGAGGTTTTCATGGCTTAGAGACCAAGTTACACTGCAACATGCTTGAGAAGCATTGTACAAGAGTTGTACATTCATCAATCTATGTGTCACCAATAACTGTTAGGTGAGGTGGCATGTAAATCGGTGGGACCGCAGTACCCACTAGAAACCCTAGTCGTGTGGGATTTCCGTTTTCCTACCAGGGGAGTGTGAGGAATTCGAGAAAATAGTGGGAGTTACATTTGTTCTAAAAGACCTTAGAACAGATTAGGATCAAGTATAAAAGTCTAACTAGAATCTTTACTCTCTAAGGATTATAAAGTCAGCTTCTAGACTCTTAACTCATATCCTATAGAACAACCGTTTGACCAAACCCAATTATAAAGATTGGCTCAGCAAATTTCAAAAATAGTTTTGAATTGTGAGAAATTCGGATATATGCTAGACCATGGAATCCCCATGTTACCAATCCGTCCGATCACTGATCAGCGTAAGACGCTTGTTAAGTGGACGAACAATGACAATAGAGTTAGGTGCTGCACAATGGCATCCATGTCCAATGCATTACAATGCCAGCATGAGAACATGAAGACTGCCAGGGACATATTAAATCACCTGCAAGAGTTGTATGGTGATCAGAGTCACGCAGCTCGGTTTGAAGTGTCCAAGAGGCTCTTCAAAGCCAAAATGCACGATGGGCAGTCTGTCCATGATCATGGTTTGACCATGATAAAGGACTTAGAGAAGCTTGAGAAGCTTAGCATGACCATGCACAAGGAATTGCAAACGAATTTGATCCCGCAATCCCTTCCAGCTTCATATGAATAGTTTATAGTAAACTACCATATGAACAAGGTTGTATGCACTAAAATAGAATTATTAAATAAATTGGTAACTACCTTAGGGACCTTGAAGAAGTTCAAGGGGCATCATTTTCGCTGTCAAGTTGGTTTCTACTTTCAAGAGAGAGTCTATTTGGAAGAAGAAGATGAAAGAGTAGATGCCCTACAAGCCAATCGCAATATGTATTGCGAAAGGTTTTTTCTTTTGATTTGTCCAAATCATGTACATGACATTTAAATATGAATAAAGGCGTTATGTTTTATCATATGCTGTTGATTATATTTATGATAAACTCCTTAGATTAGGGCAATGGTTTTAAGACTATGATGAGATCATACTAGTGAGACTTAAAATCCTAAAATCCTAATCTTAAATATTCTCAGTCATTGGGACATTGAGTCGGGGATCAATGATTACCGAAAAAACTGGCATGTCTTATGTATGCTCGATGCAGAGGATGATTGATCTCACAATCATTTGTGTGGAGACACTAATACAAAGACGTGGGTGCTTATTAGAGAAATGAGTTCACTGCATTGACCTACAAAGAGAAATCTTATGAAGTCTTACTTACATGTCAAAAGATGATTCTCTTAGTGGGAGTTGTGCAACTGATCCTATGACCTGAGATCACCATGGTATCTTGTGCACATGAACCCATATTTTGGTTTACACTCATTCATGACAATAAGTTATGTACGAGGTCTTCTGGATATGGTGAATTGTGTACGAAGATTATGAGTAGGTCAACAAGGAATTAATCACTTCTAGTAAGAGAAGATAGCATCTTATTTATTTTAATCATATGATAATTCAGAAAGCCTTTGATCAAAGCAGAATGAAAATTAGAAAAAGTTTCTAATGTTTCATTATTTGAATTATCATTAAAAGATTGAGAAAAATATGAATATGAAATTGAGTTTGACATATATTCATACTCATATACATATTTGGGATGCAGTTTGATTAAAGGATTGAATTGCATGGTAATTTGCCACTGAAGGGTATTTTTGGTATTTCTACCAAATTCCATATTTTCCGGGTAGACATGACACGTTGCTAGACGTCAATCTTGTTTTATAGGTTTGATCAAATTAAAGAGTTTAATTCGATCACCAATTAGAAAGGATTCTAATTGTTAAGTTCGGGTTCACGCAGTTTGGACTTAAATCGATTAGAAGAGTTCTAATCAAGTTGGGTCAACTCGCACTCACACCTATTGCTGGCTAAGTATGGAACCCAATGGGTCACACACAAGGAAACTTATCAAGGGTCTAATTGGATTAGATTATGTTTGCAAGATAAACATCCTAGCAGGTGTTGCAAACCCTAGCTCCTAATTCGAATTGGATTCGAATCTGATTCGAATTGGATTCGAATCTGATTCGAATTGGATTCGAATCTGATTCTTAATTGATCTAATTTGATAAGATCATATTCTAATATGGGTTAGCCAAGAGTTGGCACCTAATTGGCTTCGTTTGAGTCTAATTGGATTAGATTTAATAAATCATTCAATCTAGACTATTAGATCTTGATCTACCGTTGGATGAAGACATAATGGAGAGTTGGTTTAACCCAATTAGATTAGGTTAGAGGATGGCTACCATAATTGACCATTGAATCTTAATCCCACTATTGGATGAAGACATAATGGGTCAAGTGAATGGCACCTTGCATTGGAGCCCTTGGATCATCATCATGAAAGATCAAGAGGTGAGGCGTGATGGACATGTGATTAGCATGTGATGTTGACTTGGTCAAAATATGGCACCACATGAAAGGACATATCATTTGATACATCTCCTCACTTGATCTGCACCTCCTCTTATTTGATATGGCCCTTAGATGATGTCCTTTCATGAAAGGATGTGTGGATGGGATGCATCCCTTGGAGATGCATCTCTACACCTATTATAAATAGGCTAGCACTCCATGGGTTTCATCATTCCAATTCCACCCCACTCCTCTCTTCTTTCTTTCTTATATTAGTTTCTTTCTTTCTAGCATTGCTTCTAGTGTGTCCTAAGCCAAGACAAGGTGGTCTTCTTTAGGACAAAAGGATTAGAAGTGATTTTAGAAGGCTAAAGGAAAATAGAAAGGAAGGAAAGCAAGCCATTAGAGTTCTTTAGAAGAATTCTGCATTAAGGATCAAAAGTCTTTGGAGCTAAAGTCTTGATCAAGTTTTCGTGTGGATCACCATTGGAGGGCGGACACTTGGACGCCTCGTAGAGATTATACACTTTGGATTAGCATTTGAGGTATTCTACTAATTATGCATTTATTTTATATCATTTGATTGTAATCATTAAGGTGATCTAGGCTTAAAAGGATTTCATGCATAGGGACTTTATTAAGAAATTTTTAAAATTCCTAGCTTCCGCTGCGCATTATAACATGCTAAAACCCTTCAGTGGTATCAGAGCCATTCTTAATTGGTTCAATCAAATAATTATGTATGATGTATGATTATTTATTTACTATGAGATAGTAATGTCATATGCTTAGAGAAATGCTGAAATGTATGATTCATATATGATATGTTATGTAATAAAATATCATGATATGAAATTTTCCATATGAAAATATATTGAAGCATGTTAATTAATTGCTTATGATTTATACATGCTATGAGATAGCCATGATGCATAATAGTTTATTTTAGACATGTTAAATATATGTTACAATTAAAGAATGTGCTAGAGACTAGTAAGCCCTTAATAAAAATTATATTAAGTTATAGTGTTGAAAAACTTTGGGCTAACCCATATTAGAACAATTGATCTAATTGGTGTCTAAGAAAAGCACTAAAGGTGGTTCTCTAATTAGGACCTTACTCTCTGAGTAAGGGGAGCCTCCCACCTGCTTACCTGGCCAATTGTTTGATTGCCTATTATGGATAAGCTTAATATTGATATAACACTATTGATAGCCTTCCTTCATGCCTCGATATTATTATATCAAGATCCATGCTAGTTTGTTGTGCTAACACAAGACTTGCAATGGGGACTGATGTTATACTGTCTTGGTGCATTAAGATGCTTATGGCATATTTTAATATATTGCCTTGTTGTGCAACCACAAGGGCAATATTATTCGAATATGACTATATGAAAATGAAGGGTTTGACTTAACTAAAATATTATTGTTTGTTGTGCTAACACAAGGCAATAAGTATTTTAAGAGGACAAGATAAAGTTGAGAATTGCATGAGATGCAATTGGAAAGAGCTTCCTACCTTTGAACTCATAAGAGTTTGTTGTGTAAACACAAGGCTTTTTATGATGAATTAGGATCTTAACCCTACTAAGAAAAATTATATTTTCACGTTTATCATAGGAGAGGGCTATGATATTCGATAAAAATAGTAGGAGACAAATTAGATTAAAGTCCTTATCTAGTTGCAAACATGTCATCATGATTGGTCTACTTATATTAGTTTTGTTCTTGCATATGTAGAATTATTAAATGGCTTCTTCACTTTCACTAAGAGGCATCTTAGATGCCAACAAGTTGACCGGACCAAACTATGTGGACTGGTTGAGGAATTTAAAGATAGTACTCACTCAGGAGAAAATTTCCTATATACTTGAAACCCCTGATCTTGGAGATCTAGGGGATGATGCTACAGAAGAGGAGGTTGCCACACATAAGATGTGGAAAAATGACAGTGTGACTGTCAAATGTATCATACTTGCCTCTATGAGCAATGAATTACAGAGGCAACATGAAGGCATGGACACTCAATCCATACTTCTTAATTTAAAAGAGTTGTATGGAGAACAAAGCAGGACTGCTAGGTATGAGATATCTAAGCAGTTGTTCCGTGCTAGAATGAATGAAGGAACTCCAGTGCAAAACCATGTTCTTATGGTTATAGACTTGATCACCAGATTAAGTCAATTAGGTTTTGCTATGGATAGTGAGCTCAGTCAGGATTTGATCCTGCAATCACTGCCTAATTCATTTTCTCAGTTTGTTGTGAACTTTCACATGAACAAGCTGAACACCTCCCCGCCCGAGCTGTTAAATATGCTCAAAACAGCTGAAGGGTATATTAAGAAGGATAAAGGTCCACTCCTTCTTATAAATAGCACCTCTATGAGGAAATCGGGAAATAAGGGTTCTAAGAAATGATTGAACCCCAAGAGTAGCATCAAAAAGAAAAAAGGAAAGAAAAACTCCGGATCAAGCACCTGTTTTCATTGCGGCAAAGCTGGCCACTGGAAAAGGAATTGCAAGAGTTTTCTTGCAAGTATGAAGACCGATGCAAGAGTTGCATCAAAAGGTATGTTTATGTTACATGCCAACTTGTCATTAAGTTCTTCAAATTCAAATTCATGGGTATTGGATACCGGCTGTGGTTTTCACATTTGCAAATCTTTGCATGGACTACAGAAAACTAAAATTTTGAAGAAAGGTGACTTCGAGCTGTATGGCGCTGGAGGAGAGTCCATCCAGGCTGAAGCTGTTGGAACCTACAACTTGGAATTGCCTTCGGAAAAGCTCCTACAATTAGAAGATTGTTATTATATACCCAAAATTATTAGAAATGTAATTTTCATTCCTTTGTTGTTAAAGAAAGGTTTTGAAATTAATGGAAAGGGCAATGGTTGCTCTATTTATTTTTCTAATAAGCATCTTTGCAATGGCATTATGAAAAATGGTCTTCTAGTTTTATTACTTAATGACAATGTCTTTCATATTAATAAAAGCAATAAAAGAAAGAGAGAGGAAGTGAATAATATCCTCCTTTGGCATTGCCGACTTGGTCACATAAGTGAATCAAGAATCAACAAGTTATACAAAGAAGAGTTCTTTGATTCTTATGATTATGAATCATTAGGAACTTGTGAATCTTGTCTTATGGGAAAAATGACCAAGTCTCCATTCACTGGACATGGAGAAAGGGCAAGTGAATTATTAGGACTTATACATACAGATGTATATGGTCCTATGACAACTCCAGCTAGAGGTGGATACTCTTACTTCATCACATTCACTGATGATTTATCAAGGTTCGGATTTGTGTATCTTATGAAACATAAATACGAAGCCTTTGATAAGTTTAAAGTATCAAAGTATGGTTGAAAAACAAACCGAAAAGTGTATTAAAATCCTTCGATCTGATCGAGGAGGTGAATACATTTCTAGTGTTAGATGTATGCCTTAGAAGCCAATCTGGCTGACACATTGTTAATTCTAGGGACATAATTTTGTACTTGACTATTTATTATTAAATAAATAAAAGGCATCGTTTCATTCATATTATTTATGTGTCTATGAATCGTCCAAAAAATTAATAAGATGATGATGCATATTCTCAAGAGTTGAGAATTTGAGCCATGTATCATTGGTGATTAATTTCTAAATACTCCTGATCAATGGATCATCACGAGGACGGTGATCGATCCGATCAGTGCACAGATCACTTTCCTTCTGGATGGACGAGACTTGAGTCCACAGTGTAGGGATACTGAAGTGATAGTGCAGGTGCTTGTTACAGAACAAGGGTACTGAGCGTGACCAAGACAAGAAGTCACTTGGATGTCTATCCACTCGTCAGTGACTTGCTTGATGTTGCAGTAGTATGACTGGTCCTTTGACCTGCGGTGCTTCAGCTACTCACAGTAAGGTTATTGTAGTTTGACTACACGTATACATGGTCTCTAGTCATATGGGTCCTTGTAGTGTAGATTGGCTGCATTAAGTTCACTGTAGGAGTAGGGTATGCACTTACATAGAATCTATCGACCTTGATAGAAGAGGAGTGATCCTATGTGATTTGTTAGACTGAGTTCTAAGACCTTGGCCAGGGCAGTAATAGAAAGTGGAGAAAGAGTTTTCCACTATCGAACTCGAGTCAAATAAATCTTGACATATGACAGACGAAGGGGTTTGACGAGTTATCCATGACCTCCGTCCTGTAGGGATCCACGATAGTAGGACTGTATCACACGATAACTGCACCTAGAGGTTCATCATTCTATTCTGCTGGGTAGCCACTACATGCTGCTAGGTGTCACTGGTGGATGGTGGGACTCATAGGGATTATCTCGATGATCGATAAGCCCTAATGAGTAGAGTTGGAATCGTTCCGACCCATTGAAAGGAGTTTTCAATGATATTGTGATAGAGATCACAATATATCTCACTACCAGTCAGAGTAGAACCTATGGGGTCACACACACTGGAGGCATTGACCGATCCGATGGTTGAATCGTGATTAGGAATCACAAGTAATCAATTCGATTGATAATAAGCTGAAGAAGGAACAAAGAGAATTAATTAATTGGACTTAAAACAAGAGTCCTACTTGGAGTAGGATTTCTAGAGTCCTAATTGGATTAGGACTAGGAATCCTACTTGGACTGAGATTCCTACTTGGACTGGGATTCCTACTTGGACTGAGAATCCTATTTGGAGTAGGACTAGGATTCCTACTTAGAGTAGGATTCCTACAATCCTAATTAGATTAGGAGTTTTGAATTAAATTTGGATTCCTACTTGGAGTAGGATTCCTAGAGTCCTAATCGGATTAGGACTTCGAATTCAAATTAGAGTCCTAATTGGATTAGGACTAGAATTAAACAAGTCCTAATTGGATTAGGATTTCTTATGTCCTAATTAATTATTAATCTAATGAATCAACATGACTCCTAATTGGATTAGGATTGAAGAGTTCAATTGAGTCATGGTTCATTCAAGTTCTAATTGGATTAGGACTAGCATAGATTGAACCCAATTGATTCATGATTTGGACTAAACCAAATAGGAGCCCTAGATGCCTTTATAAGGCTTTGAAAGGAGGTGCCCTAATGATAAGTGAAGCCCTCCTCCTCTCCATCACGTGGCCACCCTCTTCTCCTCTCTTTTCAGCCACCAACAACAAAGGGAAGAAAAGGATCTTGGTGGCCTCCTTCTTCCTCCACCGTTTGGTTCCAACGCAAGGAAGACAAAGAAGGCTGCAGGGCTTCGTTCCTCTTCTTCTCTTCATCCTTCTTCTTCCTCCTCCCAAGCACAATCAAGGATTGATTGAAAGGGAGGATATCAGCCATCAAAGTTATCTCTGCAAGGGAGCTAGCACCCCGGGAAGATAGAAAGTTTGGATCGATTTTCTGCTTCGTGTGGATACCCGTAGAGGCCGGGCACTTGAACGGCTTCAAGCGAACCTTCATCCTAAACCACGAACTTCAGTTTGCGGTGATCATCTACCCGCACAAGGTGAAGATCTGATCTTCTAATGTTTTAAAAAGTTTTTAATCCTTATCTATCTACGAACGGTTTTTGAACAACGTTCATGCGATGAACGGTTGATCCCGCGCATGCCTCTTCCGCTGCATCTGAATTTTTTAAATTTCAGCGGCATGATCGGAGTTTTCTAACAGTGGTATCAGAGCCTAGGCTTCGTAGATTAAGGTAAGAATTAATTATCTAAAGGCTTATTAGATCTGAAAATTGAATGATCATGCATGCTGAAAATTTCTGCATGCAGATTTTTCAGGGGTGCTGATTTTTGCATGCTGATTTTTATGTGATAAAATGATGATTCTAATTGCGTTGTTAATGAGATTACAAAGTTTAGAATCATGATTAGCATGATCAGCAACCTATGTCATGATATAATCAGTTAGTTTTCAGATCTGAAAATTATAATTGTTGCATATGGTGATGATCATAGGATTCAAACCCTTTTGGTATCAAACGTAATGACCTGCGATGTGATCTGCAATGTCATGTAATTTTTCATATGCTTGCATGCATCTTATTTGATGTTTTGAGAGGCCTGCGTGCCTCCTAAAAGGAGATGTAATTTATTTTTATTTTTATTTTACAATCTGGTTGTATTTGTGTGATGTGATGTACGTCAACGATCAAGTTGAAGACTAGGCATGAGATGAACAGGTGATCTAAGCGGTTGATGGCGATTGGATCAAGAGTTGATCAAGGATCGGATCAAGGAGGCTTGGAACCAATTCAAGAGTTGAAGACCAGTTGATCGATTGACGTGCATGTGCTTGTAATACGACCTAACTAGAATCCATGATCATCACCTATTTAAAGTTTAGCTTTAATTATTGCTGCGATTATAACTGCCTGCAATGAGCCGTTTGCATGTGATGTGAATGTGAGTCGGGTAGATAGGTTTACATGTGATGTAGCAAACCCAATTGAGACCTAAATCAAAACCTCCTCAATCAAGTTGAGAGTGAACCGACATGAGCAAGTCATATTAGATTAATTGATCTAATTGGTGTCTAGGAAAGCATGAAAGGTGGTTACTTAATTAGGACCTTACTCTCTGAGTAAGGGGAGCCTCCCACCTACTTACCTGGCCAATTGTTCGATTACCTCTTATGAAGAGCTCAAGTTGCAAACACTAAGACCTGATTAACCAATATTAAGTCAATAGGTCTTCCACTGTAGTAGAGCTGCTAAGGTCTTTCTGATGTTGATTTGTCTCAGCTGGATACAGTGGTCAAGTTGCATCGGAGGGCTGGACCTCTCTATAGACATGAGATGTTGTAGGGTAAAGGTGGGGTTGGGCACCAATAACTGTTAGGTGAGGACCCAATGACGACTTTATTCCTACGGTTATACGGTGGGTCTGACTTAACTAAGAAATGGGACCAATAACTGTTAGGTGAGGTTTTCATGGCTTAGAGACCAAGTTACACTGCAACATGCTTGAAAAGCATTGTACAAGAGTTGTACATTCATCAATCTATGTGTCACCAATAACTGTTAGGTGAGGTGGCATGTAAATTGGTGGGACCGCAGTACCCACTAGAAATCCTAGTCGTGTGGGATTTCCGTTTTCCTACCAGGGGAGTGTGAGGAATTCGAGAAAATAGTGGGAGTTACATTTGTTACTCTTAACTCATATCCTATAGAACAACCGTTTGACCAAACCCAATTATAAAGATTGGCTCAGCAAATTTCAAAAAATAGTTTTGAATTGTGAGAAATTCGGATATGTGCTAGACCATGGAATCCCCGTGTTACCAATCCGTCCGATCACTGATCAGCGTAAGACGCTTGTTAAGTGGACGAACAATGATAATAAAGTTAGGTGCTGCACAATGGCATCCATGTCCAATGCATTACAATGCCAGCATGAGAACGTAAAAACTGCCAGGGACATATTAAATCACCTGCAAGAGTTGTATGGTGATCAGAGTCACGCAGCTCGGTTTGAAGTGTCCAAGAGGCTCTTCAAAGCCAAGATGCACGATGGGCAGTCTGTCCATGATCATGGTTTGACCATGATAAAGGACTTAGAGAAGCTTGAGAAGCTTGGCATGACCATGCACAAGGAATTGCAAACGGATTTGATCCTGCAATCCCTTCCAGCTTCATATGAATTGTTTATAGTAAACTACCATATGAACCAGGTTGTATGCACTAAAATAGAATTGTTAAATAAATTGGTAACTAACTTAGGGACCTTGAAGAAGTTCAAGGGGCATCGTTTTTGCTGTCAAGTTGTTTTCTACTTTCAAGAGAGAGTCTATTTGGAAGAAGAAGAAGCTTGCGAAGAAGCAGAATATTAAGAAAACACCAAGTAAGGAAGTTCCAAGAAAAAGGCCAATTGCAAGAAAAAGTGTTTTCATTGCATCATGGACGGCCATTGGAAGAGGAACTGTCCTACATACATGGGAAGCATAAAGAACATGAAGGGTGACAGACCTTCAGAAGGTTTGTCAGATATGCTCAGGATACTTAGGGACTGTTACCTATTGCTAGCAGAAATTTGATTTCTGTATTTTATTTAGCACAGAAAGATTTTTATTTATTTGAAAATTAAATTGATTCAACATGGTTTTAAGATTGACAGACTCTATCACATACATATGGATATATCTATGAATATATCTGAGAAAACAGTGAATACCATAGGATCTAATAGATCCAAAAATGAGATAAATCTAAAGTATTAGTGGCACCTCAGGCTTGGCCATATAGGAGAAGACAGAATAAACAAATTAGAGAAACATGAGCTTTTGGGCTCATTGACTTTCGAGTCATATTTGATTTGTGAATTCTGCCTTCAAGGAAAGATGGCCAAGTTATCCTTTGTAGGACACAGGGAGGTCCACTGAAATACTTACCCTAGTACACACTGATGTGTGTGGCCCATTCGATGTGCAGGCTAGGGGTTGTAATTTTTACTTCATTTTACCGATGATTACTCACGGTATGGATATGTGTATGAGACACAAATATGAAACTTTTGAAAGGTTCAAAAAGCTTAGATATGAAGTAGAAAAATAAGCACAAAAACTCATTAAGGTTCTTCGATCAGATCGAGGAAGTGAATACCTTAATGGAGAGTTCCGTGATTATCTCAAGGAGAATGGTATAGTTTCATAATGGACTCCTCCTGGTACACCTCAGCTCAATGGAGTGTCAGAGAGGAGGAATCAGACTGTATTGATATGGTCCAGTTCATGATGAGCTTCACTGATTTACCCTTGTTTCTTTAGATAGATGCCCTATTTTCAGCTATTTACTTGTTGAATAGAGTTCCCTCTAAATCCGTTCCTACCACACCGTATGAGATATAGCATGGTAAGAAACCAAGTCTTGGCCATCTCAAGATTTGGGGATGTCCGGCCCACGTCAAGAGACTACAGGCGGACAAACTAGAGGCTAGGACCATAAGTGCTCATTTTATAGGATATCCTAAAGAGTAATTAGGATACAATTTTTACGTCTCAGAGGAGCACAATGTGTTTGTGAGCCGTCATGCCATCTTCTTGGAAAACCAGTTTATCCTTAATAGAGGCAGTGGGAGGAAAATTGAGCTTGAAGAGAAAGTCTCTGAAAAGCAACGAGTCATGGATCCTATCGAACCCATTAATACAGAGCCAGTACACGATGTCCCTCAACCACCTCGCAGATCAAGTAGGGTCTCTCCATCCTCCCGATAGATACTTAGGTATACTAGAAGAGGATACCAAGGAAATATTCCTAGTGGGAGATAGGGATCACACGTAGGATCCCAAAACCTACGACGAGGCGATATCTGATATCGATTCCGAAAAATGGTTGGAAGCTATGAAGTCAGAGTTAGACTCCATGCATTCCAACCAAGTCTGGACCTCAGTAGATCCACCAGAAGGTATTGTACCTATTGGATGCAAATGGATCTACAAAAGGAAGATAGGTTCGGATGGAGAGGTAGAGACCTATAAGGCAAAGCTTGTGGCGAAAGGGTATAGTCAGCGCGAGGGCATTGACTATCAGGAGACTTTTTCACTCGTAGCCATGCTGAAATCCATCCGAACATTGCTTGCCATTGCAGCATTTCATGATTATGAAATCTGGCAGATGGATGTGAAAACAGCTTTTCTGAATGGATATCTTGATGAAGACATCTATATGGAATAGCCTTTGGGTTTCACTTCCAGTGATGGAGATCACAAGGTCTGCAAGCTGCAAAGGTCCATCTATGGACTAAAGCAAGTATCTCGGAGTTGGAACACTCGTTTCAATGACGCAATCAAAACGTTTGATTTCATCAAAAACGAAGAAGAACCGTGTGTTTACAAAAGGGTTAGTGGGAGCGCTGTCGTATTTCTCGTACTGTACGTGGACGACATCCTCCTGATAGGGAATGATATTCCCATGCTAACCTCGGTCAAGGTCTGGTTGTCAAAAAGGTTCTCCATGAAAGACCTTGGGGAAGCATCCTATATTTTGGGAATAAAGGTCTATAGAGATAGATCTAAAAGGATGCTTGGCCTATCACAGAAGATGTACATAGAGGAAGTGCTGAAAAGGTTCAGCATGGAAAACTCTAAAAGGGGTCTCTTATCCCTAAGGCATGGAATTAATCTCTCCAAGAAGATGTGCCCCAACACATCTGAAGAGATTCAACGCATGAGCAAAATCCCCTATGCATCAGCAATAGGGAGCCTCATGTATGCCATGCTATGTACATGACTTGATATAGTACATGCTATGAATGTCACGAGCATATGTCAATCAGATCCAGGCAAAAAGCACTGGATAGCTGTGAAGAACAGTCTTAAGTACTTGAGAAGAACTAAGGACATGTTCTTGGTCTTTGGAAGAATATCAGAGTTGAAGGTAGAAGGATGCACACATATTGATGATAGAAAGTCTACATCAGAATATGTGCAATGGTGGTTCAGTAAATTGGAAGAGTTCCAAACAACCGATCATTATAGATTCTACCTTAGAAGCTGAATGTTAAGCCGTATCTAAGGGTGCAGTGGAAACCTTCTGGTTAAAAGTTCATTGCAGAGTTAGGTGTAATGTCATTAGATGCCATAACACTTTACTGCGATAACATTGGCACCATAGCACTAGCTATGGAGCCAAGGTCTCATCAGAAGTCCAAGCACATGGAGCGGCGCTTCCACCTCATACGCGACTATGTTGAGAAGAAATATGTAGAGGTGCAGAGAGTAGACTCTGCGGATAACGTGTCAGACCCGTTCACTAAGCAGCTAAGTCAGCAAAAGACTGAAGCCCACCTTGAGAAGATGGGGCTTAGATATATGACTGATTGGCTTTAGTGCAAGTGGGAGATTGTTAGATGTATGCCCTAGAAGCCAATCTGGCTGACACATTGTTAATTCTAGGGACATAATTTTGTACTTGACTATTTATTATTAAATAAATAAAAGGCATCGTTTCATTCATATTATTTATGTGTCTATGAATCGTCCAAGAAATTAATAAGATGATGATGCATATTGTCAAGAGTAGAGAATTTGAGCCATGTATCATTGGTGATTAATTTCTAAATGCTTCTGATCAATGGATCATCACGAGGACGGTGATCGATCCGATCAGTGCACAGATCACTTTCCTTCTGGATGGACGAGACTTGAGTCCACAGTGTAGGGACACTGAAGTGATAGTGCAGGTGCTTGTTACAGAACAAGGGTACTGAGCGTGACCAAGACAAGAAGTCACTTGGATGTCTATCCACTCGTCAGTGACTTGCTTGATGTTGCAGTAGTATGACTGGTCCTTTGACCTGCGGTGCTTCAGCTACTCACAGTAAGGTTATTGTAGTTTGACTACACGTATACATGGTCTCTAGTCATATGGGTCCTTGTAGTGTAGATTGGCTGCATTAAGTTCACTGTAGGAGTAGGGTATGCACTTACATGGAATCTATCGACCTTGATAGAAGAGGAGTGATCCTATGTGATTTGTTAGACTGAGTTCTAAGACCTTGGCCAGGGCAGTAATAGAAAGTGGAGAAAGAGTTTTCCACTATCGAACTCGAGTCAAATAAATCTTGACATATGACAGACGAAGGGGTTTGACGAGTTATCCATGACCTCCGTCCTGTAGGGATCCACGATAGTAGGACTGTATCACACGATAACTGCACCTAGAGGTTCATCATTCTATTCTGCTGGGTAGCCACTACATGCTGCTAGGTGTCACTGGTGGATGGTGGGACTCATAGGGATTATCTCGATGATCGATAAGCCCTAATGAGTAGAGTTGGAATCGTTCCGACCCATTGAAAGGAGTTTTCAATGATATTGTGATAGAGATCACAATATATCTCACTACCAGTCAGAGTAGAACCTATGGGGTCACACACACTGGAGGCATTGACCGATCCGATGGTTGAATCGTGATTAGGAATCACAAGTAATCAATTCGATTGATAATAAGCTGAAGAAGGAACAAAGAGAATTAATTAATTGGACTTAAAACAAGAGTCCTACTTGGAGTAGGATTTCTAGAGTCCTAATTGGATTAGGACTAGGAATCCTACTTGGACTGAGATTCCTACTTGGACTGGGATTCCTACTTGGACTGGGAATCCTATTTGGAGTAGGACTAGGATTCCTACTTAGAGTAGGATTCCTACAATCCTAATTAGATTAGGAGTTTTGAATTAAATTTGGATTCCTACTTGGAGTAGGATTCCTAGAGTCCTAATCGGATTAGGACTTCGAATTCAAATTAGAGTCCTAATTGGATTAGGACTAGAATTAAACAAGTCCTAATTGGATTAGGATTTCTTATGTCCTAATTAATTATTAATCTAATGAATCAACATGACTCCTAATTGGATTAGGATTGAAGAGTTCAATTGAGTCATGGTTCATTCAAGTTCTAATTGGATTAGGACTAGCATAGATTGAACCCAATTGATTCATGATTTGGACTAAACCAAATAGGAGCCCTAGATGCCTTTATAAGGCTTTGAAAGGAGGTGCCCTAATGATAAGTGAAGCCCTCCTCCTCTCCATCACGTGGCCACCCTCTTCTCCTCTCTTTTCAGCCACCAACAACAAAGGGAAGAAAAGGATCTTGGTGGCCTCCTTCTTCCTCCACCGTTTGGTTCCAACGCAAGGAAGACAAAGAAGGCTGCAGGGCTTCGTTCCTCTTCTTCTCTTCATCCTTCTTTTTCCTCCTCCCAAGCACAATCAAGGATTGATTGAAAGGAAGGATATCAGCCATCAAAGTTATCTCTGCAAGGGAGCTAGCACCTCGGGGAGATAGAAAGCTTGGATCGATTTTCTGCTTCGTGTGGATACCCGTAGAGGCCGGGCACTTGAACGGCTTCAAGCGAACCTTCATCCTAAACCACGAACTTCAGTTTGCGGTGATCATCTACCCGCACAAGGTGAAGATCTGATCTTCTAATGTTTTAAAAAGTTTTTAATCCTTATCTATCTACGAACGGTTTTTGAACAACGTTCATGCGATGAACGGTTGATCCCGCGCATGCCTCTTCTGCTGCATCTGAATTTTTTAAATTTCAGCGGCATGATCGGGGTTTTCTAACATCTAGTGAATTTTTAAATCATCTTAAAGAAAAGGGCATTCTCTCTGAATGGACACCTCCGTATATGCCACAACTAAATGGTGTAGCTGAACGGAGGAATCGTACTCTATTAGATATGGTAAGGTCCATGATGTGCTTTACAGATCTTCCTATTTTCTTCTGGGGTTATGCCTTAGAAACTGCTACATATGTGCTAAACAGGATACCTTCAAAATCTGTATCTAGTACTCCATATGAGATATGGAGAGGTAGAAAGCCCAATCTTAAATATTTTAAAATATGGGGCTGCCAAGCATATGTCAAAAGAAATTTTGGACATAAGCTAAGTGCTAGATCAGATAAATGTACCTTTATAGGTTATTCCAAAGAAAGTATTGGATATCTCTTCTATCACGCTACTGAACAAAAGGTATTTGTTAGTAGGCATGCCACTTTCTTAGAAAAAGAGTTTATCTTAGAAAAGGGCAGTGAAAGAAGAATTGAACTTAATGAAGTTCAAGACCTACAAATAGAAACACAAGAAATTCTTCAACCAGATGTACCCATTGATGAAGTACAACCACAACACACATCTCCTCTCCAAAGGTCAGATAGAGTGCAAAATGCATCTAAGAGGTATGGGTTTATCATTGAGAATGATGAAGCCCACATCGTCGAAAATGATGATCCTCTGACCTATTCAGAAGCTATCATGAGTAATGACTCTAACAAATGGTTAGAAGTTATGAAATCCGAAATAGACTCTATGTATACCAACCAAGTATGGACTTTGGTTGATGCACCAGAAGGTGTAAACCCTATAGGTTGCAAATGGGTCTATAAGAAGAAGATTGGAGCAGATGGCCAAGTAGAAACCTACAAGGCTAGATTGGTGGCAAAAGGTTTCAGGCAAAAGCAAGGAATTGACTATGATGAAACTTTTTCACCAGTTGCCATGCTTAAATCTATTCGGATTTTGCTTGCAATAGCTGCATACTATGATTATGAAATTTGGCAGATGGATGTCAAAACCGCCTTCCTTAATGGTTATCTTGAGGAAGAGGTTTACATGACACAGCCAGAAGGATTTGTCTCAAGTGGGAGAGCAAATCAAGTATGCAAGCTTAAGAGATCCATTTATGGATTAAAGCAAGCATCGAGGAGTTGGAACATCCATTTTGATACAACAGTCAAAGAGTTTGGTTTTATCAAAAATGTGGATGAACCATGTGTGTACAAGAAGACTAGTGGAAGTGCCGTTGTCTTCTTAATATTGTATGTAGATGACATACTAATCATTGGAAATGATATTCCAATGTTACAATCGGTCAAGACTTGGCTATCAAAAAGCTTTTCCATGAAAGACTTGGGAGAAGCATCCTATATACTTGGTATAAAGATCTATAGGGATAAATCTAAAAGGATGCTAAGCTTGTCCCAGTCTAAGTACATACATCGTGTGCTGAAAAGATTCAGAATGGAAGGAAGTAAAAGAGGTTACTTACCTATGAGTCATGGCATACGTCTCTCTAAGAAGATGTCTCCTAAGACATCTGAAGAGAGGAATAGAATGAATTCTATTCCCTATGCTTCGGCAGTAGGATCAATTATGTATGCTATGCTATGTACTAGGCCTGATGTTGCTTATGCCTTAGGCATAACAAGCAGATTCTAGGCTGATCCAGGAGAAAATCATTGGATAGCTGTGAAAAATATTCTTAAGTACTTAAGAAGGACTAAAGATATTTTTCTAGGTTATGGAGGATCTAAGTTGAAACTAGAAGGATTTTCTGATTCTAGTTTTCAATCAGATCCAGATGATAGCAAGTCCACTTCGGGGTATGTCTTTACCCTAAATGGTGGTGCAGTGAGCTGGAAGAGTTCCAAGCAGCAAATTGTAGCCGACTCAACTACTGAGGCAGAATACATCGCTGTAAGTGAAGCCGCTAAGGAAGCTGTCTGGATGAAGAAGTTCATCACTGAGTTGGGAGTAGTTCCTGAGATTGCTGGACCAGTTTCAGTTTATTATGACAACACTAGAGTTGTTGCTCAAGCAAAGGAACCAAGATCTCATCACAAATCCAAGCACATTCTAAGACGCTTCCACCTCGTTCGAGAGATCGTCGAGAGACAAGACATAGTCATTGAACGAGTAGACACAAAGAACAACTTAGCAGACCCGTTCATTAAAGCTCTACTACAACAGCAGTTCGATCGCCACCTCGATTGTATGGGGATAAAATATAAGAGCGATTGGCTTTAGTGCAAGTGGGAGATTGAAAGAGTAGATGCCCTACAAGCCAATCGCAATATGTATTGCGAAAGGTTTTTTCTTTTGATTTGTCCAAATCATGTACATGACATTTAAATATGAATAAAGGCGTTATGTTTTATCATATGCTGTTGATTATATTTATGATAAACTCCTTAGATTAGGACAATGGTTTTAAGACTATGATGAGATCATACTAGTGAGACTTAAAATCCTAAAATCCTAATCTTAAATATTCTCAGTCATTGGTACATTGAGTCAGGGATCAATAATTACCGAAAAAACTGGCATGTCTTATGTATGCTCGATGCAGAGGATGATTGATCTCACAATCATTTGTGTGGGTGCTCATTAGAGGAATGAGTTCACTGCATTGACCTACAAAGAGAAATCTTATGAAGTCTTACTTACATGTCAAAAGATGATTCTCTTAGTGGAAGTTGTGCAACTGATCCTATGACCTGAGATCACCATGGTATCTTGTGCACATGAACCCATATTTTGGTTTACACTCATTCATGACAATAAGTTATGTATGAGGTCTTTTAGATATGGTGAATTGTGTACGGAGATTATAAGTAGGTCAATAAGGAATTAATCACTTCTAGTAAGAGAAGATAGCATCCTATTTATTCTAATCATATGATAATTCAGGAAGCCTTTGATCAAAGCAGAATGAAAATTAGAAAGAGTTTCTAATGTTTCATTATTTGAATTATCATTAAAAGATTGAGAAAAATATGAATATGAAATTGAGTTTGACATATATTCATACTCATATACATATTTGGGATGCAGTTTGATTAAAGGATTGAATTGTATGGTAACTTGCCATTGAAGGGTATTTTTGGTATTTCTACCAAATTCCATATTTTTCGGATAGACATGACACGTTGCTAGACGTCAATCTTGTTTTATAGGTTTGATCAAATTAAAGAGTTTAATTCGATCACCAATTAGAAAGGATTCTAATTGTTAAGTTCGGGTTCGCGCAGTTTGGACTTAAATCGATTAGAAGAGTTCTAATCAAGTTGGGTCAACTCGCACTCACACCTATTGCTGGCTAAGTATGGAACCCAATGGGTCACACACAAGAAAACTTATCAAGGGTCTAATTGGATTAGATCATGTTTGCAAGATAAACATCTTAGCAGGTGTTGCAAACTTTAGCTCCTAATTCGAATTGGATTCGAATCTGATTCGAGTTGGATTCGAATCTGATTCGAGTTGGATTCGAATCTGATTCGAGTTGGATTCGAATCTGATTCGAGTTGGATTCGAATCTGATTCGAGTTGGATTCGAATCTGATTCGAGTTGGATTCGAATCTGATTCGAGTTGGATTCGAATCTGATTCGAGTTGGATTCGAATCTGATTCTTAATTGATCTAATTTGATTAGATCATATTCTAATACGGGTTAGCCAAGAGTTGGCACCTAATTGGCTTGGTTTGAGTCTAATTGGATTAGATTTAATAAATCATTCAATCTAGACCATTAGATCTTGATCTACCGTTGGATGAAGACATAATGGAGAGTTGGTTTAACCCAATTAGATTGGGTTAGAGGATGGCTACCATAATTGACCATTGGATCTTAATCCCACCATTGGATGAAGACATAATGGGTCAAGTGAATGGCACCTTGCATTGGAGCCCTTGGATCATCATCATGAAAGATCAAGAGGTGAGGCGTGATGGACATGTGATTAGCATGTGATGTTGACTTGGTCAAAATATGGCACCACATGAAAGGACATATCATTTGATACATCTCCTCACTTGATCTGCACCTCCTCTTATTTGATATGGCCCTTAGATGATGTCCTTTCATGAAAGGATGTGTGGATGGGATGCATCCCTTAGAGATGCATCCCTACACCTATTATAAATAGGCTAGCACTCCATGGGTTTCATCATTCCAATTCCACCCCACTCCTGTCTTCTTTCTTTCTTACATTAGTTTCTTTCTTTCTAGCATTGCTTCTAGTGTGTCCTAAGCCAAGACAAGGTGGTCTTCTTTAGGACAAAAGGATTAGAAGTGATTTTAGAAGGCTAAAGAAAAATAGAAAGGAAGGAAAGCAAGCCATTAGAGTTCTTTAGAAGAATTCTGCATTAAGGATCAAAAGTCTTTGGAGCTAAATTCTTGATCAAGTTTTCGTGTGGATCACCATTGGAGGGCGGACACTTGGACGCCTCGTGGAGATTATACACTTTGGATTAGCGTTTGAGGTATTCTACTAATTCTGCATTTATTTTATATCATTTGATTGTAATCATTAAGGTGATCCAGGCTTAAAAGGGTTTCATGCATAGGGACTTTATTAAGAAATTTTTAAAATCCCTAGCTTCCGCTGCGCATTATAACATGCTAAAACCCTTCAGAAGAAGTCTGCGAAGAAGCAGAAGACTAAGAAAACACCAAGTAAGGAAGTTCCAAGAAAAAGGCCAATTGCAAGGAAAAGTGTTTCCATTGCATAATGGGCGGCCATTGGAAGAGGAACTGTCCTACATACATGGGAAGCATAAAGAACATGAAGGGTGACAGACCTTTAGAAGGTTTGTCAGATATGCTCAGAATACTTAGGGACTGTTACCTATTGCTAGCAGAAATTTGATTTCTGTATTTTATTTAGCACAGAAAAATTTTTATTGATTCAAAATGGTTTTATGATTGACAGTCTCTATCACATACATATGGATGTATCTATGAATATATCTGAGCAAACAGTGAATACCATAGGATCTAATAGATCCAAAAATGAGATAAATCTAAAGTATTTATGGCACCTCAGGCTTGGCCATATAGGAGAAGACAAAATAAACAAATTGGAGAAACATGAGCTTTTGGGCTCATTGACTTTCGAGTCATATTTGATTTGTGAATTCTGCCTTCAAGGAAAGATGGCCAAATTATCCTTTGTAGGACACAAGGAGGTCCACTGAAATACTTACCCTAGTACACACTGATGTGTGTGGCCCATTCGATGTGCAGGCTAGGGATTGTAATTTTTTTTTTACTTCATTTTACCGATGATTACTCACGGTATTGATATGTGTATGAGACACAAATATGAAACTTTTGAAAGGTTCAAAAAGCTTAGATATGAAGTAGAAAAATAAGCACAAAAACTCATTAAGGTTCTTCGATCAGATCGAGGAAGTGAATACCTTAATGGAGAGTTCCGTAATCATCTCAAGGAGAATGGTATAGTTTCATAATGGACTCCTCTTGGTACACCTCAGCTCAATGGAGTGTTAGAGAGGAGGAATCGGACTCTATTGATATGGTCCAGTCCATGATGAGCTTCACTGATTTACCCTTGTTTCTTTAGATAGATGCCCTATTTTCAGCTATTTACTTGTTGAATAGAGTTTCCTCTAAAGTCCATTCCTACCGCACCATATGAGATATGACATGGTAAGAAACCAAGTCTTGGTCATCTCAAGATTTGGGGATGTCCGGCCCACGTCAAGAGACTACAGGCAGACAAGCTAGAGGCTAGGACCATAAGTGCTCGTTTTATATGATATCCTAAAGAGTCATTAGGATACAATTTTTACGTCTCAAAGGATCACAATGTGTTTGTGAGCCGTCACGCCATCTTCTTGGAAAACCAGTTTATCCTTGATAGAGGCAGTGGGAGGAAAATTGAGCTTGAAGAGAAAGTCTCTGAAAAGCAACGAGTCATGGATCCTATCGAACCCATTCATACAGAGCCTGTACACGATGTCCCTCAACTACCTCGCAGATCTAGTAGGGTCTCCCATCCTCCTGATAGATACTTAGGTATACTAAAAGAGGATACTAAGAAAATGTTCCTAGTGGGAGATAAGGATCACACGCAGGATCCCAAAACCTACGACGAGGCGATATCTGATATCGATTCCGAGAAATGGCTGGAAGCCATGAAGTCAGAGTTAGACTCCATGCATTCCAACCAAGTCTGGACCTTAGTAGATCCACCAGAAGGTATTGTACCTATTGGATGCAAATGGATCTACAAAAGGAAGATAGGTTCGGATGGAGAGGTAGAGACCTATAAGGCAAGGCTTGTGGCGAAAGGGTATAGTCAGCGCGAAGGCATTGACTATCAGGAGACCTTTTCACCTGTAGCCATGCTAAAATCCATCCGAACATTGTTTGCCATTGCAGCATTTCATGATTATGAAATCTGGCAGATGGATGTGAAAACTGCTTTCCTGAATGGATATCTTGATGAAGATATCTATATGGAACAGCCTTTGGGTTTCACTTCCAGTGATGGAGATCACAAGGTCTGCAAGCTGCAAAGGTCTATCTATGGACTAAAGCAAGCATCTCGGAGTTGGAACACTCGTTTCGATGACGCAATCAAAACGTTTGATTTCATCAAAAACGAAGAGAAACCGTGTGTTTACAAAAAGGTTAGTGGGAGCGCTGTCGTATTTCTCGTACTGTACGTGGACGACATCCTCCTGATAGGGAATGATATTCCCATGCTAACCTCGGTCAAGGTCTGATTGTCAAAAGAATTCTCCATGAAAGACCTTGGGGAAGCATCCTATATTTTGGAAATAAAGGTCTATAGAGATAGATCTAAAAGGATGCTTGACCTTTCACAGAAGATGTACATAGAGGAGGTGCTGAAGAGGTTCAGCATGGAAAACTCCAAGAGGGGTCTCTTACCCCTAAGGCATGGAATTCATCTCTCCAAGAAGATGTGCCCCAACACATCTGAAGTGATCCAACGCATGAGCAAGATACCCTATGCATCGGCAATAGGGAGCCTCATGTATGCCATGCTATGTACATAACTTGATATAGTACATGCTGTGAATGTCACGATCATATGTCAATCAGATCCAGGCAAAAAGCACTGGATAGCTGTGAAGAACAGTCTTAAGTACTTGAGAAGAACTAAGGACATGTTCTTGGTCTTTGGGAGAAGATTAGAGTTGAAGGTAGAAGGATGCACACATATTGATGATAGAATGTCTACATCAGAATATGTGCAATGGTGGTTCAGTAAATTGGGAGAGTTCCAAACAACCGATCATTATAGATTCTACCTTAGAAGCTGAATGTTAAGCCGTCTCTAAGGGTGCAGTGAAAATCTTTTGGTTTAAAAAGTTCATTGCAGAGTTAGGTGTAATGTCATCAGATAACATAACACTCTACTGCGATAACAAAGGCACCATAGCACTAGCTAAGGAGCCAAGGTCTCATCAGAAGTCCAAGCACATAGAGCGGCGCTTCCACCTCATACGCGACTATGTTGAGAAGAAATATGTAGAGGTGTAGAGAGTAGACTCCGTGGATAACGTGGCAGACCCGTTTACTAAGCAGCTAAGTCAGCAAAAGTCTGAAGCCCACCTTGAGAAGATGGGGCTTAGATATATGACTGATTGGCTTTAGTGCAAGTGGGAGATTGTTAGATGTATGCCCTAGAAGCCAATCTGGCTGACACATTGTTAATTCTAGGGACATAATTTTGTACTTGACTATTTATTATTGAATAAATAAAAGGCATCTTTTCATTCATATTATTTATGTGTCTATGAATCGTCCAAGAAATTAATAAGATGATGATGCATATTCTCAAGAGTTGAGAATTTGAGCCATGTATCATTGGTGATTAATTTCTAAATGCTCCTGATCAATGGATTATCACGAGGACGGTGATCGATCCGATCAGTGCACAGATCACTTTCTTATAGGATGGACGAGACTTGAGTCCATAGTGTAGGGACACTGAAGTGATAGTGCAGGTGCTTGTTAGAGAACAAGGGTACTGAGCGTGACCATAACAAGAAGTCACTTGGATGTCTATCCACTCGTCAGTGACTTACTTGATGTTGCAGTAGTATGACTGGTCCTTTGACCTGCGGTACTTCAGCCACTCACAATGAGGTTATTGTAGTTTGACTACACGTATACATGGTCTCTAGTCATATGGGTCCTTGTAGTGTAGATTGGCTGCATTAAGTTCACTGTAGGAGTAGGGTATGCACTTACATGGAATCTATCGACCTTGATAGAAGAGGAGTGATCCTATGTGATTTGTTAGACTGAGTTCTAAGACCTTGGCCAGGGCAGTAATATAAAGTGGAGAAAGAGTTTTCCACTATCGAACTCAAGTCAAATAAATCTTGACATATGACAGACGAAGGGGTTTGACGAGTTGTCCATGACCTCTGTCCTGTAGGGATCCACGATAGTAGGACTGTATCACATGATGACTGCACATAGAGGTTCATCATTCTATTCTACTGGGTAGCTACTACATGCTGCTAGGTGTCACTGGTGGATGGTGGGACTCATAGGGATTATCTAGATGATCGATAAACCCTAATGAGTAGAGTTGGAATCGTTCCGACCCATTGAAAGGAGTTTTCAATGATGTTGCGATAGAGATCACAATATATCTCACTACCAGTCAGAATAGAACCTATGGGGTCAGACACACTAGAAGTATTGACCGATCCGATGGTTGAAAAATGATTATGAATCACAAGTAATCAATTCGATTGATAATAAGTTGAAGAAGGAATGGAAATTGATTAATTAGACTTAAAACACGAATCCTACTTGGAGTAGAATTCCTAGAGTCCTAATTGGATTAGGACTGGGGGTCCTACTTGGAGTAGGACTGGGATTCCTACTTAGAGTAGGATTCCTACACTAATTAGATTAGGATTATGAATTCAATTTGGATTCCTACTTAGAATAGGATTCCTAGAAGTCCTAATTGGATTAGGACTTCGGATTCAAATTAGAGTCCTAATTGGATTAGGACTAAAATTAAATAAGTCCTAATTAGATTAAGTTTTTTTTTTAAGTCCTAATTAATTTTAAGCTAATTAACATGACTCCTAATTGGATTAGGATTGAAGAGTTCAATTGAGTCATGATTCACTTAAATCCTAATTAGATTGGGATTTTGAATAGATTGGGTTCACCTAATCCTCTTTATAAAAGAATTGGGTTCCCATCCATGTGGCTACATCAACCCCACTTAATATGATTAAGTGGGGGCATGAGATAAGAGGGAAAAAGAGGGAGGGGCGTACGCCCCTCCCTTGTTTCTTGGCGTGAGAAA
Organism: Phoenix dactylifera; assembly: GCF_009389715.1. Lineage (NCBI taxonomy): Eukaryota > Viridiplantae > Streptophyta > Magnoliopsida > Arecales > Arecaceae > Phoenix > Phoenix dactylifera. The sequence goes on along the minus strand of NW_024067710.1, from coordinate 507,489 downwards.
AAGAGGGAGGGGTACGCCCCTCCCTTGTTTCTTGGCGTGAGAAAAAGAGGGAGGGGCGTACACCCCTCCCCTTTCCAAAAAGAACTTCAACACGGCATATTAAAAGGAGGGAAACAAGGGTACGCCCTAGGTGATTTTTTAATCCCCTTCTCCCAGCCGTAAAGAAGATTTAACTCCCTCTCTTGGAAGCTGCAAACAACTCTCTCCCTCTTTGCTTTTCAGCCGCAAGGAAAAAGGAAAATAAGGGAGTGGCGTTGGCTTTTTCAATCAACCTCCTTCCACCAAAACAAGAGGCAGCAAGCGTGCTTCCTTTTGATCCTTCTTTCTCCTATTCTTCCTCTTCTAGAGAGAGCAATCAAGGTGTTGTTTGCTGCAAGGAGAAAGAATTTCATCCATCAAAGTTATCTCTGCAAGGGAGCTAGCACCCCGGGGAGATTCAAAGGCTTTGATCGGTCCTCTGCTTCGTGTGGATACCCATAGAGGCCGGACGCGTGAACGGCTTCAAGCGAACCTTCATCCTAAACCACGAACTCCAGTTTGCGGTGATCATCTACCTGCACAAGGTGAAGATCTGATCTTCCTAAAGTTTTAAAAGTTTTTAATCCTTATCTATCTACGAATGGTTTTTGAAACACGTTCATGCGATGAACGTCGATCGCGCTTATACCGATTCCGCTGTCATCTGAATTTCTGAAAAATATCAGCGGCATGGGCGGGTTCTTACAGGAAATTCACTATAATCATTAGGATTACAGTTGGATTATTTTTCGGGCTCACAATCCAAAACCTTTACAATTGGTTTTACGGGATCACCAATAAACCTAACCGTTGGTTTTACGGGCTCACCAACAAACCTATACCGTTGGTTTTACGGGCTCACCAACAACCTACACCGTTGGTTTTACGGGCTCACTAACAACCTAACAAAGAAAAATAGAAAGAAAGCTTAAAGCTCCTAAATGAGCAAATAGGCAATTATGCACTAAAAGAAGAGATAAGAAAATAATTATCGTTTTGTAGATTCTCTTCTCTTCTTTGCTGAGATTGCTTCACTCTTCAATAAATTGGTTGAGCTCTTGAAGGCACTTGAATTCTGCTCAACACACTTCTTTTGGATTTGGGATGAAGCAAAAAGATGAATCTCTCTAAACTTGGCTTTTCTCTTGAATGCACTCTTTTATTCCACCAAGATTTCTTTCCTTGATGAATGGTGGCTCTTAAATACTTCTCCAACCTCCAAATAGTCCTTCCTAGCCATTGGATTGAAGAAACTAGCCGTTTGTAGCCGTTGGAAGTTCAAAAAGTACTTCTGTACAACTAGCCGTTATGCTGTCAATCGTGCTCGGGTCGACCCCAATTCTGCTTGGGTCGACCCCACCTTCACTGGGGTCGACCCCTACTCTTCTGGGGTCGGATCAACAGTGCTGGGGTCGACCCCAATACTTCTGGGGTCGGCCCTCACAGAAAATCCAGAGAGTATTTTTTTTTTGCATTCCAGCTACAATGTTCTCGGGTCGACCCCAGCTTTTCTCAGGTCGACCTCGCTACAGTGTTTTCAGGGAATACATTTTCTGCATTGCAAGCTTGGGGTCGGCTCTAACTTTCTAGGGTCGACTCCATTGGGGTCGGCTCCAATATTCTTGGGGTCAACCCAAAACCTATGCCAATGACTCAAAATGTACCATTTGAGTGTCAAGATTCTCTGAATGTTTCGGGGTCAACTCCACTCCTCCTGGGGTCGACTCCAACTCTGTCCCAAGTATTTTTTACTCAAGTTCAAGCTCCGTGCCAAGTGTCCCACTTCGTGCCATTTCGTGCCAAACGTATCAGGTCGTCTCCAAACCTCTTGGGGTCGACTCTAGCTATAATTCTCTGCATCTAAAAGTTAGACATGCATAAGGGATCCATAGAGAAATAATTTCAAGTAAAATAGAATGCATGGCACAATAATGTTTCGTATTCTTAATAGTAAAAATTACAGAATTACCCTTTTAGGTATTCTTAACTTGAAACTTTGTCAAAATGAATTTCTAAACTTTCTACCATTCTCTATTACAAATTTTATCTCGTTATTAATTCTTGAGAGTTGTTTTGACCATATATTCATAATGTATCATGAATGTATCGAGGGTGTGCCATTTATTAATGATGTATCGAGTTAATTTACATTTCTAATTTGATATGGCCTCAATGGTTATGTTAATCATCAAAATAACATTATCATCCTCAGAAAAGAATTTAGAATACAAATCGGGAGAATTATATGAAAAAGAATTATAATATGAGCAATCTCTACATTAAAGATAATATATAGGGGAAGATTTAAATTATGATGGTAAACAAAACTTAAAAAAAGATGAAGAACAAGAACTCTGCATAATTTAAATGGTTATAACTGTTAGGGGGAGATTTTTTTCTCCTTAATTTGGTGAAATTATGCATATATCTCTGAATGTCATATTTGCTCGGAACTTCATTATAAAATTTTGATAATTACTGTGAAAGTTATTGCAAAAATTTTTTTAACTCAATGATTTTGTCATCATTAGAAAGGGAGAGATTGTCAACCTTAAAGGATGAATTTTGATGATTACAAAATACTTGAAATCATGTTGTGTACTAATGACATTGGCTTAATTGTGAAGTTTTATAAGTCAAGAAAAATCAGAAGAATTGAAGCACTGCAAAATCTTAAGTTCTTCGCAAATATCTCATTGGACATGTTCTAAAAGGAATTGATCTTAATCTAGTCCATGGAGATCAGAGAAGAAGTCTAAAGTTTTCTGTTTGAAAGACTTGAGTCAACTTCTAAGCAAAAAGGGCAAGTTTAAGTTGATTCTGATAAGTTTTATTCAAGGAACACAGTCAAAGAGTCGACCTCCATAAAATATGAGTCGACCCTTGTGTAGTAAACAGAAAGTTTTTTATCGCCTGAGAAAAGCTTGAAGAGTCGACCCCTGCTCAGTCTCAGTGCCGGCCGAAAAACTAAAGCGTGAGCCGACCCTTGTGTTTAAAGAGGCGACTCCTGATGAAGATGAGCCGACCCTTAAGAATTAAGAGTCGACCCTTTGAAGTTGACACAGCAAAAGCTCTCTCCACGATTTGAAGTGCCGATCCAGAAAGATCATGAGTTGACCCTTGAGATACATGAGTCGACCCTTGTACTGCTGGGACCACAACGGAAAGCTGTGAACGATTTTTATCTTCTTTTGTAACAGAAAAAGATTCTCATCAGAACGGAAAGAAAGAAATTCAAATCCCGCCGAAGAATTTGTCTATAAATACGGAGGAACCTCGGAATGGAAACAACAAGGAAAGAAAAAAGATTCCATTGAAAACAAAAAGTTTCCACTGAGAAAAAGAGAAGAAAAGCTTAACAGTTCATCTTCCTCACCAACACTGTAATTAGAAACTTTCTCTTGTGAGGAGATCAGTCGAAGTTTTTCACTGCATCGTGAAGAGCTACTGTTCAGACATTGGAACATCCTTCCACAGCAAACTACTTCATCGGTTTCAGCTTTTTACTTTCATTGATTTATTTTTTATATGCTCTGAAGCTTTAAGTTTTCAAGTTACAGTATTCTTTTAGTTGGATTAATTGCTGCTGTAACAGTTTCATTGATTTGAAACTTGTAAAGGCTCTTCCAAGCCTTTCATTGATTTGAAACTTGTAAAGGCTCTTCCAAGCCTTAATTGGAAGTTGCTGAATTAGGTGTATTCAGCAAGGGTGATAGTTTTGGTTGGTTCATCTGAAAACCAACTGGGTTGCTTGTGAGCCTGAAAGAACAAACAGTGTAAAATTTTTGGTTGGTTTGTTTGAAAACCAGCTGGATTGTTTGTGATCCTGGAAAACAAAAAGTTTTCGATTGGTTGCCTAGAAAAACCAACTGGGTTTTTTATTGTGAGCTCGAAAAACAATTAGGCTGTAATCTGCTGGGTTATAGTGAAAATCTCAAGCTAGGCTTGAGGAGTGGACGTAGGTGCTGGGAGTGCACCGAACCACTATAAATCTTGGTGTTTGTGATTGCGGTTCTTCTCTTTCGTTCCTCTGCATATTCCTTACTGCATTCCTAACTTTTATTTATCTCATTTTCGTTGCTGAATCTATAAGATATTAGTAACTCATACTTTCCATACGTTTTAACGTTAATAATTTTTTTTAAGAGACCCAATTCACATCTCCTCTTGGGCTGCACCTCTAGGCAACAAGTGGTATCAGAGCCTGGTACTCCAAAAACTTTTTGATCTAACAATCAAGAGTTAAAGATCATGGTAGCCACTATGGGATCCTCTGTTGCCGAAGGGCAATCTATCAATAGACCACCTCTTTTCAATGGCACAAATTTTACTTATTAGAAAGCTCATATGATAATTTTTATTCAAGCACTTGATTATGACTTATGGACTGTTATTATTAATGGACCTCACAGACCAACTAAAATTGTTGATGGAATCATCTTATTCAAACCTGAGATTGAATGGGATGACCATGATAAAAGAATGGCTCAGCTGAATGCAAAAGTCATGAATGTTCTTTACTGTTCTTTAGATGCAAATGAGTTTAATCATATATCTATTTGCATGACTGCTAAAGAAATCTGTGATAGACCGAAAGTTACACATGAAGGCACTAACCAGGTCAAAGAATCTAAAATCAGTATGCTAGTGCATAAGTATGAACTATTTAGAATGGAAAACAGTGAATCTATAACTGAAATGTTTACTAGATTCACTGATATTATAAACGGCCTGAAAAGCCTTGGTAAATCTTACTCTAACAGTGATCTTGTTTAGAAAATTCTTAGGTCTCTTTCTAGAGCATGGGAAGTAAAGGTCACTGCTATTCAAGAAGCCAAAGATCTCAATTCTCTCCCACTGGAAGAACTGTTGGGTTCCTTAATGACTCATGAGCTCTCAATGAAACATAATCTTGAGGAGGATGAACCTAAGAAGTGCAGAACCATCGCTCTTAAATCTACTCTGCATGAGGATGAAAGTGATGATTCTAAACCTGATGACAGTGAGGAAATGGCCCTGATTACAACAAAGTTCAGAAAATTCTTTAGAAGAAATAGAGAAAACTTTAAGAAAAGGCCTGTGATCAAGCGGAAGCAAAGCAAAGAAAATAAGGAGCAATATGTTTGTTATGAATGAAAAAAGCCTAGACACTTCCGAACAGAATGTCCTCTATTAAAGAAGGCTCCGAAGAGGTTAAAGAAGAAGCTATGATGGCTACTTGGAGTGATAGTGATGAATCTAACTCTGGAGAAGAAGAACAGCAACAGGAAGCTGCAAACCTGTGTCTAATGGGACACGAAAATGAGGTATATCTGAATACTGATTACGATTTCACTTTCAATGAGCTTCAAGATGCTTTTTCTGAGCTTATGATTGAATATAAAAAGCTTAGCTTAAAGAACAAGGAACTGAAGATTAAGAACCAATCTTTAGAAAAAGAAAATACACTGCTTCTGGATAACAAGAAGAAGCTATATGAAGAAAATCAGAAGTTAGCTAATGAAGTTGAAAAACTGAAACCTTTAGTTGATAAATTCACCCTAAGCTCTGAGAAATTGAATTTAATTCTAGAAAGTCAGAAAGCTGTTTATGATAAAGCTGGTTTACGATATAATCCTTGAAAGAAACAGAAATCATTGAAAAATATTTTTGTGAAACCCGCTTATGTTAAACCGAAATCTGTACCATTCAAATTGGACAAACTGAAACAGATATATGCCACTTACAATCGTATGAGTTAGAATCATATGGACAATGTTTCAATTAAAAAGATATATGTTCGAAAGGGAACCATCATTGCTAACATTCAGGAACCCAAGAAAGCTTGGGTACTAAAGATAAAGAATTGAATTTCTGTTTTGCAGGTGTGTCTAGCATCCCAAGCATCAAACAGAAAATGGTACTTGGATAGTGGGTGCTCTAGACACATGACAGGGGATGAATCCCAATTCAAGTTCCTCAAAAAGAAAAATAGAGGAATGGTTACCTTTGGTGATAATGGAAAAGGCAAAATCATTGGTATTGGTAACATTCGAATTTCACCAACTATTTTTATTGAAAATATTTTATTGGTAGATGGATTGAAACATAATTTGCTAAGCATTAGTCAATTCTGTGATAAAAGATATGTTGTGACTTTTTGAATCATCATTATGCTTAGTTTCTAGTAGTAATGATAGTGGTATAATATTTACTAGACATAAACATGAAAATATATATTTAGTTGACTTAGATCAAATACTCATGAAAAACATGGACTGTCTAGTAGCAATGAAGACCAAAAATAGTGAAGCCAGCTGGTTATGGCATCGAAAATTAGCTCATGCAAGCATAAACTTAATTTCAAAACTTATCCGAAAAGAACTTGTTTTCGGCTTGCCTAAATTGTCATTTGAAAAAGATAAAATCTACTCTGCATGCCAACTAGGAAAACAGACCAGAACCTCTTTCAAGTCTAAAAATGTTGTTTCTACTAATAGGCCTTTAGAGCTTCTGCATATGGACTTATTTGGACCAACTAGAACTGCAAGCCTAGGAGGAAAACTTTGTGGCTTTGTTATTGCGGATGATTTTTCTAGGTATACATGGTTTTTATTCTTGGCACACAAAAGTGAAGCATTTTCAGCTTTCACTAAACTGTATAAAAAGATTTCAAATGAATATGGACTGAAAACTATTAAGATTAGAAGTGATCATGGAACTGAATTTGAAAATCATGATTTTGAAAATTTCTGCACTGAAAATGGTATTGATCATAATTTTTCTGCACCAAGAACACCGTAACAAAATGGTATTGTAGAGAGAAAGAATAGAACACTTACTGAAATGGCTAGGACAATGTTATGTGAGAGTGACTTACCTAAGTATTTTTGGACTGAAGCCATAAATACAGCTTGTCATGTTCTTAATAGGGTTACTATTAGGTCAATTTTAAAGAAAACTCCTTATGGACTTTTGAAAAATAAGAAACCAAATCTTTTATACTTTCATATTTTTGGTTGCATCTATTTTGTTCTAAATAATGGTAAGGACAACTTGAAAAAATTTGATTCGAAATCAGATGAAGCTATTTTTCTTGGATATTCTTCATCAAGCAAAGCATATAGAATATTTAACAAGAGAACTCTAGTTGTAGAAGAGTCAATACATGTTATCTTTGATGAATCTAATGACCCTTCATCAAGGAAGAATTTAGATCTCGATGATGATGCAGAAGAACTCAATAAGCAAGCCAAAGAATTGACCCTAAAGGATGTGTCTGAATCTGAAAATTCAGAAATATTCTATATGATAAAAATCAGAAAGAAGAAGATCAAATACTTAATGATAAAACTAGTCTATCAAAAGAATGGAGGTATGCACATAGTCATCCTAGAGAACTAATATAGGTGATCCTTCGCAAGGAATTAGGACTAGATCCTCCATTAGAGATGTTTGTAATCATCTTGTATTTATTTCTCAAATAGAACCAAAATCTTTTGAAGAAGCTGAAAAAGATAGCAATTGGTTAATAGCAATGCAAGAAGAACTGAATCAATTTGAAAGAAACAATGTTTGGAATCTAGTTAGAAGACCTGAAAATACTTCTGTAATTAGAACAAAATGGATCTTCAGAAATAAATTAAATGAGGATAGAATTGTAATTATAAATAAGGCTAGATTAGTTGCTAAAAGATATAATCAAAAAGAAGGAATTGATTTTGATGAAACTTTTGCACCTGTAGCTAGACTTGAAGCTATCAGATTATTACTTGCATTTTCTTGCTTCATGGATTTTAAATTATTTCAAATGGATGTCAAAAGTGCATTTCTAAATGGTTTCATAACTAAAGAAGTTTATGTAGAACAGCCACCTGGATTTGAAAATCATAAACTTCCAGATCATGTTTTTAAATTGAACAAAGTACTTTATGGCTTGAAGCAAGCTCCTAGAGCTTGGTATGATAGACTAAGTAACTTTTTAATAAAGAAAAATTTTTCAAGAGGAAATGTTGATAAAACTCTTTTTATTAAAAAGAAAAATTCTGATATACTGATTGTTCAAATATATGTTGATGATATTATATTTGGAGCTACTAATGAAAGTTTATGTGAAGAATTTGCTAAGCTCATGCAAGGTGAGTTCGAGATGAGTTTGATGGGCGAACTCAACTTCTTTCTTGGACTCCAAATCAAGCAAACAAGAGATGGAATCTTCATCTGCCAAAGCAAATACACAAAGAAAATCTTGAAGAAGTTTGGTATGGAAGATTCAAAATCAATAGGTACTCCTATGAGCTTCTCTTGAAAATTAGAAAAAGATGAGCATGGTAAATCCTTTGATTGAAAGCTGTATAGAGGAATGATTGGATCTTTACTTTATCTTACAACAAGTGGACCTGATATAATGCATAGTGTTTGTATGTGTTCAAGATATCAAGTAAATCCTAAAGAATCACACTTAATTGCTGTTAAAAGGATATTAAGATACTTAAAAGGAACACAACACCTAGGTTTATGGTATTCTAAGGCATCTACAATTGACTTGATAGGATATTCAGATGCTGATTTTGCTTATTGTAGATTAGACAGAAAAAGTACAAGTGAAACTTGTCAATTCCTTGAAACAAACTTAATTTCTTGGTTTAGCAAAAAACAAAACTCCGTAGCACTATCTACAGCTGAGGCTGAATATATTGCTACAGAAAGTTGCTGTGCACAAATCCTATGGATCAAGCAACAGCTTAAGGATTATGGCATAAAACAAAATAAAATTCTTATAAGGTGTGACAACACTAGTGCCATAAATTTGACTAAAAATTCCATAAAACACTCAAGATCTAAACATATAGAAATCAGACATCATTTCATAAGAGATCATGCTCAAAATGGATATATAAAAATAGAATTTATAAATACTGATAAACAAATTGCAGACATTTTTCACTAAACCTCTTAATGAAGAAATATTTTGTAAATTTAGAGGTGAATTATGCATTTATGATCCATTTTGATGACTGGTTATGACTGATAAATTGTGTATTTTGATTGACTATCATTGGTTGAATTTTAGTTGATTTGATTCGTGGTTTGCAATTAAGTTTTAAATATTATTCAAAAAGATTTTGTTTCTTGAAGACTCTTAAGTTAAAAGAGTCGACTCTTAGTTCATCGGAGATGACTCATGAGTTAGATGAGTCGACTAAAGAGGAAACTATTTGAAACGGATTCTAAAGGGCTTTCTCTCTCTCTCTGAAACGTTGACCTGAAACGTTTTCATAACCCTTAGAGCGCCTTTTTTGTCTTCAAACTCTTCTTCGAACCAGAAACTTCCAAAAATCCTAGAAAATCCTTCCGAGGTTCTGATTGATCTTCCAATGGTGAGAATCAAGCAAGTAACATCTGGACCAAAGAGGAAGAATATCACTCCACACACAGAGAGGAGAACGAAGGCTAGGGCAGAGAATCCACAGAAGGAAGTAACACCACCGCCTCAACCCGTTACGACTCCTCTGTCACCTCCGTCCTCAGTATCCAGACAAGGACCTCTCTCCATAAGAAATGTATCGACAGGAAGGAGAGTGGATTTTGAATTTTTGGAGAAAATTTTTTTTTCCTTAGGGCAGAATCTTAAGGATATGGGTTAGGAATACCTATGCTCTCTGAATGTGCCAACCTACCCAGACCTGGTACGAGAATTCTACAACAATGCCAGATATGGAGAAGGACAGATCTCGTCCAAGATAAAAGATGTACCTATTTTAATTACTGAAGAGATTCTTAGAGATACCCTTCGAAATCTAAATGATGGAGAAAATAGAGATCATCTAGAAAATAGGAATGAAGGGATTAGTACCATTTTGAATAGAAAAGTCACAGGAGATTGGACTGAGATCAGTGCCAATCAACTGAATGTAGAGATGCGTCTGCTGCATCACATGATCAACAAAATGTTCTTCCCGAAGACAAGAATATTTGATCATGTTTCAGAAAGGGATATACTAGTAATGCTCCATATCATCCAAGGACTCCCACTGAACCTACCCTGCCTAATGCTTAGATACATGGAAGCTCAAGGTCAAAGAATAGGAGCTTCACTTCCTTATGGTATGGTCTTAACTCAAGTCCTCTATAACTTCAATGTAAATCTAGAAGGAGAAACCAAGAAAGAATTATCATCTTCTAATGTTTACAATGACAAATCACTGAAGATGATGGGATTTGTCAAATTTGAGGAAAAATGGACTTATAAAGGGAAAGGATCTCAAGATGAAAGTGGTCAAGATACTATTACACCACTAAAAGGCAAAAGAATTCCTACACAAGCACCTCCAACAGAACCACCAGTCAGTCAGCCTCCTTTAATACAAAGGCCATCAAATCCTCCACTCAGACTTGAGAAATGGCAGTTAAAAGCTATTGGGGATGACATTATTAAAGCACTGCTTAATTCTGGAGTTAGTTTTAGCAAAGTCCATCATCTCACTAACATGACCCAAGAAGTGAAAGCAGAACTGCAAGGTTTAAGGCAACTTGCAACTAATCAATAAAGAAGAATGGCTGCAATTGAAGAGCAACTTAAGATTCAAAGAAATTCCGTACAAGGCACTGTACAAGCACTGAAAGAAGAACATAGTCAGCTCACTAGCTCCATCACTGCACTAAACAGTAAAATTGACAAGCTGATAGAAGAGCCAAAGGAAGATCAGTCTAGATCTTCATCTTTAAAACCTTGAACCTAGACTGACCCTAGACTGAAACTATCCTTAGCTTAGACTGAACCCATATTTTCAAAAAATAACCTTGTACTAAGCTGAGTTTCATGATTTTTTTTTTGGCACACTTGTATGCTGTCTGATACAAATTGATCTCAATTGTAATCTTTTTGATGAAAATGCAAAATGTCATATTTTTCTTTCTTAATGTTTAGTCTTGTATACTTATTTTGTGCCTAAATGTACTCATTATTCTTATATTTTGATTTAGGATGCAAATGGAAGCGTTAAGTACAAAACGAAGCTAATTGGGTGATTTTGGACAGTTTCGATATTGCTTCATAATCTGAGCATAACTTTCTCATCCGAGCTCTGATTAAGATGATTCAAGATGCTGTGGAATGCCAAGAAAATGCTCTACAACTTTTATGTTTTGAGTTTTGATAGATACCAACTTTTTTAAAATTGGTCTCAAAGTTGCTGCACGTCCTTAGCCTGCAATACGTGGATTTGACTCGGTCAATTTTCAGAAGTTTCCAGATTTGATGCACGAAAATCCCAGCTGGAAACACCACTTTCCCAGTTATATTAGGACTTTATTTTATTTTTCGTAATTAGTCAGATTTGAATATTTGTTAGGAGATTTTTTTGGAAGGGATAAAGGTGAAAGAAAGGGGGCTCTTTCTCTTTTCTCTTGGAGGACTCCTCTTTCTCTTTTCTCCTTGGAAGTTTGCATCCATGGCTCTGCATGGCTAAAGCTTTTATTAGTCTAAGGAAACTGAAGCCTCGGAATCAATAAAACTGTGAGATCTGAATATGTTTTCATAGTTCAATTCATGCTTTGATGTCGAATGTCCTTCTGTGCATATTTTCATGATTGTTTTCGTTTAATTACTAGGAGGCCTACTAGTTTATTATTCGTTGCAATCTACTGCTAGGTTAGATATCAAATCCGTAATTGTTTGATCCCTCTAATCTGTGAAGCAACTAAGATCTAATAATTTGCTGCGTCAGAAATTTTTAGATCTTAGGAAGAATACTTGGCTAAATCAAATGCAACCGCTTGTGTTTGTATTGTTTAGCTTCATCGATCTCTCTAATTCTTAAGGCTGCTACTAGATTAAACCTTTAGCGCTTGTCTTGGCTTGTTTAGTAGTTAGGGTTAATTAGATTGTTTGTTTTTAATTAACTATGACTAAGAAGAGAATAGAAAAATATTTCTAATGGTGGACATTCAAAGTGCAAATTGATATATCCTTGCATCAATGATCAGTTGTAAAATTCCGATGGTGGATGTTGACTTAGACCAAGATTTGTTCTTTTGATTGATTTCAATACTTTAATCTGAATTCTTCTTTAGTTGTTTTATTTTTTTCGTTATACTCGAACCCCCCCCATCCTTGTTCAAGTAGCATAAAATTAGGCTAGATACTCTCCGTGGGAACGATCCTTACTCGCACTACTACATATATATTTTTAGAGGTATATATTTTATTTTTGGTTGCTTGCGACATCACACCAAATTTTGGCGCCGTTGCCGGGGAGTGATTCTAGTTGATTTTTGTGCTTCTTGTGATCTTTATTTCGTGCTTGAAATTTTTGAAAAAAAAAATCGTTAGTTTTCGATAGTTATAGTTTCAGCAGAATTCTGAGTTTCGGTGGAACTAGGCCTTGTTACTATAGTTTTCTGAAGGTAAACGACGTTCTGAGTAAGACTAGTTAATCCTTTGGATTACTAGCCCCACCCTTTCGAGGCGAAATTCCACTGTTTTCTAGGTTTTTTAGGCATTTTTGTGTTTTAGCGTAGAATTTTTATTTATTTTCATTACTCTAATTTTTTTTTTCTGATTTGTTTTTCATGGTTTATTAGAGTTTCCTTGATTGTTTATGACTGTAACTCGCTCTTATAATCAAGGTGATTTGCAGTGTGATCCAGAAATAGAGAGAACTTTGTGCAGGTTGAGGAGGGAAGCTCGGAGAAATTCTGAAGTGAACGATCTAGCTCTTGATTCCCTATTTGCTAACAATTCTGATTTAGAAGAAGAGAAAGTCATGGCTGAAAATCGAACTTTGAAAGAGCTTGCTGCCCCTGATTTGAATCAACAACCCTTATGCATAACATTCCCTACTCTAGATGCTACTACTTTTGAATTAAAATCTGGATTAATACATGTCTTACCCACTTTTCATGGCGTTGCAGGTGAAGATCCTCACAAGCATGTAAAGGAGTTTCATGTGGTATGCACGAGTATGAAACCCACGGGGGTGACCGAAGAGCAAATTAAATTAAGAGCCTTTCCATTTTCTTTGAAGGATTCGGCTAAGGATTGGCTCTATTATCTGCCATCTGGAAGTATTACCATATGGAACAAGATGAAGAGATTGTTTTTAGAGAAATATTTTCCAGCTTCAAGGGCGGCCAACATTCGAAAAGAAATTTGTGGTGTAAGGCAGCAAAATGGAGAGTCCCTACACGAATACTGGGAACGTTTCAAGAAATTATGTGCAAGCTGCCCCCATCATCAAATTAGTGAGCAGCTACTTATCCAGTATTTTTATGAGGGCCTTCTACCCACTGAAAGGAGCGTGATTGATGCTTGGAGGAGCTTTGGTGGATAAAACTCCGGAAACCGCGAGAAACTTGATTCAAATATGGCAGCCAATTCTCAACAATTTGGCACTAGGCTTGACCCTCCATCTAAGCATGTTAATGAGGTAAATATTTCTTCCCTTGAACAGCAAATTGCGAGTCTAACTTTTCTTGTTCGTCAAATGGCTGTAGGTAATATGCAAACAGAAAAGGCTTGTGGGATTTGTTCGGTAATAGGACATCCAACTAATATGTGCCCAACTCTTCAAGAGGAGCCCACTGAGCAAGTGAATGCGGCGGGTGGTTTTTCTAGACAACCTTAAAGGAAGTATAATCCCTATTCGAGCACATATAATCCGGGATGGAGGGATCACCCCAATCTTAGTTATAGGAATCCACAAGTAAATCAGCCTGCGACTCAAAACCGTCCAAATTTTCAGCAATATCAGCAGCCATATCCTCCGAGACAACAACCAGGCCAAACTTCTAATTCTGGTATGTCTTTAGAAGATATTGTTAAGACTCTTGCCACTAATACTTTGCAATTTCAACAGGAGACAAAACAATTTCAGCATGAGGCGAGGGCCAGTATTCAAAGTTTGGACAATCAAATAGGCTAGATGGCAATCGCAATTAGTCGGCTAGAAGCACAAAGTTCGGGGAAATTACCCTCTCAAACAGTAGTAAATCCAAGAGAAAATGCAAGTGCAATCGTTCTAAGAAGTGGTAAAGAGGTTGAGATTCCAACAAAGGCAACCCCTACATCGTCGAACCAAGAAAAGAAGAAAAACATCGTTGCAGACAGGAACGTTTCCAATGACGATGATGTACCTAAGCATAAGTTTCCGCCTCTTTCGGCTTATAAACCAGTTGTTAGAAGTATGCCCTAGAAGCCAACGTGGCTGACGCATATTTGTAATCTGGAGCATAAATTTGTAATTTGACACTTATTAATAAATAAGATTGGGCAATTTATTTTTCATTCATGTTTGTATGTGTCCATGAATCGTCCAAGAAATTAATAGATGATGACACATAATTTCAAGGAGTTGAGAATTTGAGGCATGTGTCATTAGGGATTAATTTCTAAATGCTCCTGATCGATGGATCCATCACGAGGGATGGTGATCGATCCACCGAGATTAGTGCACAGATCACTTAGTTAGATGGACGAGTCTCGAGTCCACGGTGTAGAGACACTGGAGTGATTATGCAAGTACTTGTTAGAGAACAAGGTACTGAGCGTGACCAAAGATAGTAGTCATATGGATGTCTATCCACTCGTCAGTGACTACTTATGCTGCAGTTGTATGACTGGTCCTTTGACCTGCGATGCCTCAACTATTCACTGTGAGGTTGCTGTAGTTTGACGAGCATGTGAACTTGGGCCCTAGTCATTTGGGTCCTTGCAGTGCGAATTGGTTGCAATATGATCATTTTGGAATAGGGTTGCATCTAGATGGGATCTATCGATCTTGATAGATTAGGAGCGATCCTATGAGATTTATGAGACTAAGTTCGATAAATTTCTGGCCAGGTATTTTGGAAAAAGAGTTTTCCATCTCTCAAACTGGAAGTTGAATAAATTTGACATATGACAGACGATAGGGTTTGACGAGATATCCATAACCTCCGTCACGTCGAAATCCATGATAGAGGGACTGTATCATACGCTAACTGTACCAAGAGGTTCAGATATTTCATTCTGCTGGGTTGCCACCACATACTGCTAGGTGTCACTAGTGGATTGTGAGACTCGAAGGTATTCACTTGGTGATCAGTGAACCCTAAGAGTAGAACTAAAATCGTTTCAGTCCACTGAAAGGAGTTTCAGTGATATTGAGATGGAGATCTCAATATTTCTCACTACCAGTCAGAATAGAACCTACGGGGTCACACACATAGAGGATTTAATTAGTCAGACTATCATAATTGTGATTTGGAATCATAATAGAAATCAATCATCAATATGATTGGTGATTGAATTAACCCACTAAGTGTTAGTGAGTTAATGGAAGAAGAATTAAGTGGAATTGATTGCAATTGGATTGTAATTGGGTTGATTTAATGAGCCAAATCAAATTGGGTTCGACCCAAATTGATTTGCATTCATGATTGGGTCAATTTGATTAAACCAAGGTTTGTGCGGATTTTAAAGACCACATGTCGTCGTAGGATGAATATGACTTAATTCATGTTCACACTATGCGGACTTTAAAGTCCACATGGTATCGTAGGATGCATGCTCCCAAATCAATTAATTCTCCTAATGAGATTAGAAATCCTAATATGATTAGAAAATTAATTAATTGATTAAATAGACACATGTCATGCATCTATGAGAACAAGGATTGGACACTTGGCATTAATCCATGGGTGGGTTATAGTCCCATACTCCTAATAAGTTTAGGAGGAGCCCTAAACCCAATCTATAAAAGGGTAGCAAGGAAGAAGTTATGAATTAATTCTCTCCTCTTCCTCTCCACGCCTCCTCTTCTTTCTTCCTCCTTCTCTACAGCAGCAAGGGGTCTTCATCCTCCTCTTCTTCCACGGTAGCAAGGCAAGAAAGATCCACGTGCAAGGTTCCTCCTTCCTCTTCCTCCATCGCGAGCAAGGTTGAAGAAGAAAGGGTTCTTCTTTAAGGAGGTATGTTGCATATTTTTATCTTCTAATCTATATGATAGTCATGAGAGATCTTTACAAGGAGCTAGCACTCCGGTAAGACCCTATCTCAGATGATTAGATCCTCGTGTGGATACCTGTAGAGGCCGGACAATTGTGTGGCTCAAACAGGAACCTAGATAGATCATCAGGCTGCGGTGTTCTTCACCTGTAGAATTTTTAAAGATGAGATCTTCAAATTAATTTCTTCTGATTTTAGTTTCAGTTTTATGAATCTTAATCAACCTTCCTCAGATCCTAATTTTCCCTCCCTAATGAATTCAAAGATCTTCTGGATTTGGATCCAGAAAATTTTTTGAATTCTACGATCCGAGGCGCGTTCATGCGATGAACGACATCCCGTTCGAATTTCGCTGCGAACGTCGCATCGAACGGGGCATAACTCAGCAGTGGTATCAGAGCCATGGTTCTAGGGAGCATGATTAGGACCTAAGGATTGATTACCATATTTTTAATCTGATTTTTAAAGAATTATACTTGCTGAATTTTCTGCGTGCTGAAATTTCAGGTCGCTGAAATTTTCAGCATGCAGATTTTTATTTGCTATGATCTTGCAAATTATTTTAGAATTGCAATTAGATTACAATGTTTTAAATCAAGTAATGCATGATCTGAAATTCAGAGAATAGCATAATAGGTATAAAATTTCAGATCTGAAAATATACATGAGATGCATATGGTAATCATAATGTTCATACTTGTTTAAGGTTATGTTTAAAATAATGTATGCATGAAATGTATGTATTAGTTAAACAAAAATTTATTTGCATGAGCTGTAAATACAATTCTTAAACAATAGGACATTTATGTAAGATGTAAACTGAAACAATTATGTTACATAAGATGTAATCACATAATATATGAAAGGGTTTCATAATTACATAGGATATAAATCTGAACCACTGTGATATTTACATAAGATGTAAATCGAATGACATATGGTATATGGTAGATGGTTACATTAGATGTAAATCCCAAGAGACCTAAAACCTTCCTAAATCAATCGAGAGTGAACGATACATTGAGCTAGCCATATTTGATTAATTGATCTAATTGGTGTCTAGGCAAGCTCAAAGGTGGTTACTTAATTATGACCTTACTCTCTGAGTAAGGGAAGCCTCCCACCTGCTTACCTGGCCAATTGATCGATTACCTCCTATGGAAAGCTCAAAATTGGAAGCACTAAGATCTGATTACCCAATATTAAGTCGATTGGTCTTCCACCATAGTAGAGTTGCTAAGATCTTTCCGGCGTTGATTAGTCTCGGCTGGATACAGTGGGCTAGTTGCATCGGGAGATTGGACCTCTCTATTAATATGAGATGTTGTGGGATAAAGGTGGGGTTGGGATCCAATAACTGTTAGGTAAGGACCCAATCACAGCTTTATTTTTGTGGGATATACGGTGGGTCTGACTTAACCAAGGAACGGGACCAATAACTGTTAGGTGAGGTTCTTATGACTTGGAGACCAGGTTAGCTCAATATGCTTACGAAGCATTGTACAAGAGTTGTACACTCATCGTCTATGTGTCTCCAATAACTATTATGTAGAGTGATTGATTATAACCCTATTTGATTTTGATGAGCTCAAAGCATTTGAGTATATCTTATGTTATACTAATGAATTCAATCTAGTATTTCAGGCAAATATTTGTGAATTTATATTTAAGTATCTCTAGCCTTAGTTCAATATATTTTGGCTAAGTATGGAACTCAGTTTGAACCAAAGTCTGAAGCTCGAGTCGACTCCGGAAGATTACGAGTCGACTCCAAGTGTTTCAGAAGTTCTGGCACATGCTCGAGTCGACTTCGGTACATTACGAGTCGACTCCAACTGAGAACTGACAGAAGGACAGAAAGTTGATTTTCAGACCCTGTCAGCGAGTCGACTCCAGAAGGGTTCGAGTCGCCTCCGATGGTTGCCGAGTCGCCTCCCGACGTTTCCGAGTCGACTCCTAAGGGTAACAGAAGAAAGACAGAACGATGTATTTCAGACCCTGCAACCGAGTCGACTCCAGAAGGTTACGAGTCGACTCCGAAGTTTGGTGAGTCAACTCCTAGTTACGTCCGAGTCGACTCTCAGAGGAAAGCAAGACTAAAAGGCAGAGAACCAACTTCAGGGACTCTGAGAGCCGAGTCGACTCCAAGCGCTCCAGAGTCGACTCCCAAGTCAGCCGAGTCGACTCCAAGACGATCCGAGTCGACTCCGAGGCAGTTCAACTCCAAAGACAGAGGATCAGTTTTCGGGCTCTGAGAGCCGAGTCGACTCCAAGATAATCCAAGTCGACTCCAAAGGCAGTTCAACTCCAAAGACAGAGGATCGGTTTTTCGGGCTCTGAGAGCCGAGTCGACTCCAAGATGATCCGAGTCGACTCGAGAAAGAAATATAGAAATATAGATCTCTGGAACCCTGAGAACGAGCCGTCTCCAAAAGTGCCGAGTCATCTCCGGATATTGGCGAGTCGACTCCAGGTTTGGCCGAGTCGACTCCAGACGGGACAGCACTTTAATTCAAATCCTGAACAGTGGGCGAGTCGTCTCCAGTAAAGCATGAGTCGACTCCAACAATAGCCGAGTCGACTCCAAATCGAGCGAGTCGACTCCGACCCCAATGGATACATTGTCAGGAGTTGCAGATTGTGCAGAACGGCCACAAATTAGTGTCTAACAGCTAGTTTTCAATGGAGACTGCTTAAATAGTCAGAGTGAACAGTAGTAGACACTAAGAGTGCTATTCCATTCAAACGAAAAGGGATTTCCACCTACCAAAGGCTCTCAAGAGTAAATACAAGAGAAAGAAGGAAGAAGCGCATTGAACTCCATCCAACAAACTCTTTCCTTCGCATTCAAGGCTCTCCTTCTGACATGAAATCTTTAGCACATTCAAAGAGGAGACTCAGAGTTCGAGAAGCCCCTTCTTCCTCTTCCAAAATCTGTTTGAGGGCTTCTAACTCTTCTCTTTTTATATTGTTTAATATTTGCTTATTAAGAAGCTTTCCTTGTAACTTTTTCCAAACTATTTTTTTACTTGATTCAATCAGGGAATTGAATCAAGGGTTGTAAGGTTTGTTGGTGAGCCGAAGTTAAAACCAATGGTGTAAGGGTTTGATTGTGATCCTGGAAAAACAATCGGGTTGTTCTAGTCGGTGAACCTGTGAAAACCGACCGAGTTCGTTGTGATCTCGTGAAAACAACAAGTTGGGTTGTGAACTTGTAAAACAACCGGCTGTAATCCTAGGAATTATAGTGAACTCCCAAGTGAAGCTTGGGGAGTGGACGTAGGAGCAAGGGTTAGCTCCGAACCACTATAAAACCTCTTGTGTTTGTAATTGGTTCATTGTCTCTTCCATCCTCTCCACTCACTACAACTAGTAATCAAATTAATCTGCCTGCAATAATCTTAATTAGTTACTCATTAAGTTTTAATTTGCAATTATTACTTAAAATCCAATTCCCCCCCCCCCCCCCTCTTGGGTTGTCTTCTTGGGGAACATGTTAGGTGAGGTGACATATAGATTGGTGGGACCGCAGCACCCCACTCGAAATCCTAAGTCGCAGGATTTCGTATCTTTACTAGAGGAGTGTGAGAGATCCAAGAAATAGTGAGAGCATTTGATCCAATTTTGTTTTAAAAGTTCCTAAAAAAAAATAATGTAAAATACAAATTTCTAATTAGAATCTTTACTCTCTGCAGATGTCAATGGCTTCCAACCCGATAGTTCAAATTCTAGATAACAATAGGTTGACCGGACCAAACTATAAAGATTGGCTCCGCAACTTAAAGATTGTCTTGAGTTGTGAAAAGATAGCTTATGTTCTTGACTATGAACTTCCGGTGTTACCAACCCGTTGAACCAATGAGCAGTGTGAGACGCATGCAAAATGGTTGGATGACGACAATAAGGTTAGGTGCTACATTTTGGCATCCATGTCCAATGAATTGCAATGCCAGCATGAGAACATGAAGAGATTGGAAGAGATAAATAGCCAGTGCAAACACAAGAAAATTTTATAGTGGTTCGGAGCCAACCCTTGCTCCTACGTCCACTCCCCAAGCTTCACTTGGGAGTTCACTATAATCCCTTGGATTACAGCTGGTTGTTTTTCAAGATCACAACCCAACTAGTTGTTTTCGCGAGATCACAACGAACTCGGTCGGTTTTTACAGGCTCACCGACTAGAACCACCCGATTGTTTTTCCGGGGTTACAATCAAACCCTTACATTGTTGGTTTTTCCTTTAGCTCACCAACAAACCTTACAACCCTTGATTCAATCCTCTGATTTAATCAAGTAAGAAAAACAGTTTGGAAAAAGATACAAGAAAAGCTTCTTAAAAAGCAAATATGAATCAATATGAATAGAGTAAAGTTAGAAGCCCTCAAATAGATTTCGGAAGAGGAAGAAAGGGCTTCTCGAACTCTGAGTCTCCCCTTTGAGTGCACTGAGGATTTGATGTCAGAAGAAGAGCCTTGAATGCGAAGGAAAAACTTATAGGAATGAATTGAATGCGTTTCTTCCTTCTTTTGCTTGTCTTTTTTCTCAATGGACTCTTGGTAGTTGGAAATGCCTTAATGCACAGATGGAGTTACTCTCTTGTTGTCTACTACTATTTACTCTGGCTATTTAAACAGTTCCTTTTGAAAAATAGCCGTTAGACACTGATTTGTAGCCGTTCTGCACAGTCTGCACCTTCTGACAATGTATCCATTGGGGTCGGAGTCGACTCGTTCGATCTGGAGTCGACTCGGCTGTTGCTGGAGTCGACTCATGCTTTACTGGAGACGACTCGCCCACTGTTCAGGATTTGAATTAAAGTGCTGTCCCGACCTGGAGTCGACTCGGTCCAATCCTGGAGTCGACTCGCCAAGATCTGGAGATGACTCCGCATTTTGGAGACGGCTCGTTCTCATAATTTCAGAGATCTATTTTTCTGCATTTCTCTCTCGAGTTGACTCGGATCCTCTTGGAGTCGACTCGGCTCTCAGAGCCCGAAAAATCGATCCTCTGTCTGTTGATCTGAGCTGTCTCGGAGTCGACTCGCACTTTGTTGGGGTCGACTCGGCTGACTTGGGGTTGACGCTGGAATTCTCGGAATCGACTCGTTCACAGGGTCACTGAGTTTGGTTCTCTGCCTTTCAGTCCGCTTTCCTCTGAGAGTCGACTCTGGCATGATTAGGAGTCGACTCGCCAAACATTGGAGTCGACTCGCATCCTTTTGGAGTCGACTCGGTAACAGGGTCTAGAAAACACCTCTCTGTCTTTCTGTCTGTTACTCCTTGGAGTCGACTCGGATCTGTAGAGAGTCGACTCGTCAAGCATCAGAGTCGACTCGAAGCCTTCTGGAGTCGACTCGCTGACAGGGACTGAAAACCATCTTTCTGTATTTCTTTCTGTTCTCAATCGGAGTCGACTCGAGCTGGTGCCAGAAACTCTGAACCATTTGGAGTCGACTCGTAATCTTCCGGAGTCGACTCAAGAATCAGCCCTTGGTTCAAATAGGGTTCAATACTTATCCAACTTATTTTGAACCAAAGCTTGAGGCACTTAATTGAAAATATACAAATATATGCCTGAAATACTAGATTGAATTCATTAGTATAACATAAGATATACTCAAATGCTTTGAGCTCATCAAAATCAAATAGAGGTTGAATCAATCACTCCACAATCTTCTCCTTTTTGATGATGACAAAACATTGAGTATTTGTAAAGTGAATTGCTCAAACATGAATTAACTTGTAGTAAAGTTTCAAAATGAATTCAAATATCTAGTCATTTAGTGTATCCAAAATTGAAAGGTATAAGTCAGTAAACTTTGAAATTAAGGCTTCCCCTTTCATTTGGAATTAAATAAGTCTTCAAAGCATACACTCAATTGTTTGGCTTATATTCTTTCAATTTAAATTGCTTATAATTTTGATTCTCCCCCTCAATATTTGCGTTCTCTTTTGTTCGAACTTTGTTCAGATTTTTTTTATTAAATTTCTTTTGATTAGAGAGGGAAAAATCTGATAATTTGTTCTTTGATATGATTCTCCGAATATCCCTTGAATAGATTCTGGAGATTACTCCTTGAGGAGCCCCAACAGAGAAATAATCAGCCTCGAGGTATTGAATCCACTAAGAACAAATTATTTGTTTATATCCCTTTGCTTAAGAATGTTTCTTTTGTTTATATCCCTTTACATTTTTCTCCCCCTTTTTGTCATCACATCAAAAAGCTCATAAAATCTCCGCGGGACCATACTGACTACTATAGTAGTCAGTATAGTAGTCAACCATACCTCATTTTTTATCATAGTACATTATAGTAAGTACAAAAATGAATACATATCAGTTAAGTCCTCAAGGGACTGTACATCATAAAATCAAAAATACACTAAGGTCGTCTAGTAGTGGGGGATGTGGCTCCCATACTCAGTCTAGTATGTCGCATGACCAAGCTTATCCCCTCAGATACATTCCCTAGTTGTGTGATGATCTCTGAGGTGGCCTTAGATTGTATCTCAGTTAGCTGGGTCACATTCTCCTGAATAGTGTCAAGCTTGAAGATTAAGGCATTTGCAAGCCTTTCCGCACCTTGACTTTGTCTTCCAAGCTCCTCTCTGATGCTGTCTCGTATCTGTCTCATATCTTCCTTAATGGCTTGAAGGCTCAAATACTGACCCTGGACCAAGTTCCTCATGTGAGACATCTCCTCTCTAACCTCTGCGATCATCATAGATACGGCTGCTGTGGAGGGGATGACATCAGTGGAAGGAGCACTAAGTGGACCTCGCAGCTCTCTCACTATCTCATCTCTCAGCTTCCAAAGCTGCTCAGGGCTGATCCTGACCTCTAGGGGCTGCTGAGGTGGTGGAGTTGTAGATGGTCCAGCTAAAGTGGATGGTTCAGTTGGGAATGAGAGACCAGAAGTGGATGGAAAAGTGGGAGGAGCTGTGTAGTGGTCCTGGTCATGGTCAGGGCTTGGTGAATGGTGAGTAGTAGGGTCAGATGGTGTGGATGAAGATGTTCTCCTAACCCAAACTCTCTCTACTTTATGGAAGCCCATTCTGTGAAGAGTCCCCTCACCCATATGATCAGTGTGCCTGAGGGAGCGTGTGGGTTCTCCCTCAAGGATAGGGACCTCTAATTTCCTAAAGATAAGTGTAAACAGCATACCGTAGGGAAGACTTAGCCTAGGCTTATCTAAGGGTTCACAGAGATACCTATAGATTAGCTTTGGAAAGTTTAGGGAAATGTCATGTAGAATGTAGAACATCAATGCTAGGTCCTTTTCTGAGACAAAGTCAAAACGACTAGTCTTAGGAAAAAGGGTCCTAGATATGATGCTCAGGAGGAGTCGTATTTCAGCCGAAAGCTGATTTGCAGACACCTCCTCTATGGGGGATTGGGGTGGTCTCTCTAAAATGGTCGTAAGGGCCTCTGTCCTGTCTGTGGGATGTGTGGGAGCGATCCCATCGCGAGACAAATGGAGGACCCTAGCAATGAGATCTTCTGAAATGAGAATGGGGACATTGGCTACTACCCCTTGGACACCACCGCCACCCCTTGTGACGGTCCCATAAAATTTCCTAACTAACCCTGGGTAGGTAGGGAGGTCAAGAGAACAAAAATATTCTAAGTTTTGGGCTCTAAGGTGATGCCCTAGGTTGAACCCTTCTCGGGAGAGGAAGTCAAAGTTGACTTGTCTCCCAGTAGAGACAACCCTCCCGGTGCACAGTTGTGAGGGAACCGTCCTCGGCGGAGAAGGAACCGGAGGTGGTGGCCTCAAGGGTTCGTTTCTCACCTTGGACCGTCTCTCGGCGCCGCTCGCGGAGAGAGGTCTCTTCCGGCTCGGGACAACTGCTTTCCTAGGCATTTTTGACCTAATACGGAAGGATGGACTCGAAGGATGGAAGAAAACAAGGAAGAAATGACGGGAAAAAGGGTCGGGGACGATGTAGGAGACGACTCTAGGTTTTTGAACAGTGGCGGCCGAGAATAGAAGTGGAGAAAAGGATATTTCACTTAGGATTAAAAGTCAGATTTCCGACCTCGAGTCGACTCCGGTAAGTCGCGAGTCAACTCGACCTCGGGTCGACACTTAAATATGCGCGAGTCGCCTCCTCCACGAGCCGACTCTAGAATCTATTCAAGTCGACTCGAACTCTGGCACACGCTTAGAGTCTTAATCAATTCTGCTCAAAATGTAAGAAATGTAGAAATCCTTAGAATTTATACAATGATTTGATGATTACTGACGTGAAATCCTATATCCAACATAAACTAATCATCAAAATTAATGAATTATAGGAGAGTATCAGTCGAATGGATCAATCACTCCTAATCCTCTTCTAAAAATACAAAAACGATCTTCACTTAAGGGTTTTGTGAAAATGTCAGCAAGTTGATCATCAGTACACACGAATTCAAACACCACATTACCATTTAACACATGATCTCTTATGAAGTGATGTCTTATCACAATATGTTTAGTTCTTGAGTGTTGAATTGAATTTTTAGTTAGATTATGGTACTTGTATTATCACAATTTATGGAAATCTTATTTTGTTTAATGCCATAATCTTCAAGTTGTTGCTTGATCCATAAAATTCGAGCACAACAACTTCCGACAGCAACATATTCGGCTTCAGCCGTAGATAGTGCAACCGAGTTTTGTTTCTTGCTAAACCATGAAATTAGGTTTTCTCCTAAAAATTGACAAGACCCGCTGGTGCTTTTTCTATCAAGTTTATAACCAGCGAAGTCTGAATCAGTGTACCCTATTAAGTTTATGCTTGATTCTTTAGAGTACCAAATATCTATGTTTCTTGTTCTTATGAGATATTTAAAAATTCTCTTAACTGCAATTAGGTGTGATTCCTAATTTAACACATGATTTCTTATGAAGTGATGTCTTATTTCAATATGTTTAATTCTTGAGTGTTGAATTGAATTTTTAGTTAGATTTATGGCACTTGTGTTATCACAGTTTATGGGAATCTTATTTTGTTTAATGTCATAATCTTCAAGTTGTTGCTTAATCCCTAAAATTTGATCATAACAACTCCCGGCAGCAACATATTCGGCTTCAGCCGTAGATAGTGCAACCGAGTTTTGTTTCTTGCTAAACTATGAGATCAAGTTTTTTCCTAAGAACTGACACGACCCGCTGGTGCTCTTTCTATCAAGTTTGCAACCAGCAAAATCGGAATCAGTGTATCCTACTAGGTTTATGTTTGATTCTTTAGAGTACCATAATCCTATATCTTTTGTTCCTATTAGATATTTAAAATTTTTTTAATGCAATTAGGTGTAATTCCTTAGGATTAGATTGATACCTAGCACACATGCATACACTAAATATGATATCTTGTCTACTTGCTGTAGGATATAATAGTGATCCAATCATACCTCTATACAGTTTTTGATCTACGGACTTACCTGATTCATCTTTGTCTAACTTGCATGATGAGCTCATGGGAGTGCCAATTGACTTGTTTCCATCCATATCAAACTTTTTTAGTATTTTTTTGATGTATTTAGCTTGATTGATGAAAATCCCTTCCTTGGATTGTTTGATTTGAAGTCCAAGAAAGTAGTTCAATTCTCCCATCATGCTCATCTCAAATTCACTATGCATTAATTCAGCAAATTCTTCGCAAAGACGATTGTTAGTAGCACCAAAAATAATATCATCTACATAAATCTGCACTACTAACATATTTTTTTTTTTTCAAAAATAGGGTTGTATCAACATTTCCTCTAGAAAATTCATGGTCTAATAAAAATTTGCTAAGTCTTTCATACCGTGCTCTAGGGGCTTGTTTTAGACCATAAAGTGCTTTATTTAGTTTATAAACATGATTGGGGTATTGATGATTCTCAAAATCAGAAGGTTGTTCTACATAAACCTCCTCATTAATATATCCATTCAAGAAGGCACTTTTTACATCCATTTGGAATAATTTAAAATCTTTATTACATGCAATTGCTAGTAACAATCTAATTGCTTTAAGTCTAGCTACAGGAGCAAAAGTCTCATCAAAGTCTATACCTTCTTCTTGATTATAGCCCTTTGCTACTAGTCTAGCCTTGTTCCTAACCACAACTCCATTTTCATCAAGTTTATTTTTGTATATCCATTTAGTTCATATTATTGAGTATTCAGTGGGTCTTTCAACTAAGTTCCATACTTTATTTCTTGTAAATTGGTTAAGTTCCTCTTGCATAACATTTATCTAATTTACATCACTTTCAGCTTCTCCAATATTTTTAGGTTCTAAATGTGAAACAAATGCAAGATGTTTATTTAAGTTTCTAAGAGAGGCTCTAGTTCTAACAGGTTGAGATGGATCATCTAAGATTAATTCTTTAGGGTGATTGTGAGCATATCTCCAAGCCTTTGTAAGCCCATGTTCGGCAATTACCTCTTGGCTTGTTGAAGTTTCTTCAACTTGCTTGGGTTCATCCTCTTGTAGAGTCATGTGATCCATCTTTTCTTCAATTATTCCTGCATCATCATCAAATACTATGAATGGATTCTAGCCATTTTCTCTAGGATTCTATTCTTTCTTTCCACAACTCCATTTTGTTGTGGTGTCCTAGGTGCAGAGAAATTATGAGTTATTTCCTTTTTATTACATAATTTATCAAATAGATGATTTTCAAATTCCGTTCCATGATTACTCCTAATTGCTATAACTAAACTATTTTTTGTATTTGTTACCTCCTTGTGGAATTTCTTAAAAACTGAAAATGCTTCATTTTTATGAGCTAAAAATATGACCCATGTGTATCTAGAAAAATCATCAATTATGACAAGTCCATACTTGTTTCCACCAAGGCTTGTGGTCCTAGTTGGTCCAAAAAGGTCCATGTGAAGTAGCTCAAGGGGTCTAGTTGTAGATACACAATTTATGGACTTAAAAGAACTTCTAGATTGTTTGCCAAATTGACATGCTTTACAAATTTTGTTTTTCTCAAATTTCAGCTTTGGCAAACCAATCACGGAATCTCTTTTAACTAATTTAGATAATGTGTCCATGCTTGCATGACCTAATTTACGATGCCATAACCAACTTGCCTCACTAAGCTTAGTATCATTAGCTACTAAGCAGTGGCTATTTTTAGCAAGATCATCAAGATCTACTACATAAATATTGCCACGTCTTATTCCTTTGAAAACTAAACTATTGTTAGTTGAGTTGGTTATGATGCACATAGATGGCTTAAACAATACGTCAAAACCTTTATCATATAGTTGACTAATGCTAAGTAAATTATGCTTAAGACCATCTACAAACCGAACATTATCAATAAAGGTTGAAGGTGTGATTTGTATCTTACCAATATCCATGATGTGACCTTGGTTATCATCTCCAAAAGTTACCACACCTTCTTTCTTAGGTTCTAGGGCGAAGAATTGCTCCTTATCACCCATCATGTGTCTTGAGCAGCCACTACAGTTTTTATTGAGCTTGGCTGCAAGACACTCCTACACAAGGAAATTATATAATCTTAGGTACCCAAGTTTTCTTGGATCCTTCAAGGTTAACTATGTTGGTTCCTTTTGGAACCCAAATCTTTATAATTTTTCTTTTAGCTTCTATTTTTCTATGGTCACACACATTAGCTTTATGTCCTACTTTTCCGCAACAGAAATAAGTTATATTTTTAGTTTTACTTTCTTCGGCTTTTACAAAAAAGATTTTAAGAAATTTTTGCTTATTCTTTGGCCTATACCCTAAACCGGCTCTATTAAACACAGCTCTTTGATTATTAAGAATCATTTCTAATTTTTCAGAGCTATAGGTAAACTTCTCAACAATAGGTTTATATTTTTCAAGTTCTTTTGTTAAGTTCAGTTTCTTTATTTTTAGTAAGCTTAAGTCTTTTGTAAGGTTATCTTTTAGAGTTTGATTATTGTTTTTAAGTTCTGAAATTTCTTTAGTTAGTCTTTCTTTATCTTTACTTAGAGTACAGTTCTTTTGAGTTAGCAATTGGTTACTTGTTCTAAGTTCTAAGTTCTTCTTAACAATGGAATCCTTTTCCATAATCAGATTATCATTTTTATGACCGTAGGATTGATTAGTTAGCCTCAAATCTTTGTTTTTAAGATTTATTGATTTATACTCATCCATTAGCTCATTAAACGCATCATACAATTCTTCAAAAGTAAAATTTAAATGAGTTTCAGATGTTACCTCATTTTTATTTGCCATAAAGCAAAGATTTGCTTTTTTCTCTTGTTCCTCATCCGATGATGATGATGATTGATCGGAGTCTGTCAAAGTGGAGACAAGAGCTTTCTTCTTCTTATATTTGCTGCCCTTCTTCAGTAAGGGACAGTCGACTCTGAAATGTTCCGGCTTCTTGCATTCATAGCATTCGATTCCCTCACTTTTCCTTTCCTTACCTTTATCCTTGTTGAAGAAACTTGAGGAATCTCTCTTCTGATGAAAGAACTTCTTCCGGTTGATGAATCTTCTGAACTTTTGCATTAGAAGATCCTCTTCTTCATCTCCCTCATTGTCTTCTTCTTCGCTGCTGCCACTGCAAGACAGATCCTTGTTAGAAGAAGTAGATTTGAGGGTCATTACCTTTTTCTTATGAGAGGATTCTTCTTCGCTGTGTTGTTTCATTGTGAGCTCATGCGTCATTAGGGATCCAAGAAGCTCCTCGAGTGGCAGCTTGTTCAAGTCCCTTGCTTCTTGGATTGCCGTGACTTTGGCTTCCCATGATCTTGGTAAAGAGCGAAGAATTTTCCTGACAAGATCACTGTTAGTATAACTTTTGCCAAGGCTTTTTAGGCCATTGACAATGTTAGTAAATCGAGTAAACATGCAAAAGATGGTTTCATTAGAGTCCATTTTAAATAGTTCATATTTATAAACTAGCATGTTAATTTTAGTTTCTTTAACTTGATTTGTGCCCTCGTGGGTCACTTCAAGTCTATCCCATATCTCTTTTGCAGAATTGTAAGTAGATATTCTATTAAATTCATTATGGTCTAAGGCACAATAAAGAACATTCATTGCTTTAGCATTTAGTAGTGCCTTCCTTCTATCATTATCATCCCAATCTTTCTCAAGCTTGGGTATAGCAATGTTATCAACATAGATAGAAGGGATATGTGGTCTATTAATTATGATGTCCCAAACATCATAATTTTGGGCTTGGATGAATATTCTCATTCTAGCCTTCCAATAGGTATAATTAGTTCCATTAAAAAATGGAGGCCTATGAGTAGATTGCCCCTCACTATAGGAAGATCCAAAGAGGGTTGTCATTTTGATCTTTTGACTCTATTTAAAGATTGGAACACCAATCGATATGAGAGCACCTGCTCTGATACTACTTATTGCCCAAGGAGACAACCCAAGAGGAAGAGTGAATTGTATTTGGATTAATTATTGACAAATTACAACTTGATTAGTAAATAATTAAATCTAATGCATGCAAGTTAATTAAGCTACTTGATGAGGAGATTGGAAGAGATAAATAGCCATGCAAACACAAAAAAATTTTATAGTGGTTCGGAGCCAACCCTTGCTCCTACGTCCACTTCCCAAGCTTCACTTGGGAGTTCACTATAATTTCTTGGATTACAGCTGGTTGTTTTATAAGATTACAACCCAACTTGTTGTTTTCGCGAGATCACAACGAACTCAGTCAGTTTTCACAGGTTCACCGACTAGAACCATCCGATTGTTTTTTCGGGATTACAATCAAACCCTTACACCATTAGTTTTTTCTTTGGCTCACCAACAAACCTTACAACCCTTGATTCAATCTTCTGATTGAACCAAGTAAGAAAAACAGTTTGGAAAAAGATACAAGGAAAGCTTCTTAAAAAGCAAATATGAATCAATATGAATAGAGCAAAGTTAGAAGCCCTCAAACAGATTTCGGAAGAGGACGAAAGGGCTTCTCGAACTCTGAGTCTCCTCTTTGAGTGCACTGAAGATTTGATGTCAAAAGAAGAGCCTTGAATGCGAAGGAAAAACTTCTAGGAATGAATTGAATGCGTTTCTTCCTTTTTTTGCTTGTCTTTTTTCTCAATGAACTCTTGGTAGTTGGAAATGCCTTAATGCACAGATGGAGTTATTCTTTTGTTGTCTACTACTATTTACTCTGGCTATTTAAATAGTTTCTTTTGAAAAATAGCCGTTAGACACTAATTTGTAGCCGTTCTGCACAGTCTGCACCTCCTAACAATGTATCCATTGGCATCGGAGTCGACTCGTTCGATCTAGAGTCGACTCGGCTGTTGCTGGAGTCGACTTATGCTTTACTGGAGACGACTCGCCCACTGTTCAGAATTTGAATTAAAGTGCTGTCCCGACCTGGAGTCGACTCGGTCCAATCCTGGAGTCGACTCGCCAAGATCTGGAGATGACTCCGCATTTTGGAGACGGCTCGTTCTCATAATTTCAGAGATCTATTTTTCTGCATTTCTCTCTCGAGTTGACTCGGATCCTCTTGGAGTCGACTCGGCTCTCAGAGCCCGAAAAACCGATCCTCTGTCTGTTGATCTGAGCTGTCTCGGAGTCGACTCGCACTTTGTTGGGGTCGACTCGGCTGACTTGGGGTTGACTCTGGAATTCTCGGAATCGACTCGTTCACAGGGTCACTGAGTTTGGTTCTCTGCCTTTCAGTCTGCTTTCCTCTGAGAGTCGACTCTGGCATGATTAGGAGTCGACTCGCCAAATGTTGGAGTCGACTCGCATCCTTCTGGAGTCGACTCGGTAACAGGGTCAAGAAAATACCTCTCTGTCTTTCTGTCTGTTACTTCTTGGAGTCGACTCAGATCTGTAGAGAGTCGACTCGTCAAGCATCGGAGTCGACTCGAAGCCTTCTGGAGTCGACTCGCTGACAGGGTCTGAAAACCATCTTTCTGTCTTTTTTTCTATTCTCAGTCGGAGTCGACTCGTAGAGTATCAGAGTCGACTCGAGCAGGTGCCAGAAACTCTGAACCATTTGGAGTCGACTCGTAATATTCCAGAGTCGACTCGAGAATCAGCCCTTGGTTCAAATAGGGTTCAATACATTTCTAACTTATTTTGAACTAAAGCTTGAGGCACTTAATTGAAAATATACAAATATATGCCTGAAATACTAGATTGAATTCATTAGTATAACATAAGATATACTCAAATGCTTTGAGCTCATCAAAATCAAATAGAGGTTTAATCAATCACTCCACAGATTTGATCCTACAATCGTTGCCATCTTCATATGGGCAGTTTATTGTAAACTACCATATGAATAAAATTGAATGCACCAAACTTGAATTGTTGAATATGTTGGTGACAACTGAGGGAGCCTTGAAAGGTTCAAGGGGCACAGTTCTCGCTGCTGAGCTAGCTTCTACTTCTAAAAAAAAGTCTACTAGGAATAAGAAGAAGCCTGCGAAGAAGCAGAAGACCGAGAAAAAGCCGAAGAAGGAAGTTTCTAAGAAGAAGGCTGAACCCAAAGGAAAATATTTCCATTGCAATGAAGACGGCCATTGGAAGAGGAACTGTCCTATCTATATGGAAAACATAAAGAGCTAGAAGGGTGACACGCCTTCTGAAGGTATGTCTAATATGCTCATTATTGAAACTAATCTAACGGTTTTTTCTATTTCCAGTTGGGTTATAGACTCTGGTTCTAGTGTTCACTTGTGCACTATCATGCAGGATCTAAAGGAAAGTAGAAGGCTTACGGAAGGTGCGGTAATCCTAAAGGTTGGCAATAGAGCAAGAGTTGCTGCTGTTGCTGTGGGCACATTTCCTTTGCATTTACCGTCAGAATTTAGTTTGATACTTAGAGATTGTTATTTTATACCTAGTGCTAGCAGAAATCTTATTTCTGTATCTTGTCTAACACAGGATCATTATGAATTTAATTTCAATAAAGACTACGTTTCTATTTATTTACGAAATAAACTGTTTGGACGTGGTTTTATGATTGACGGTCTCTATCACTTACATATGGATGTATCTGTGAATGTATCTAAGCATACAGTGAGTACCATAGGATCAAAAAGATCTAGAGATGAGATAAATCAAAAGTATTTATGGCACCTCAGACTTGGTCATATAGGAGAAGACAGAATTAACAAATTGGAGAAACATGGGCTTTTGAGTTCATTGACTTCTGAGTCATATCCGATTTGTGAATCCTGCCTTCAAGAAAAAATGGCCAATTACCCTTTGTAGGACATGGAAAGAGGTCCACTGAAATACTTGTCCTAGTACACACTGATGTGTGTGGCCCATTCGATGTACATGTTAGGGGTCAATTTTTCTACTTTATTACTTTTACCGATGATTTCTCACGGTATGGTTATGTCTATCTTATGAGACATAAATCTAAAGCATTTGAAAGGTTCAAAGAATTCAGATTTGAAGTAGAAAAATAGATAGGGAAACTCATTAAGGTTCTTCGATCAGATCGAGGAGGAGAATACCTTAGTGGAGAGTTTCGCGATTATCTCAAACAAATGGTATAGTTTCATAATGGACACCTCCTGGAACACCTCAATTCAACGGAGTGTTAGAAAGGAGGAATCATACCCTATTGGATATGATCAGGTCCATGATGAGCTTCACTGACTTACCCTTATTCTTGTGGGGAGATGCCCTGCTTACAACTATCTATATATTGAATAGAGTTCCCTCTAAGTCCGTTCCTACCACACTGTATGAGATATGGCATGGTAAGAAACCAAGTCTTGGTTATCTCAAGATTTGGGGATGTCCAGCCCAAGTCAAGCGACAACAGACGGACAAGTTAGAGTCTGGGATAATTGGTGCTCGTTTCATTAGATATCCTAAAAAGTCGTTAGGATACAATTTTTACATCCCAGAAGATCGCAAAGTCTTTGTGAGCCGACATGCCATCTTCTTGGAAAAACAGTTTATCCTTGATAGAGGCAGTGGAAGAAAAATTGAGCTCGAAGAGAAAGTCTCTAAAGAGCAACGAGCAATTGAGCCTAGTGAACCTATTCACATTGAGCCAATACATGAAGAATCTCGTCCACTTCGTAGATCCAGTAGGATCTTCCATCCTCCTGAAATATATTTAGGTATGCTTACAGAGAAAATAGAGGAAGAGTTTCTCATGGGAGAAAGAGATCATAGTAATGATCCCAAGACCTACAACGAAGCGATGTCAGACATCGACTCCGAAAAATGGATAGATGCGATCAAGTCAGAAATAGACTCCATGCATTCCAACCAAGTATGGACCTTAGTAGATCCGCCTGAAGGTATAGTACCTATTGGGTGTAAATGAATCTACAAAAAAAAAATGGGTTCGGATGGCAAGGTAGAGACCTATAAGGCAAGGTTGGTGGCAAAAGGTTATAGTCAGCGCGAAGGCATTGACTATCAAAATACCTTTTCACCGATAGCCATGCTAAAGTCCATTCGAACATTACTTGCCATTGCAGCTTATCATGATCATGAGATATGGCAGATGGATGTGAAAACTGCTTTTCTTAATGGATATCTTGAGGAAGATATCTATATGGAACAGCCTCAGGGTTTCACTTCCAGTGATGGTGATCACAAGGTCTGCAAGCTGCAAAGATCCATTTATGGACTAAAGCAAGCATCTCGGAGTTGAAACACTCGTTTCAATGATGTGATCAAATCGTTTGATTTCATCAAGAACGAAGAGAAACCATGTGTGTACAAAAGGGTCAGTGGGAGGGCTACAGTATTCCTCGTATTGTACGTGGATGAT
The DNA here is from genome assembly GCF_009389715.1 of Phoenix dactylifera. NCBI lineage: Eukaryota > Viridiplantae > Streptophyta > Magnoliopsida > Arecales > Arecaceae > Phoenix > Phoenix dactylifera. The sequence goes on along the minus strand of NW_024067710.1, from coordinate 473,783 downwards.
ATACTCCTAATTGGGAATGATATTCCCATACTCACATCGGTCAAGTTATGGCTATCTAAGAAGTTCTCCATGAAAGATCTAGGTGAAGCATCTTATATTTTGGAGATTAAGGTCTATAGAGATAGATCTAAGAGGATGCTTGGCCTATCACAGAAAATGTACATAGAGAAAGTGCTGAAGAGGTTCAGCATGAAAAACTCTAAGAGGGGATTATTACCCCTAAGGCATGGGATAAATCTCTCCAAAAAGATGTGCCCCAAAACATCTGAAGAGATTCAGCACATGAGTAGGATCCCTTATGCATCGGCAATAGGGAGCCTCATGTATGCCATGCTATGTACTCGACCTGATATAGCACACGCTGTGAGTGTCACGAGCAGATATCAGTCAAATCCAGGCGAGGAGCACTGGATAGCTGTGAAAAATATCCTTAAGTACTTGAGAAGGACTAAAGATCTATTTTTGGTCTTTGGGGGAGGCACAGAGTTAAAGGTAGAAGGATATATTGATTCCGACTTCATGACTGACCCTGATGATAGAAAGTCTACATCAGGATATGTATTCTTATGCAATGGAGGATCGATAAATTGGAAGAGTTCCAAGCAACCGATTATTGTAGATTCTACCATGGAAGCAGAGTACATTGCTGTATCAGATGCTACGAAGGAAGCGTTCTGGTACAAGAAGTTTGTCGAAGAGCTAGGAGTCATGTCATCAGATGCCATAACCTTTTTCTGCGACAACAACGGCGCCATAGCACTGGCTAAGGAGCTAAGGTCTCACCAGAAGTCCAAGCATATAGAGCGGCGATTTCATCTAATTCGCGACTACCTCGAAAAGAAATATGTAGAGGGGCAGAGAGTAGACTCCACAGATAACGTGGCGGACCCATTCACTAAGCAGCTGAGTCAGAAGAAATTAGAAGTCCATCTTGAAAAAATGGGACTTAAATATATGTCTGATTGGCTTTAGTGCAAGTGGAAGATTGTTAGAAGTATGCCCTATAAGCCAACGTGGCTGACGCATATTTGTAATCTGGGGCATAAATTTGTAATTTGACACTTATTAATAAATAAGATTGGGCAATTTATTTTCATTCATGTTTGTATGTGTCCATGAATCGTTCAAGAAATTAATAGATGATGAGTCAAGCTTAACTAGGAAAAGCCTAAACTGACACTGCATCATTTCATAATTTTACATCCTCCAGAGTCGACTCCAAGAACTCTTCTCTAAAACCCAGTGCTTTCCATTAATTCCTGACTCTTCACAAGTTCACCTAAATTTCTTTCCGCTCGTTCCAATTCTTTATCCACATAATCCAATTCCCCTATTTTAATCTCAAAACAATAAAATTCCTTCAATTATTTGTCGCTCAGATCTCAAAGCATACCATCATTTTTTTTGCACGAATCCCAAAGCTCCCATCCACATCTATTCACATCTCAACGTCCCAAGCTCTCCCCATTTCCTCTGCTGTTGAACCAACATTCCAAAGCTTCCACGAATCACGTCTCCAACTAAGTCCCAGCTTATCTCCCCTTCAAGCCATTCACAACTCCAATCTTCTTCCCGAGTTAATCCACATTCTAAGCAGCTTCATCCGCAAGCACATCTCCCAGCTCTCATTCCCGTCATAATCTATCTTCATTCCGTTCAGCATCCCACTTCATTCGAACCAGCCCAGCATTCAGGATTGATCCCAGCCAACCGAAAATCAAACTCAAAGTCATTCGTATCCCCTGTTTTAGATTCAAAACAGAGCCAATCCATATCTTTTCCAATCATCCCGTTGTGATCTTCTTCAACCCGGATTAGCTCCAATTCCAGCGGTCTGCAAGGTGTCCACGAGTCCCAACTTCCTCCCAACTGGGAACATCATCCCGTTCGGATCCCAACTTCTTCTGATAGATCACAGCGAGGATGAGCCTTCCGAACACCCAGATTTCTTCCCAGCATCCCATCAATCTAGCTTACATTTCGTTGTGATCCATCTTCATCTCCACAGACTGCATCTCAATCAAATCCCATCAAATACCAGCTTCCTCCCACGATGCATGCCAAGCAAAGGATCTTCTGACTGCGTCCACTTCTTCCATCCCACATCCAGATTTCCTTTTTCGTGAATTCTCCCAGCTCCTCTTCTTCATCCAAACCGAAACCTCTGTTTCAACCATGAGAACAAAATGCCCAGCAAGTTGCAACGAAACAACTGATTCATTCACATCCCCTGCTCCTAAATCATCTCCTCTTCATCACGAATCAAAGAAACCACATTCCCCTCCACGGATCTCCCCCCCAGCCGTCAAATCTTCTTTCGGATTCCCTTGTTTCCGAACAGAGTTCAATTTGGTTTTACGTGATCCATCCTTATCCAGCAACCGCAAGTGATCTCCCTATCCATGGACAGAGCCCTCCGCGATTGCAGCAACGTCACCTTGGATGGAGCTTTCATCTCTTCACGTATCCGCTCTCATCCCCTGCACCCACCGATCGGATCAAGCAACTCAACCTATGTGCATCCCGAGCCTCACGGATCGGTTTCCACCCATGAACAAATTCCCCTGTTCCAGGAGCACTGCCACCCAAATCCAGCCATTCACAGCTGCATTCCGCGTCCGCGGAACAAGACCGTTCCTCTCCTTTATCTTCTCCCTCGGAAGAATATATCTGGAGGTTGATAATAGAGGCTGTGAGGGCTATAAAAAGAGGGAGCTTCACCGAGAGAGGGGCCAAGCTTGGAGAGGCCGACTTCCCAAAGAAAAAGAAGGAGGGAGAGAAGTTTGGGCATTTCGGAAATAACTTCCCATATAAAAATAATAATGAAGTGTTGAGAGGGAGTTTTCGAGGGGAGTCGCCGAAGGAAGAAAAGGAAGAAATGGGAGCCTGCTGCTGTGCCACTGCTGCTATCGCCCACGACTCCATGGAAGGCTGATCTCCTCTCCAGGGTCGGATGCAGCCCTAACAAAGGGCTAAGGGTTTTATATTTTAATTTTCTATTTCTGGAGTTGTATAAACTTTATTTTGCTCTTAATGAATATTTTATCTCATCTCATATTTAATTTCTGTGATTTTAAGTATGACGTTTATACAACTGCTCTTCATGATCATTGAAGTAAAAATAAGATAGTTAATGCTTAAGGAAGATGCGATGTGCTGCCACCTTAGATTAGGGTAGACATTTCATGCTAACTAAAGATGGATTATGCCTAAATTACTTTTATGAAATTTTATTCGAATGCTTATTGGGCTTGTAGCCAATTTGCATGTTAATCCAAGAATAAATTAAAATACAAATAACCCTTGTTCCAATATTAGTGGTGAATTTCTTGCCCTAGGTTCCCCCAAATTGATATCATTTTAATTGCATTTTCCTTAAATTATTTAGTTCAATAGTCTTCCCAAACTTTCTTTTAACTATTTTTTTAAGAAAACAACTATACCCCCAATTTCTGTGGATCGATACCCGTAATCACTATCCTACCAGATACGTGCTATTGCTTTAGAAGTATGCCCTAGAAGCCAATTTGGCTGACGCATTATTTTATTCTGGAACATAAATTTGTACTTGACCTAATTACGAATTTATTAAGTTGGGCATTCTTTCATTCATGTTCTTATGTGCCATGAATCGTCCAAGAAATTAATAAGATGATGATGCATATTCTCAAAGTTGAGAATTTGAGGCATGTGTCATTTATGATTAATTTCTGAATTGCTCCTGATCGATGGATCATCATGAGGACGGTGATCGATCCGATGAGATCAGCGCACACATTACTTTTTCTGTGGATGGACGAGACTCGAGTCCACGGTGTAGGGACACTGAAGTAATAGTGCAGGTGCTTGTTAGAGAACAAGGGTACTGAGCGTGACCAATACAAGAAGTCACTTGGATGTCTATCCACTTGTCAGTAACTTGCTTGATGTTGCAGTAGTGTGACTGGTCCTTTGACCTGCGGTGCTTCGGCTACTCACAGTGAGGTTATTGTAATTTGACTGCACATACACATGGCCTCTAGACATATGGGATCATGCAGTCTAGATTGGCTGCAGTAGGTTCACTGTAGGAGTAGGGTATGCACCTATATGGAATCTATCGACCTTGGTAGATAAGAAGAGATCCTATGTGATTTATAAGACTGAGTTCGTAAGACCTCGGCCGGGGCAGTATGCACAGTGGAGAAAGAGTTTTCCACTCTCGAACTTAAGTCGAATAAATCTTCACATACGATAGATGATGGGGTTTGACGAGTTATCCATGACCTCCGTCCTGTAGGAATCCACGATAGTAGGACTGTATCATACGATAACTGCACCTAGAGGTTCATCATTCCATTCTGCTGGGTAGCCACTACATGCTGCTAGGTGTCACTGATGGATGGTGAGACTCACAGGGAATATCATGATGATCGATAAACCCTAATGAGTTGAGTTGGAACTGTTCCAACCCATTGAAAGGAGTTTTCAATGATGTTAATAGAGATCACAATATATCTCACTACCAATCAGAATAGAACCTATGGGGTCACACACACTAGAAGTACTGACCGATCCGATGGTTAAAATGTGATTATGAATCACGAGTAATCAATCCGATTGATAAACAGTTGAAGAGGAACAATGGGAATAAGTAATTGGACTTAAACACAAATCATACTTGGAGTAGGATTCCTAGAGTCTTAATTGGATTAGGACTGGGAGTCCTACTTGGAGTAGAATTCTTACAATCCTAATTGAATTAGGATTTTGAATTCAATTTGGATTCCTACTTAGAATAGGATTCCTAGAAGTCCTAATTGGATTAGAACTTCGGATTCAAATTAGAGTCCTAATTGGATTAGGACTAAAATTGAACAAATCCTAATTAGATTAGAATTTCTTAAGTCCTAATTAATTATTAATCTAATGAATTATGATGACTCCTAATTTAATTAGGATTAAAGGATTCAATTGAGTCATGGTTCAATCAAATCCTAATTGGATTAGGATTTGAAGGGAAAGCAAATTGGTGCACCTAATCCTCTTTGGAAGAGGACTAGACACCTTGCATTAGACCCCACGCCCCACTTGATTGGATCAAGTAGGGCATGCGTGATGAGGAGAACCGCCTCCCTTGGCCGAAATCAAAGAGAAGAGAAGAGGGGCGTGCGCCCCTCTTCTTGGCTCCAAAAGGAAAAACATAAAGCTCCTAAAATGTAGGAGTTTCATGTGTCTTTATAAGGAGGTAAAGGAACAAACCCTAGGGTAATTCTTTTCCTCCTCTTTTCAGCCGTGAGCCACCCTTTTCTCTTGCTCTTTCAGCCGCCATCAGCAAGGGAAAAGAAGAGGAGGCGTGCACCTCTCTTGTCTTCTTCCTTGGTTCCAACATGCAAAAAGGAAAAGGCTGCTAGGGTTCTCCTTCTTCTTCCTTTCTACTTCTTCTTCTTCCTCCTCCCTCTGGATTCAAGAGTTGATTGAAAGGAGGATCAGCCATCAAAGTTATCTCTGCAAGGGAGCTAGCACCCCGGGGGACAAGAGAAGCTTTGATCGGTCTCTGCTTCGTGTGGATACCCGTAGAGGCCGGACGCTGTGAACGGCTTCAAGCGAACCTTCATCCTAAACCACGAACTTCAGTTTGCGGTGATCATCTACCCGCACAAGGTGAAGATCTGATCTTCCTAATATTTTAAAAAGTTTTAATCCTAATCCATCTACGAACGGTTTTGAAATAACGTTCATGAGATGAACGTATGACCCCGTGCATGCCTCTTCCGCTGCATCTGAAAAATTTTTTAATTTTCTGCGGCATGCGGGTTCCCAACAGTGGTATCAGAGCCTAGGCTTCGTAGATTATGATTAGGATTAAAAGGATAAGGCATATTAGATCTGAAAATTAAAGGATTATGCCTGCTGATTTTTATGCATGCAGAATTTCAGGTTGCAGAATTTTTCTGCATGCTGAATTTTGGTATGCATTGATTAATGATTCTGTTATGTAATTAATATGATTAAATTATTTAGAATCATCCCTTGCATGATCAGCGACTCATGAGATGAGGTAATCAATTAAGTTTCAGATCTGTAAATTATTATGCATGTGATGCGAATGGTGATGATCATGGATGACCCTTTTGTGAATGTGCTGAAATGATATGCGATGTTCTGTGATGTTATGTGATAACATGTAAATCATTTTTCAGATGCCTGCGAGCATCTAAATTCATGTATTAGAGACCTGCGTGTCTCATCGAAAAAGGGTTGTAATTATTCTTTTATTTTGAATTTTATCTGGGATGTAATCTGTGATGTATGTTGCACGTCGATGGTTGATCGATGTATGCCTCCTACAAGCAAGCCTTGCGCGGATTGAGATCATAGGTTGATTGAAGATGGATCAAGGAGTTGATTACAATTGAACCTAAGGGATCAAGATCGAGTCAAGAGTTGAAGACGATCAAACCAATTGACGTGCATGTGCTTGTACTATGACCCATCCTGGATCCATGATCATCACCAGTTACATTTACTTTTTATATATATGCCTGGATGTTTAATGTTTATGCCTATGCATAGCGGGTAGATGGAAGTGTGCATAAGATGCGAGTTGCCAATCGAAAGAGACCTAAACTAAAACCTCCTCAATCAAGTCGAGAGTGAACCAACATGAGCGGGTCATATTAGATTAATTGATCTAATTGGTGTCTAGGAAAGCATGAAAGGTGGTTACTTAATTAGGACCTTACTCTCTGAGTAAGGGGAGCCTCCCACCTGCTTACCTGGCCAATTGTTCGATTACCTCTTATGAAGAGCTCAAGTTGCAAACACTAAGACCTGATTAACCAATATTAAGTCAATAGGTCTTCCACTGTAGTAGAGCTGCTAAGGTCTTTCTGATGTTGATTTGTCTCGGCTGGATACAGTGGGCAAGTTGCATGGGGGGCTGGACCTCTCTATAGACATGAGATGTTGTAGGGTAAAGGTGGGGTTGGGCACCAATAACTGTTAGGTGAGGACCCAATGACGACTTTTTCTACGGTTATACGGTGGGTCTGACTTAACTAAGAAATGGGACCAATAACTGTTAGGTGAGGTCTTCATGGCTTAGAGACCAAGTAGCACTGCAACATGCTTGAGAAGCATTGTACAAGAGTTGTACACTCATCTTATGTGTCACCAATAACTGTTAGGTGAGGTGGCATGTAAATCGGTGGGACCGTAGTACCCACTAGAAACCCTAGTCGCGTAGGATTTCCGTTTTCCTACCAGGAGGAGTGTGAGGGATTCGAGAAAATAGTGGGAGGTACATTTGTTCTAAAAGACCCTAAACAAATTAGGATCAAGTACAAAATTCTAACTAGAATCTTTACTCTCTGAGGATTATAAAGTCAGCTTCTAGACTTTTAACTCATATCCTATAGAACAACCGTTTGACCAAACCAATTATAAAGACTGGCTCAGCAAATTTCAAAAATAATTTTGAATTATGAGAAATTAGGGTATGTGCTAGACCATGGAATCCCCATGTTACCAATCTGTCCGATCACTGATCAGCGTAAGACGCATGCTAAAGTGGACGAACAATGACAATAAGAGTTAGGTGCTGCACAATGGCATCCATGTCCAATGAATTACAATGCCAGCATGAGAACATGAAGACTGCCAGGACATATTAAATCACCTGCAAGAGTTGTATGGTGATCAGAGTCGCGCAGCATGTTTTGAAGTGTCCAAGAGGCTCTTCAAGGCAAAGATGCGCGATGGGCAGTCTGTCCATGATCATGGTTTGACCATGATAAAGGACTTAGAGAAGCTTGAGAAGCTCGGCATGACCATGCACAAGGAATTGCAAACGGATTTGATCCCGCAATCCCTTCTAGCTTCATATGAACAGTTTATAGTAAATTACCATATGAACAAGATTGTATGCACCAAAACAGAATTGTTAAATAAATTGGTAACTACCTTAGGGACCTTGAAGAGTTCAAGGGGCATCTTCACTGTCGAGTTGGTTTCTACTTCCAAGAGAGAGTCTATTTGGAAGAAGAAAAGCCTGCGAAGAAGCAGAAGACCGAGAAAATGCCAAATAAGGAAGTTCCAAGAAAAAGGCCAATTGCAAGGAAAAATGTTTCCATTGCATCATGGACGGCCATTGGAAGAGGAACTGTCCTACATACATGGAAGCATAAAGAACAAAGGGTGACAGACCTTCAGAAGGTATGTCAGATATGCTCAGGATACCCTAGGATTGTTACCTGTTGCTAGCAGAAATTTGATTTCTGTATTTGTTTAGCATAGAAAGATTTTATAAGACTACTGTTTTATTTATTTGAGAAATAAATGGTTCAACGTGTTTTATAATTGACAGTCTCTATCACATACATTGGATATATCTGTGAATGTATCTGAGCAAACAGTGAGTACCATAGGATCTAATAGATCTAGAAAGAGATAAAACTAAAGTATTCTGGCACCTCAGGCTGGCCATATAGGAGAAGACAGAATAAACAAATTGGAGAAACATGAACTTTTGGGCTCATTGACTTTTGAGTCATATTCGATTTGTGAATTCTGCCTTCAAGGAAAGATGGCCAAATTATCCTTTGTAGGACACAGGGTGGTCCCACTGAAAAATACTTACCCTAGTACACACTGATGTTGTCGCCATTCGATGTGCCAGGCTAGGGGTTGTAATTTTTACTTCGTTTACCGATAATTACTCACGGTATGGATATGTGTATGACACACAAACTGAAACTTTTGAAAGTTTCAAAGAGTTGAGATATGAAGTAGAAAAATAAACAAAAAACTATTAAGGTTCTTCGATCAGATTCGAGAGATGAACACCTTAATAGAGAGTTCCATGATTATCTCAGGAGAATGGTATAGTTTCATAATGGACTCCTCCTGGTACACTCAGCTCAACAGAGTGTTCAGAGAGGAGGAATCGGACTCTATTGGATATGGTCTGGTCCATGATGAGCTTCACTAATTTACCCTTGTTTCTTTAGATAGATGCCCTATTTTCAGCTATTTACTTATTGAATAGAGTTCCCCTCTAAAGTCCGTTCCTACCAACACCATATGAGATATGACATGGTAAGAAACTAAGTCTTGTCATCTCAAGATTTGGGGATGTCCGGCCCACGTCAAGCGACTACAGGCAGACAACCTAGAGGATAGGACAATTAATGCTCATTTTATAGGATATCCTAAAGAGTCATTAGGATACGACTTTTCGTCCCAAAGGATCACAAAGTGTTTGTTGAGCCTAGATGCTATCTTCATGGAAATAGTTTATCCTTGACAGAGACAGTGGGAGGAAAAATTGAGCTTGAAGAGAAATCTCTAAATAGGCAACGAGCCATTGTGCCTATAGAACCTATTTATATTAAGCCAGTACACGTGTACCTCCTCCACCCTCGAAAATCTAGTAGGATCTTCCGTCCGCCTGAAAGATACTTAGGTATGCTTACAGAGATGTAGAGGAAGTGTTCCTCATGGGAGATAGGGATCAAGGTAAGGATCTTAATACCTACAACGAGGTGATGTTAGACATCGATTCCGAGAGATGGCTAGAAGCGATGAAGACAAAAGATGAACTCATGCATTCCAACCGAAGTCTGGACCTTAGTAGATCCACCAGAAGGTATAGTACCTATTGGGTATAAATGGATCTACAAGAGGAAATTAAATTCGGATGGCTAGGTAGAGACCTATTAAGGCAAGGCTAGTGGCGAAAGGTTATAGTCAGTGCGAAAGTACCGATTATAAGGATACTTTTCACCCTGTAGCATTGCTGAAGTATATTCGAATATTGCTTGTTGTTTGCAACATATCATGATATTGTTGATGGTGATCACAAAGTAATGTAAGCTGCAAAGGTCCATCTATGGACAATAGCAAGTATCTTGGAAGTTGGAACACTCGTTTTCAACGATGTAATCAAATCGTTTGATTTTATCAAGAACGAGGAGGAATCATGTGTTTATAAGAAGGTTAGTGGGAGGACTATTGCATTCCTCGTATTATACATGGATGATATCCTTCAAATTGGGTATGATATTCCATACTAACTTAGGTCAAGGTTTGGTTAAGAAATTCTCCATGATAGACCTTAAGAAAGCATCCTATATTCTGAATTAAGGTCTATAGGGATAGATCTAAGAGGATGCTTGTCCTGCCACAGAATATGTATAATAGAGGGAGTGCTGAAGAGGCTCGGCATGGAAACTTCTAAAAGGGGATTATTATCCCTTAGGCATGGGATAAATCTCTCCAAGAAGATGTGCCCCAACACATCTGAAGAGATTCAGCGGATGAGCAAGATCCCTTATGCTTCGCTATAGGGAGCCTCATGTATACCATGCAATGTACGTAACTTGATCTAGTACATGCTGTGAGTGTCACGAGCATATATCGTCAAATCTAGGCAAGAAGCGCAGGATAGCTGTGTAGAACAGTCTTAAGTACTTAAGAAGAACTAAGGACATGTTCTTAGTCTTTGGGAGAAGATAAGAGTTGAAGTAGAAGGATGCACCACATATTGATGATAGAAAGTCTACATTAGAATATGTGCAATGGTGGTTCAGTAATAGGAAGAGTTCCAAACAACCGATCATTGTAAATTCTACCTTAGAAGCTAATGTTAAGCCATCTCTAAGGGTGCAGAGGAAACCTTTTGATTTTAAAAAGTTCATTGCAGAATTAGGTGTAATGTCATCAGATGCCATAGCACTCTTCTGCAATAACAAAGGCACCATAGCACTAGCTAAGGAGCCAAAGGTCTCACCAGAAAACTGAAGCACATAGAGCGACGGTTTAACCTAATAAGCCGACTACCTCGAAATAAGAATAAGTAGAGGATCAAAGAGTAGACTCCCACAGAAATGTGGTGGACCCATTCACTAAGCAGATAAGTCAGCAGAAAACTGAAACGCATCTGAGAAGATGGGGCTTAGATTTATGGTGATTGGCTTTAGTGCAAGTGGGAGATTGTTAGAAGTATGCCCTAGAAGCCAATTTGGCTGACGCATATTTATTCTGGAACATAAATTTGTACTTGACCTAATTATGAATTTATTAAGTTAGGCATTCTTTTCTTCATGTTCTTATGTGTCCATGAATCATCTAAAGAATTAATAAGATGATGACGCATATTCTCAAGAGTTGAGAATTTGAGGTATGTGTCATTTGTGATTCATTTCTGAATTGCTCCTGATCGATGGATCATCACGAGGACGGTGATCGATCCGATGGATCAGTGCACACATTACTTTCCTGTGGATGGACGAGACCTTGTCCACGGTGTTAGGGACACTGAAGTAATAGTGCAGGTGCTTGTTAGAGAACAAGGGTACTGAGCGTGACCAATACAAGAAGTCACTTGGATGTCTATCCACTCGTCAGTGACTTGCTTGATGTTGCCAGTAGTGTGACTGGTCCTTTGATCTGCGGTGCTTCGGCTACTCACAGTGAGGTTATTGTAGTTTGACTGCACATACACATGGCCTCTAGACATATGGGAACCATGCAGTGTAGATTGGCTGCAGTAGGTTCACTGTAGGAGTAGGGTATGCACCTATATGGAATCTATCGACCTTTGGTAGATAGGAAAGAGATCCTATAATGATTTATAAGACTGAGTTCGTAAGACTCAGCCGGGGCAGTATGCACAGTGGAGAAAGAGTTTTCCACTCTCGAACTTAAGTCGAATAAATCTTCAACATACAATAGATGATGGGGTTTAACGAGTTGTCCATGACCTCCATCCTGTAGGGATCCACGATAGTAGGACTGTATCATACGATAACTGCACCTAGAGGTTCATCATTCCATTCTGCTGGGTAGCCACTGCATGCTGCTAGGTGTCACTGGTGGATGGTGAGACTCACAGGAAATATCATGATGATCGATAAACCCTAATGAGTTGAGTTGGAACTGTTCCAACCCATTGAAAGGAGTTTTCAATGATGTTGTGATAGAGATCGCAATATATCTCACTACCAGTCAGAATAGAACCTATGGGGTCACACACACTAGAAGTATTGACCGATCTGATGGTTGAAATGTGATTATGAATCACGAGTAATCAATCCGATTGATAATCAGTTGAAGAAGGAACAATGGGAATTAATTAATTGGACTTAAACACAATCATACTTGGAGTAGGATTTCTAGAGTTCTAATTGGATTAGGACTGGGAGTCCTACTTGGAGTAGGACTGGGAGTCCTACTTGGAGTAGGATTCCTACAATCCTAATTGAATTAGGATTTTGAATTCAATTTGGATTCCTACTTAGAATAGGATTCCTAGAAGTCCTAATTGGATTAGAACTTCGAATTCAAATTAGAGTCCTAATTGGATTAGGACTAAAATTGAACAAATCCTAATTAGATTAGGATTTCTTAAGCCCTAATTAATTATTAATCTAATGAATTATGATGACTCCTAATTTGATTAGGATTGAAGGGTTCAATTGAGTCATGGTTCAATCAAATCCTAATTGGATTAGGATTTGAAGGGAAAGCAAATTGGTGCATCTAATCCTCTTTGGAAGAGGACTAGACCACCTTGCATTAGACCCCACGCCCCACATGATTGGATCAAGTAGGGCATGCGTGATGAGGAGAACCCCCTCCCTTGGCCGAAATCAAAGAGAAGAGAAGAGGGGCGTGCGCCCCTCTTCTTGGCTCCAAAAGGAAAAAACATAAAGCTCCTAAAATTTAGGAGCTTCATGTGTCTTTATAAGGAGGTAAAGGAGCAAACCCTAGGGTAATTCTTTTCCTCCTCTTTTCAGCCGTGAGCCACCCTTTTCTCTTGGTCTTTCAGCTACCATCAGCAAGGGAAAAGAAGAGGAGGCGTGCACCTCCTCTTGATCTTCTTCCTAAGGTCCCAACACATGCAAAAAGGAAAAGGCTGCTAGGGGTTCTCCTTCTTCTTCCTTTCTGCATTCTTCTTCTTCCTCCTCCCTCTGGGATTCAATAGTTGAATGAAAGGGAGGAAATCAGCCATCAAAAGTTATCTCTGCAAGGGAGCTAGCACCCCGGGGAGACAAGGAAGCTTTGATCGGATCTCTACTTCGTGTGGATACCCGTAGAGGCCGGACGCGTGAACGGCTTCAAGCGAACCTTCATCCTAAACCACGAACTTCAGTTTGCGGTGATCATCTACCCGCACAAGGTGAAGATCTGATCTTCCAAATATTTTAAAAAGCTTTAATCCTAATCTATCTACGAACGGTCTTTGAACAACGTTCATGTGATGAACGTATGATCCCACGCATGCCTCTTCCGCTGCATCTGAAATTTTTTTTAATTTTCTGCGGCATGGACGGGTTCCCAACAATTGCGTGGTCTTTAAAGTTGACTATCAATTTTTGGCGCCGTTGCCGGAGATTGTTAGTATAGTTGTTTTTCTTTTCATATATATATATAAAAAAAACTTTAAAAAAAATAAATATATATATATATCTCTAAAATAAAATAAAAATATTTTCGATTTTTGTTACTTTAATTATCCCCTTTCTTCTTTGTTACTAATTTTTGATTTTTATTTTGGTATTATTTGATCAGGAATCGAAGAGAAAATCTGGGGCGATCAAAAAGGGAACTATTGAAAAAGGAATGCTGTAAAGGTTTGCTTTAAAAATTACTGGAAAAATTTCTCTTGGTAACATCTGAACATTTTCTATTTAAATTGATTCCCAACTAGTCTGAAATTTTGTGGTGATTGTTTGATTTTAATTTCAGCAAAAGTGTGAATGCATGCTTGATACACATACACCAATTAATCCACACATAGTAAGGGCAATCACCCCAACAAGAAAAGAACTGGATTTCATCACCAGATTCTTGCCCAAATTAAGTGAACCAATTCGCACATAGCTATCACTTTAATTAAAATCAATTAGACGTTGGCTCCTATGGACATTTGAGCTCAATAGGACGAAGATCACCGAAAGTTGCACCAATTTTGCTCTGTGGCTTAGTTGATGTCTAGGCAAGCTTTGTCCCAAGGGAGACAGTTCATCTGTTCGAGGCAAGTGGTTTTTAAGTAGGACCTTTGCAACGCATCGTGACCCCCCACTTACCTGGGAGCTTACCTGGTCAACTCAGTTCATTAGACCGGATTGGAGGCTTAGGTGCCCTCTTCAGACCAATTACTAGCAAAAAATAATAATTTTTTTTATTTTTCAAATTTTGAATTCCAGAATTCAAATTTTGAATTTAAATTTTTAAATTTTAGAATTTTGGAAAAAAATTTTAATTTTTTTTTTGAATTTTAATTTTTTTTTAAAATTTTAAATTCCAAATTTCAAATTTCAGAATTTAATAACTATGAAATTATTAACTAAAAATAATCAAAACAAGAAAAATTAATAAAAATAAAAAAAAACTTACTACTGGAGTGCGTTCACTCCGGAAATCTAAAATTTGATTTGATCTTCGTGATCATTCTTGCTTCTCGATTGCCTTCCCGGCAACGGCGCCAAAATTTTGTTGCCCGATTTCTGTTTACTTAAAAATATGCTAAATAGATCGTTGTTAGAACCGACAAATAAAGTTTAAATTAATTTTACTCTTACCTGTTCTACTCGAAGAATAGTGGTCGTAAGAGGTCGATCCACAGGGAGGCGATTGGAGTTGCATAAAAATTAAAACGTTCACTTGGATTCAAAATCGATTTTTGAATGATAGAAGAAAAAACATTACTTTGAGGATGTTAAATGATTCTCTAGTCTACCAGAGAATATTTTCTAATTGAAATTAACTAAAAAACAGAAACTTAGATTCGAAAAGCATTTATATATTTAACTATTTAAAGAAGAGTTTGGCATAAATTAAAATGGATGAAAGCTAAGAAGATTGAAGCCTGGAACATAAATTGTATAAAAGAAAATTAAAAGATTGCATAAAAAGCGGAAATTAAACTGAACCTAGAACATGGATTGCATGAAAGGAAATTGCTTGATTTCATGAAAAGAAAACTAATTTCGTAAATGCCCACATCATCAAATACCTAAATGGCAGCTAGTGCAATGTTTCTATGATGGATTGATTGAACGAAACCGTCAGATGATCGATGCCGTATGCGGGGGGACTTTCATGCTTCAAAATGAGCATGAAGCATGGCAATTATTAAAAATCTTAATGAAAACTCCCTCCACTATGCTTCCTGTTCTCGTCAAGCACCCCCAAATTCTCGAAGAAAAGGGACCATTTGTGAAATAAGTCATTCCATGGACCTGTCTAGCAAGGTAGATGCATTGTCCCATAAGATTGATCAATTGATGATAGGAGGACATATCGTTAGCTTTTCCCAAGCACAAATGTGTGCTATTTGTTCTAGCTCATCGCACCCTATTCATGAGTGCCCCTCAGCACCCCAATTTTCCGAACTCGTGCAAGAACACATCAATACTGCTCAAACACAACCAGACCGGGTAATGACCCATTTTTCAATACATATAACCCGGGATGGCGGAATCATCCAAATTTTTCTTGGAGGCAGCAAGCTTTGAATACTACCCAACCCTACTTCCAAAATTTTCAAAATCCTCAGAATTTTCATCTCTACCATCCCTCAACTCAATTTCAATACCCTCCTCCGCCAACCTAAAGAAATACAGCCTTTGAGGAGAAAGTGTTAACTGCCCTTCAAGGTTTGGAGGCAAACACAAAACTATTGCACTCTCACACGCAATCAATTGCTAAGCTAGAATCCCAAATGGGTCAACTAGCTAATGCATTAAACAAGCGAGAGGAAGGCAAGCTTCCAAGTCAACCAATGAGTAATCCAAGGGGACAATATGTGGCTCAAGAAACTCGACTAAATCATGAGCAAGCCAATGCTTTGACTACCCTTAGGAGTGAACGTGTAATAGATAATAAGGTTGGAGAGGGTAACAAATGTAGGGTTTTAGCATGTTATAATGCGCAGCGAAAGCTAGAAATTTTAAAAAATTTCTTAATAAAGTCCCTATGCATGAAATCCTTTTAAGCCTAGATCACTTAATGATTACAATCAAATGATATAAAATAAATGCAGAATTAGTAGAATACCTCAAACGCTAATCCAAAGTGTACAATCTCCACGAGGCGTCCAAGTGGTCCGCCCTCCAATGGTGATCCACACGAAAACTTGATCAAGACTTTAGCTCCAAAGACTTTTGATCCTTAATGCAGAATTCTTCTAAAGAACTCTAATGGCTTGCTTTCCTTCCTTTCTATTTTCCTTTAGCCTTCTAAAATCACTTCTAATCCTTTTGTCCTAAAGAAGACCACCTTGTCTTGACTTAGGACACACTAGAAGCAATGCTAGAAAGAAAGAAACTAATGTAAGAAAGAAAGAAAAGAGGAGTGGGGTGGAATTGGAATGATGAAACCCATGGAGTGCTAACCTATTTATAATAGGTGTAGGGATGCATCTCCAAGGGATGCATCCCATCCACACATCCTCTCATGAAAGGGCATCATCTAAAGGGCCATATCAAATAAGAGGAGGTGCAGATCAAGTGAGGAGGTGTATCAAATGATATGTCCTTTCATGTGGTGCCATATTTTGACCAAGTCAACATCACATGCTAATCACATGTCCATCACGCCTCACCTCTTGATCTTTCATGATGATGATCCAAGGGCTCCAATGCAAGGCGCCATTCACTTGACCCATTATGTCTTCATCCAATGGTGGGATTAAGATCCAATGGTCAATTATGGTAGCCATCCTCTAACCCAATCCAATTGGGTTAAACCAACTCTCCATTATGTCTTCATCCAACGGTAGATCAAGATCTAACGGTCTAGATTGAATGATTTATTAAATCTAATCCAATTAGACTCAAACCAAGCCAATTAGGTGCCAACTCTTGGCTAACCCATATTAGAATATGATCTAATCAAATTAGATCAATTAAGAATCAGATTCGAATCCAATTCGAATCAGATTCGAATCCAATTCGAATTAGGAGCTAAGGTTTGCAACACCTGCTAGGATGTTTATCTTGCAAACATGATCTAATCCAATTAGACCCTTGATAAGTTTTCTTGTGTGTGACCCAGCAATAGGTGTGAGTGCGAGTTGACCCAACTTGATTAGAACTCTTCTAATCGATTTAAGTCCAAACTACGCGAACCCGAACTTAACAATTAGAATCCTTTCTAATTGGTGATCGAATTAACTCTTTAATTTGATCAAACCTATAAAACAAGATTGACGTCTAGCAACGTGTCATGTCTACCCGAAAAATATGGAATTTGGTGGAAATACCAAAAATACCCTTCAGTGGCAAGTTACCATGCAATTCAATCCTTTAATCAAACTGCATCCCAAAAATGCATATGAGTATGAATATATGTCAATCTCAATTTCATATTCATATTTTTCTCAATCTTTTAATGATAATTCAAATAATGAAACATTAGAAACTCTTTCTAATTTTCATTCTACTTTGATCAAAGGTTTCCTGAATTATCATATGATTAGAATAAATAGGATGCTATCTTCTCTTACTAGAAGTGATTAATTCCTTGTTGACCTACTCATAATCTTCGTACACAATTCACCATATCCAGAAGACCTCGTACATAACTTATTGTCATGAATGAGTGTAAACCAAATTATGGATTCATGTGCACAAGATACCATGGTGATCTCAGGTCATAGGATCAGTTGCACAACTCCCACTAAGAGAATCATCTTTTGACATGTAAGTAAGACTTCATAAGATTTCTCTTTGCAGGTCAATTCAGTGAACTCATTCCTCTAATGAGCACCCACATCTTTGTATTAGTGTCTCCACACAAATGATTGTGAGATCAATCATCCTCTGCATCGAGCATACATAAGACATGCCAGTCTTTCCGGTAATCATTGATCCCCGACTCAATGTACCAATGACTGGGAATATTTAAGATTAGGATTTTAGGATTTTAAGTCTCACTAGTATGATCTCATCATAGTCTTAAAACCATTGCCCTAATCTAAGGAGTTTATCATAAATATAATCAACAGCATATAATAAAACATAACGCCTTTATTCATATTTAAATGTCATGTACATGATTTGGACAAATCAAAAGAAAAAAACCTTTCGCAATACATATTGCGATTGGCTTGTAGGGCATCTACTCTTTCAATCTCCCACTTGCACTAAAGCCAATCGCTCTTATATTTTATCCCCATACAATCGAGGTGGCGATCGAACTGCTGTTGTGGTAGAGCTTTAGTGAACGGGTCTGCTAAGTTGTTCTTTGTGTCTACTCGTTCAATGACTATGTCTTGTCTCTCAACGATCTCTCGAACGAGGTGGAAGCGTCTTAGAATGTGCTTGGATTTGTGATGAGATCTTGGTTCCTTTGCTTGAGCAACAGCTCTAGTGTTGTCACAATAAACTGAAACTGGTCCAGCAATCTCAGGAACTACTCCCAACTCAGCGATGAACTTCTTCATCCAGACAGCTTCCTTAGCGGCTTCACTTACAGCGATGTATTCTGCCTCAGTAGTTGAGTCAGCTACAGTTTGCTGCTTGGAACTCTTCCAACTCACTGCACCACCATTTAGGGTAAAGACATACCCTGAAGTGGACTTGCTATCATCTGGATCTGATTGAAAACTAGAATCAGAAAATTCTTCTAGTTTCAACTCAGATCCTCCATAAACTAGAAAAATATCTTTAGTCCTTCTTAAGTACTTAAGAATATTTTTCACAGCTATCCAATGATTTTCTCCTGGATCAGCCTGGAATCTGCTTGTTATGCCTAAGGCATAAGCAACATCAGGCCTAGTACATAGCATAGCATACATAATTGATCCTACTGCCGAAGCATAGGGAATAGAATTCATTCTATTCCTCTCTTCAGATGTCTTAGGAGACATCTTCTTAGAGAGACGTATGCCATGACTCATAGGTAAGTAACCTCTTTTACTTCCTTCCATGCTGAATCTTTTTAGCACACGATCTATGTACTTAGACTGGGACAAGCCTAGCATCCTTTTAGATCTATCCCTATAGATCTTTATACCAAGTATATAGGATGCTTCTCCCAAGTCTTTCATGGAAAAGCTTTTTGATAGCCAAGTCTTGACCGATTGTAACATTGGAATATCATTTCCAATGATTAGTATGTCATCTACATACAATATTAAGAAGACAACGGCACTCCCACTAGTCTTCTTGTACACACATGGTTCATCCACATTTTTGATAAAACCAAACTCTTTGACTGTTGTATCAAAACGGATGTTCCAACTCCTCGATGCTTGCTTTAATCCATAAATGGATCTCTTAAGCTTGCATACTTGATTTGCTCTCCCACTTGAGACAAATCCTTCTGGCTGTGTCATGTAAACCTCTTCTTCAAGATAACCATTAAGGAAGGCGGTTTTGACATCCATCTGCCAAATTTCATAATCATAGTATGCAGCTATTGCAAGCAAAATCTAAATAGATTTAAGCATGGCAACTGGTGAAAAAGTTTCATCATAGTCAATTCCTTGCTTTTGCCTGAAACCTTTTGCCACCAATCTAGCCTTGTAGGTTTCTACTTGGCCATCTGCTCCAATCTTCTTCTTATAGACCCATTTGCAACCTATAGGGTTAACACCTTCTGGTGCATCAACCAAAGTCCATACTTGGTTGGTATACATAGAGTCTATTTCGGATTTCATAGCTTCTAACCATTTGTTAGAGTCATTACTCATGATAACTTCCGAATAGGTCAGAGGATCATCATTTTCGATGATGTGGGCTTCATCATTCTCAATGATAAACCCATACCTCTTAGGTGCATTTCGCACTCTATCTGACCTTTGGAGAGGAGATGTGTGTTGTGGTTGTACTTCATCAATGGGTACATCTGGTTGAAGAATTTCTTGTGTTTCTATTTGTAGGTCTTGAACTTCATTAAGTTCAATTCTTCTTTCACTGCCCTTTTCTAAGATAAACTCTTTTTCTAAGAAAGTGGCATGCCTACTAACAAATACCTTTTGTTCAGTAGGGTGATAGAAGAGATATCCAATACTTTCTTTGGAATAACCTATAAATGTACATTTATCTGATTTAGCACTTAGCTTATGTCCAAAATTTCTTTTGACATATGCTTGGCAGCCCCAAATTTTAAAATATTTAAGATTGGGCTTTCTACCTCTCCATATCTCATATGGAGTACTAGATACAGATTTTGAAGGTATCCTGTTTAGCACATATGTAGCAGTTTCTAAGGCATAACCCCAGAAGGAAATAGGAAGATCTGTAAAGCACATCATGGACCTTACCATATCTAATAGAGTACGATTCCTCCGTTCAGCTACACCATTTAGTTGTGGCGTATACGGAGGTGTCCATTCAGAGAGAATGCCCTTTTCTTTAAGATGATTTAAAAATTCACTAGAAAGGTATTCACCTCCTCGATCAGATCGAAGGATTTTAATACACTTTCCGGTTTGTTTTTCAACCATACTTTGATACTCTTTAAACTTATCAAAGGCTTCGTATTTATGTTTCATAAGATACACAAATCCGAACCTTGATAAATCATCAGTGAATGTGATGAAGTAAGAGTATCCACCTCTAGCTGGAGTTGTCATAGGACCACATACATCTGTATGTATAAGTCCTAATAACTCACTTGCCCTTTCTCCATGTCCAGTGAATGGAGACTTGGTCATTTTTCCCATAAGACAAGATTCACAAGTTCCTAATGATTCATAATCATAAGGATCAAAGAACTCTTCTTTGTATAACTTGTTGATTCTTGATTCACTTATGTGACCAAGTCGGCAATGCCAAAGGAGGGTATTATTCACTTCCTCTCTCTTTCTTTTATTGCTTTTATTAATATGAAAGACATTGTCATTAAGTAATAAAACTAGAAGACCATTTTCCATAATGCCATTGCAAAGATGCTTATTAGAAAAATAAATAGAGCAACCATTGCCCTTTCCATTAATTTCAAAATCTTTCTTTAACAACAAAGGAATGGAAATTACATTTCTAATAATTTTGGGCATATAATAACAATCTTCTAATTGTAGGAGCTTTCCCGAAGGCAATTCCAAGTTGTAGGTTCCAACAGCTTCAGCCTGGATGGACTCTCCTCCAACGCCATACAGCTCGAAGTCACCTTTCTTCAAAATTTTAATTTTCTGTAGTCCATGCAAAGATTTGCAAATGTGAAAACCACAGCCGGTATCTAATACCCATGAATTTGAATTTGAAGAACTTAATGACAAGTTGGCATGTAACATAAACATACCTTTTGATGCAACTCTTGCATCGGTCTTCATACTTGCAAGAAAAGTCTTGCAATTCCTTTTCCAGTGGCCAGCTTTGCCGCAATGAAAACAGGTACTTGATCTGGAGTTTTTCTTTCCTTTTTTCTTTTTGATGCTACTCTTGGGGTTCAATCGTTTCTTAGAACCCTTATTTCCCGATTTCCTCATAGAGGTGCTATTTATAAGAAGGAGTGGACCTTTATCCTTCTTAATATGCCCTTCAGCTGTTTTGAGCATATTTAACAGCTCGGGCAGGGAGGTGTTTAGCTTGTTCATGTGAAAGTTCACAACAAACTGAGAGAATGAATCAGGCAGTGATTGCAGGATCAAATCCTGACTGAGCTCACTATCCATAGCAAAACCTAATTGACTTAATCTGGTGATCAAGTCTATAACCATAAGAACATGGTTTTGCACTGGAGTTCCTTCATTCATTCTAGCACGGAACAACTGCTTAGATATCTCATACCTAGCAGTCCTGCTTTGTTCTCCATACAACTCTTTTAAATTGAGAAGTATGGATTGAGTGTCCATGCCTTCATGTTGCCTCTATAATTCATTGTTCATAGAGGCAAGTATGATACATTTGACAGTCACACTGTCATTTTTCCACATCTTATGTGTGGCAACCTCCTCTTCTGTAGCATCATCCCCTAGATCTCCAAGATCAGGGGTTTCAAGTATATAGAAAATTTTCTCCTGAGTGAGTACTATCTTTAAATTCCTCAACCAGTCCACATAGTTTGGTCCGGTCAACTTGTTGGCATCTAAGATGCCTCTTAGTGAAAGTGAAGAAGCCATTTAATAATTCTACATATGCAAGAACAAAACTAATATAAGCAGACCAATCATGATGACATGTTTGCAACTAGATAAGGACTTTAATCTAATTTGTCTCCTACTATTTTATCGAATATCATAGCCCTCCCCTATGATAAACGTGAAAATATAATTTTTCTTAGTAGGGTTGAGATCCTAATTCATCATAAAAAGCCTTGTGTTTACACAACAAACTCTTATGAGTTCAAAGGTAGGAAACTCTTTCCAATTGCATCTCATGCAATTCTCAACTTTATCTTGTCCTCTTAAAATACTTATTGCCTTGTGTTAGCACAACAAACAATAATATTTTAGTTAAGTCAAACCCTTCATTTCCATATAGTCATATTCGAATAATATTGCCCTTGTGGTTGCACAACAAGGCAATATATTAAAATATGCCATAAGCATCTTAATGCACCAAGACAGTATAACATCAGTCCCCATTGCAAGTCTTGTGTTAGCACAACAAACTAGCATGGATCTTGACATAATAATATCGAGACATGAAGGAAGGCTATCAATAGTGTTATATCAATATTAAGCTTATCCATAATAGGCAATCAAACAATTGGCCAGGTAAGCAGGTGGGAGGCTCCCCTTACTCAGAGAGTAAGGTCCTAATTAAGTAACCACCTTTAGTGCTTTCCTTAGAGACCAATTAGATTAATTGTTCTAGAATGGGTTAGCTCAAAGTTTTTCAACACTATGACTTAATATAATTTTTATTGAGGGCTTACTAGTCTCTAGCACATTCTTTAATTGTAACATACATTTAACATGTCTAAAATAAACTATTATGCATCATGGCTATCTCATAGCATGTATAAATCATAAGCAATTAATTAACATGCTTCAACATATTTTCATATGGAAAATTTCATATCATGATATTTTATTACATAACATATCATATATTAATCATACATTTCAGCATTTCTCTAAGCATATGACATTACTATCTCATAGTAAATTAATAATCATACATCATACATAATTATTTGATTGAACCAATTAAGGATGGCTCTTAATGATTACAATGCGCAGCGAAAGCTAGGAATTTTAAAAATTTCTTAATAAAGTCCCTATGCATGACACCCTTTTAAGCCTAGATCACCTTAATGATTACAATCAAATGATATAAAATAAATGCAGAATTAGTAGAATACCTCAAACGCTAATCCAAAGTGTACAATCTCCACGAGGCGTCCAAGTGTCCGCCCTCCAATGGTGATCCACACGAAAACTTGATCAAGACTTTAGCTCCAAAGACTTTTGATCCTTAATGCAGAATTCTTCTAAAGAACTCTAATGGCTTGCTTTCCTTCCTTTCTATTTTCCTTTAGCCTTCTAAAATCACTTCTAATCCTTTTGTCCTAAAGAAGACCACCTTGTCTTGGCTTAGGACACACTAGAAGCAATGCTAGAAAGAAAGAAACTAATGTAAGAAAGAAAGAAAAGAGGAGTGGGGTGGAATTGGAATGATGAAACCCATGGAGTGCTAACCTATTTATAATAGGTGTAGGGATGCATCTCCAAGGGATGCATCCCATCCACACATCCTCTCATGAAAGGGCATCATCTAAAGGGCCATATCAAATAAGAGGAGGTGCAGATCAAGTGAGGAGGTGTATCAAATGATATGTCCTTTCATGTGGTGCCATATTTTGACCAAGTCAACATCACATGCTAATCACATGTCCATCACGCCTCACCTCTTGATCTTTCATGATGATGATCCAAGGGCTCCAATGCAAGGCGCCCATTCACTTGACCCATTATGTCTTCATCCAATGGTGGGATTAAGATCCAATGGTCAATTATGGTAGCCATCCTCTAACCCAATCCAATTGGGTTAAACCAACTCTCCATTATGTCTTCATCCAACGGTAGATCAAGATCTAACGGTCTAGATTGAATGATTTATTAAATCTAATCCAATTAGACTCAAACCAAGCCAATTAGGTGCCAACTCTTGGCTAACCCATATTAGAATATGATCTAATCAAATTAGATCAATTAAGAATCAGATTCGAATCCAATTCGAATCAGATTCGAATCCAATTCGAATTAGGAGCTAAGGTTTGCAACACCTGCTAGGATGTTTATCTTGCAAACATGATCTAATCCACTTAGACCCTTGATAAGTTTTCTTGTGTGTGACCCATTGAGTTCCATACTTAGCCAGCAATAGGTGTGAGTGCGAGTTGACCCAACTTGATTAGAACTCTTCTAATCGATTTAAGTCCAAACTGCGCGAACCCGAACTTAACAATTAGAATCCTTTCTAATTGGTGATCGAATTAACTCTTTAATTTGATCAAACCTATAAAACAAGATTGACGTCTAGCAACGTGTCATGTCTACCCGAAAAATATGGAATTTGGTAGAAATACCAAAAATACCCTTCAGTGGCAAGTTACCATGCAATTCAATCCTTTAATCAAACTGCATCCCAAAAATGCATATGAGTATGAATATATGTCAAACTCAATTTCATATTCATATTTTTCTCAATCTTTTAATGATAATTCAAATAATGAAACATTAGAAACTCTTTCTAATTTTCATTCTACTTTGATCAAAGATTTCCTGAATTATCATATGATTAGAATAAATAGGATGCTATCTTCTCTTACTAGAAGTGATTAATTTCTTGTTGACCTACTCATAATCTTCGTACACAATTCACCATATCCAGAAGACCTCGTACATAACTTATTGTCATGAATAAGTGTAAACCAAATTATGGGTTCATGTGCACAAGATACCATGGTGATCTCAGGTCATAGGATCAGTTGCACAACTCCCACTAAGAGAATCATCTTTTGACATGTAAGTAAGACTTCATAAGATTTCTCTTTGTAGGTCAATTCAGTGAACTCATTCCTCTAATGAGCACCCACATCTTTGTATTAGTGTCTCCACACAAATGATTGTGAGATCAATCATCCTCTGCATCGAGCATACATAAGACATGCCAGTCTTTCCGGTAATCATTGATCCCCGACTCAATGTACCAATGACTGGGAATATTTAAGATTAGGATTTTAGGATTTTAAGTCTCACTAGTATGATCTCATCATAGTCTTAAAACCATTGCCCTAATCTAAGGAGTTTATCATAAATATAATCAACAGCATATGATAAAACATAACGCCTTTATTCATATTTAAATGTCATGTACATGATTTGGACAAATCAAAAGAAAAAACCTTTCGCAATACATATTGCGATTGGCTTGTAGGGCATCTACTCTTTCAACAAAAAGGAAGGAGAAGAAGAGGAGAGGAATGTATCACATGAAAACCCAAAATTTTCTTCAGCTAGTCCACCATCTGCCACAACCCACATTCCAAAGGCCCCATTCCCTGAAGCACTTAATGCACCCACTCCCTTTGGCAAGAAGGGAACTTCACTAGAAGAGATGATGGAGGTTTTCAAACAAGTTAAAATCAACCTCCCACTCCTTGATGTCATCAAACAAGTTCCATCCTATGCCAGATTTCTCAAAGACCTTTGCACCCAAAAGCGAAAATCTAGGACTTATGTGCCTAAAAAGGTCCTCCTAACTGAGCAGGTAAGTTTCATTCTCCAACACAATACCCCTCCAAAATTCAAAGATCCTGGCGCTCCCACTATTTTCTATGTCATAGGAGATAACTCCATTGACCGAGCACTTTTAGATCTAGGGGCAAGTGTGAATCTTCTACCCTATTCAGTCTATGAGAAATTTGAGTTTGGTGAATTAAAACCCACCTCAGTATCTTTACAATTGGCTGATCGATCTGTGAAGATGCCATGGGGGATGATTGAAGATGTTCTTGTCAAGGTAGACAAATTCTATTTTTCAGTAGATTTTATCGTCCTTGATATGGAACATGTGCCCAAACTAAAAAAACAAATCCCTGTGATTCTTGGTCGTCCCTTTTTTGCGATAGCCAATGCATGTATCAACTGTAGAACTGGAGCAATGGACATATCATTTGGGAACATGAAAATTAAGTGGAATGTGTTTCATGCTGCTGACCAACATGTGAGGAAGACGAGTGTTGCCTGATTGATGAAATGGATGATCTTGTAGAGAAAGCCCTTCCCTATATCTTAGCGGATGACCCCCTAGAGGCATGCTTGGCCCATTTTGACATCGACAACTTTGATATAAATAAGGCCATAGAAGAAATCAACATCTTACTCGACAACCAATCTCCCATGAGTTTCCTTCCTTGGAAGATCCGACCTGAACCTCTTCCCCCCATTGCTAGCACACCACTTTGTCCTTTCATTGATTCTCCACCTAAACTTGAGTTGAAGCCACTTCCGACAACTCTTAAGTATGCTTTTCTAGGACCAGAAGATACTCTCCCTGTAATCATCGCGGCTAACTTATCTACGGAACAGAAAGTTAAACTTTTAAGGGTGCTTGAAGAGAATAAACATGCCATAGGATAATCTGTAGCCGATTTGAAAGGGGTTGACCCCTCCATTTGCATGCATCGAATTCACCTCGAAGATGATGTTTGCCCACCCGAGAAATGCAAAGAAGACTCAATCCTAACATGAAGGAGGTAGTCAAGAAAGAAGTGGTGAAGTTATTAGATGCCGGAATCATTTATCCAATTTCTGATAGTAAGTGGGTAAGTCCGACACAAGTGGTACCCAAAAAATCAGGTATCACTGTGGTTGAAAATACGGAAGGAGAATTGATACAAACACGCACAACCACGGGTTGGCGCGTGTGCATTGACTACAGAAAACTCAACTCAATGACTAGGAAGGACCATTTTCCTCTATCTTTCATAGATCAAATTTTGGAACAGTTGGCTGGTCAAGGTTTCTACTGCTTCTTAGATGGTTATTCTGGGTATAATCAAGTACCTGTCTATCAGGACGATCAAGAGAAAACCACCTTTACCTGTCCATTTGGGATATTTGCATATAGGAGGATGCCTTTTGGACTATGCAATGCACCCGCAACTTTTCAACGATGTATGATGGTCATTTTTTTAGATATGGTGGAAAACTTTCTAGAAGTATTCATTGATGATTTCTCCGTTTCTAGCTTATCTTTTGACAATTGTCTGGATAATTTAACTCTAGTTCTGAAAAGATGTAAGGAGACCAACCTAGTATTAAGTTGGAAAAAGAGCCATTTCATGGTTCAAGAAGGCATAGTCTTGGGACACGTCGTGTCCAAGAGGGGTATTGAAGTAGATAAAGCCAAAGTCGATCTTATTTCCAATCTCCCTCCACCCAAAACTATGAAACAAATCCGTTCATTCCTTGGCCATGCTGGTTTCTACCGTCGCTTCATTCAGAATTTCAGTAAGATTTCCAAACCCTTATGCAATCTTCTTGCCAAGGACACTCTCTTTGTCTTTGATGAAGCATGCGAGGAGGCATTTGAAAATCTTCGCTCGAAATTGACCACTGCACCTATCATACGGCCCCCTAATTGGACCCTTCCATTTGAACTGATATGTGACACATCCGACTATGCCATTGGGGCAGTTTTAGGGCAACGACTAGAAAAGGTACCTCATGTCATCTATTACGATAGTAAAGCACTCCCAGATGCACAATTGATCTACACCACCACTGAGAAAGAGTTACTAGCTGTAGTATTCGCGCTAGACAAGTTTCGATCTTACCTTTTAGGATCCAAGGTTACCGTATTCACTGATCATGCTGTCCTTCGACACCTTCTTGCAAAGAAAGACACCAAACCCCGTCTTATTCGATGGATTCTTTTACTACAAGAATTTGACCTAGAAATTCGTGACAGAAAAGGTACTGCAAATGTCGTAGCGGACCACTTATCTAGAATTCTTCTTGAGCCCTCTCAAAATACCTCACCCTTACACAATTCTTTTCCAGATGAACAATTATTTGAGGTACAAAGAATAAAAACGCCATGATTTGCAAACATAGTGAATTACCTTGCCATAGGACGAATTCCTGATGATTGGTCAACTCAAGACAAGAACCGATTCTTTTCACAAGTGAAGTTCTATTATTGGGATGATCCCGATTTATTCAAGTATTGTCCCGATCAAGTAATCTGTCGATGTGTCCCCGAATGCAAATTTCAAAGTATTCTTTCATTCTACCATTCACAAGCTTGTGGGGGATATTTTGGGGGTAGAAAAACTGCAGCAAAAGTTTTATAGAGTGGATTTTATTGGCCCACACTTTTCAAAGATGCTCATAACTTTTGCCAAACTTGTGAACAGTGCCAACAGATGGGAACCATCTTCCGTAGAGATATGATGCCTCTCAATCCTATTTTAATTGTAGAAATCTTTGATGTCTGGGGTATTGACTGTTCGTCCTTTCCTACCTACCTAAAAATACGCTAGACAGATCGTTGTTAGAACCGACGAACAAAGTTTAAATTTAAATTTACTCTTACCTGTTCTACTCGAAGAATAGTGGTCGTAAGAGGTCGATCCACAGGGAGGCGATTGGAGTTGCTTAAAAATAAAAATGTTCACTCGGATTCAAAAGCGATTTTTGAATATCAAAAGAAAAACATTACGTCGGGGATGTTGATAGATTCTCTAGTCTACCGGAGAATGATTTTTAATTAAAATTAACTAGAAGATATGTACTTAGATTCAAAAAGCATTTATATATTTAATGGAAAAGAAGAGTTTTTTTGCATAAATTAAAATGGATGACAACAGTGCTTAGGGAGATTGAAGCCTGGAACATAGACTGCATGAAAGAAGATTTCATAAATTGCAACTAAAACGAGAATTTTTGAATGCATAAAACAAACTGTAGGAATTAAACTTAACCTAAAACATGAATTGCATAAAAGAAAAATTAATGGATTGCATTAAAAGATTTCATAAAAAGAAAACAGAAATTAACTTGAACCTAGAACAGGGTTTGCATGAAAGAAATTTTGCTAGATTTCATAAAAATAAATTGATTACAAAGGTAGAAATGAAGATTGGTGGCTTGATGCTGCCTTTCTTCTGCAAATAAAATAAAAAAAAGAAATAACAAAAAATCAAAAAGAACACTTCTCCCTTTCTCTCCCACGGTGGAACAACATAAAATATTATTTTTTTTTTCTTTCTTTCTTCTCCAAAAGAACAGAGCAATGCTCTGTTTCTTTTTTCTTTCTTCTCTCCCACCGAGCTCTCTTTTGGTTCCCACCCCCACAACCGAGCACTCCCCCTGCCAATGGCCTCTCTCCCCTTCTTATAGCCCTTGGAGACGTGGAAGAGGCGGGATCAGTGGGATAGGCTGGGCGGATTGCGGAAGGTGGAATGCTGGCTGCGTGATGCTGGGGATCCGACGGGAGCTGGCACGGTGGCTGGCACGGAAGATATCTTGGAAGCTTCACGGCTGGCCACGGGATCAACAGGAGGACGTGGAAGAGACGCTGGGATGGAGCGGAAGAGGGGCTGCTGGCACGGGCTGAAACGCATGGATGGAAGGTTCACCGCGTGATACACTAGGGATCTGATCGCAAGATCCTTGGGAAATAGCTGCCGGTTGATTCGGTTGGGACGCGCTGGTGGCGGAATATCCGGGGAAGATGCTGGGATGCTGCGATTGCGGAGGATCTTCTCTGCTTCGGCTGGGCGATGCTGGGATGGAAGTTACATGTATGGAACGTGGGATGCTTGGCTGCATCGCTGTTTGAATCTCCATGCATGCGGGCTGAAATGGTGGGACTCTGCTGATGGCAAAATATCCGGAATGGCTGAAGGAAGAAGAGGCGTTGGGATTGACGGCTTAAGATGAAGACACTGATTTGGAAGGTGCAAGCGGACAGGATTGGAAGGAGTTGGGAATCCGGAAGAGGAACACGGATGGGATGAATCCTTTCTTCTCCCCTTCTTTCGCACGGGATGAAGCTGGGCGCTGTGCTATTGAGGTGCGCTGATTGCGCATTGGGGACGAGCTGGCGGCGACGCGGATGGAAGGTGGGGACGCGGGCTGAAGAGGAAGGATGTGGCCTTGCTTGGATTACGGGAAGGAAGGAGACCCGGGCGTTGCGGACGAAGCAGGGACGCGGGAAGGCTGATCCGGCGGGAACACTGCGGGCGGCTGGAGTGGAAGATGAATCGAGAGCTGGAAGACACCAAGTTCCGTCCAATTAGTCATATATAAAAAAATAGTATGATATGAAATTTGGCTTGTAGACGGGTCATCTATTCTGGCTCGAGGTCAAGTGCAATTCTTTCAAGTCATGGGTCACCCAGCACCTTATAGTTATAATATAGCCAATTTAGATTTTGCCCAAAATTAATTTCCAAAAGCACAAAAGAAATGGACCCGATTTGGACCCAAACCCGACTCGGATCCGAACCCGACTCGGACCCGATTTGAAGTTAAATTTGTACTCAATGTGCATTTTATCTCTAATTTATACTAATCTATGTTAAACCTAAATATAATATTAATCCAATGAATTTATTATTATCGGTTAACAATAACACTAATTTTAGTAACATATAGGTCGCACTTTTGTGCTCTCATCACAACCCCCAACTAGCTTATTGCTAGTCTCTAGCAATTCAGTGCGAAAATGATAAAATGAGAGAGCAAAAGTGTTATTTATTATATAAATATCCTAAGATAAATACTCACTTTCGTAGAGCATTACGATTGCACTTAGCATGTGCAACAAGCCGTTAAACCCCTAGGTTACCCTAGTGGACGAGTGTTGTCTCGTGAGGATTTGTAGTGAAGTTACCCACAAACTTCAATCCCAAAATAAAAGTTGGTTTGTGGAATTAAAGTCTTATTTCAAGTACATAACTGATAATTTCAAAAGCACACAAGGTTTTAATTACTAAGTAGCCCAAATTCTAGGTTAGTATGCAATTTAAGTTGAAGTCATTAAGTTTTCCGTTAGGGAGTTGTAAAACTTATTTATACTTGAGTGCTCAGTGAAGTTTGGACCATGCACAAGCTAAGGTTTTGGATCTCCAAAATATCGCTAATATTAGTAGTTTCCAAGAATTGGTCGGACAAGACCTATTTGCTGATTCAAAATCATCTTTTCTGCAGGATTTCGAGAGTTGTGGATGTTTACTTTAATACCTCATGGGCTTTATCTGTAATATTCCAGTTTACTCGAATTTTTACAACGACGGCTTTCACACTATTGTCTTTCTTAAGGTCAATATACTTTTTTTTTCTTTTTTTTTTCTTTTTTTTTTTGTTAAAGAGAAATGATAATGTATATATTGTGCACTTTTACTCCTGTGATGATTCCTCCATGTAGCGAGCAATTAGTCGACAATTCTCACACTAGTTGGCATGAGGTGTCGGGCATCAAGACTCCCCTATGGACCTATGCTCGGGTTCCTCATCACAAGCCTGCTGACCTTTGACAATAGGTAGCCCTTTTCGATGTACCTGACTAAATCCACCATTTTTTTTATTTTATTTTTTTTAACTTTTTTTTTTGGATCAGAAAAAGATGGTTCTTTAGGATTCGAGGTTGCTACCATATTCTCAACACAATGTCGAACCTATACCTTAGAAAATGCAGGCCAGATGTGTTGTGAAATTCAAAGCACTAATTAGCTTACAACTCACTAAAAGGAACTTAATAAAAAGAACTCACTTTGCACTACTTCCAACTAGTCATTGGGCTCTTAGATTTTATATACCTTGTGTGTTGTATATTTTTTTTTTCAAAAATTTTAACTCAAAAATTTTAACTAAAAACTTTTTTTTTTTAATAAAATTTCAAATTCAAATGCGTAAAAATACCCCCAAACCTAAATCTAACATTGTCCTCAATGTTAAAGAAAATTTAAAGCAGTAAGAGGACAGAGGAGAAGTATCTGATATGGGTGGGTTAATTGAAAGTTGGGGCAAAATCCCCCAAACCTGCATGTTAGTATATTTTTTTTTTATAGAAGATATTTATATGTTGGGTTGCCTCCCAAGAGCGCTAAGTTTTATGTCTTCAGCCAGACAATTCTAATTCATTCATGATAAACAGGGTCGGTCAGAAGTGTCTCCTCAACTTCTGGACTCAGATACTCAAGGTATGGTTTTAAACGATGTCCATTGACTTGAAAGGACCTACCATCCTTGGTATTGCATATTACTACTGCACCATGCGGGTGCACTTTCTCTACTGTGTATGGGCCAGTCCAGCGAGATTTAAGTTTTTCAGGGAATAGATGTAATCGAGAATCATATAAGAGAACTTTTTGTCCTTGGTAAAACTCTTTACGAGTAATCATTTTATCATGCATGACTTTCATGCGATCCTTGTACTTCTTAACACACTCGTAAGCATCGTTCCTAATTTCTTCAAGCTCGTCAAGCTGAAGCTTTCTATGTTCTCCCGCCTTGTCGAGATCGAAATTTAAGCGTTTGATTGCCCAATAGGCCTTGTGTTCTAACTCGACAGGTAAATGGCAAGCCTTGCCATAGACAATCCTGTATGGGGACATTCCAATTGGTGTTTTGTAGGCCGTACGATATGCCCACAATGCATCTGTTAACCTAAGGGACCAATCCTTTCGAGATGGATTGACAGTTTTCTCAAGGATGGTCTTGATTTCTCTGTTGGAAATCTCAACTTGTCCACTCGTTTGTGGATGATATGGTGTACCGACCTTATGGGTGATGTTGTACTTCCTAGCAAGGGCTTTAAAAATTCTATTGCAAAAATGTTCCCCCCATCACTAATGATAGCACGAGGGGTGCCAAAGCGAGCGAAGACAGACTCCTTAAGAAACTTGATCACTACTTTGTGATCATTGGTCTTACACGCGATAGCCTCAATCCACTTAGATACATAGTCAACAGCTAGGAGTATGTACTGGTGCCCAAATGACATAGGAAAAGGACCCATAAAATCAATACCCCAAACATCAAAGATTTCTATAATTAAGATTGGGTTTAGGGGCATCTCATTTTTTTCTTGAAATTTTTCCTAGTCTTTGACATCGGTCACATGCTTTGCAATACTCGTGTGAGTCATGAAATAGTGTGGGCCAATAGAATCCGCACTGCAAAACCTTTGCAGCCGTCTTTTTACCACTGAAATGACCACCACAAGCGTGGTCATGACAAAAGAAAAGGACATTCCTTTGATCGTGTTCAGGGATGCATCGTCTGATGATTTGATCAGGACAGTATTTGAACAGGTATGGTTCATCCCAAAAATACCATTTTACACGAGCTAGGAAGCGAAATTTCTCTTGTTTGGTCCAAGAGCTGGGCATTTGTTCAGTAACAAGGTAGTTGACTACATCAGCATACCATGGAACATTAGTATGGAAAATCATCATTAATTGTTCATCAGGGAAGGTCTCGGACACAGGCATGGATTCTCCAGATGATTCAATAATTAGTCTGGACAAGTGGTCAGCTACTACATTTTCAGATCCCTTTTTGTCTCGAATTTCGATATCAAATTCCTGGAGCAATAGGATCCAACGAATGAGCCTTGCCTTAGCATCCTTCTTTGTGAGAAGGTACTTAAGGGCGGCATGATCAGAATAAATAAGAACCTTAGATCCTATCAGGTAGGGGCGGAATTTATCTAGAGCAAAAACAACTGCCAACAATTCTTTTTCAGTGGTGGAATAGTTGAGTTGGGCGTCATTTAGAGTTTTGCTTGCATAATGAATAACATGGGGAAGCTTCTCTACTCGCTGACCTAAGACAGCACCTATGGCATAATCAGATGCATCACACATGATTTCAAAAGGACGACTCCAATCAGGACTCCTTATGATGGGTGCTGAAGTTAGTTCAGACTTTAGTCTTTCGAAAGCAGTTATACAAATTGGCGAAAAATTAAAAGTAGCATCTTTCGCCAACAAATCGCATAAGGGTTTCGACAATTTACTGAAATCCTTGATAAAGCGGCGGTAAAAACCCGCATGCCCTAAAAAGGATCTGACTTCCCTAACAGTTTTGGGAGGTGGCAATTTAGCAATTAATTCTACTTTGGCCTTATCCACCTCAATTCCCCTTTGTGACACAATGTGTCCTAAAACAATACCTGATTCTACCATGAAATGACACTTCTCCCAGTTAAGAACTAAGTTTTTCTGTTTGCAGCGTTCTACCACAAGTGTCAAGTGGTGTAGACATTCCTCAAAATTGGATCCAAATACAGAAAAATCATCCATGAAAACTTCTAAAAATTTCTCTACCATGTCGGAGAAAATACTCATCATACACCGTTGGAATGTAGCTGGTGCATTGCATAGCCCAAAAGGCATGCGACGATAAGCAAAAGTGCCATAAGGACAGGTGAATGTGGTTTTCTCTTGATCCTCACGTGCGATAGGGACTTGGTTATATCCAGAATAACCATCGAGGAAACAGTAATGGGAGTGGCCAGCTAGACGTTCTAACATTTGGTCAATGAAGGGTAGTGGGAAGTGGTCTTTCCTAGTCATGGCGTTCAGCTTTCTGTAGTCGATGCACACTCGCCATCCAGTTTGGATTCGAGTTGGGACTAACTCATTTTGGTCATTCTTGATCACAGTAACTCCAGATTTCTTGGGTACGACTTGAACTGGGCTCACCCACTGGCTATCAGAAATAGGATATATAATCCCTGCATCTAAGAGTTTAATGATTTCAGCTAGAACCACATTCTTCATGACTGGGTTAAGTCGCCTTTGTGGTTCTCTAGAGGTTTTTGCATTCTCTTCTAAATGGATTTTATGTTGGACCACAGAAGGGCTAATCCCCTTAATATCAGCTATAGACCAGCCGATTGCTTCTTCATTTTTCTGAAGGATATTTAACAACTTCTTTTCCTGTTCTTCAGTTAAATTTGATGCAATAATAACAGGTAAGGTGTTGTTGTCCCCTAGAAATGCATATTTTAAGTTTTCGGGTAGATCTTTAAGTTCAAGCTGGGGAGGTTTGACACTTGAAGGTACTAGCTGGGATTCAGGTATAGGTAATGATTCAAATTTGGTAGCCCATCTGCTAGTATCCATTACAGGAATGGAATCTAATAATGCATTAACTTCCTGATTCGACTCTTCTTTCTCACAATCTTGACTGAATTGGGCCAAACATCTTTCTAGTGGATCAGAATAACTTGATTCCTCGAAGGATTTACTGATTATGTTTTCAATCATGTGAATTTCTTCTAAATCGTCCATCTCAGATGGTTGATTACTACTGTGAAAGACATTGAGTTGGATGGTCAAGTTTCCAAATGCTAAGGTCATTATCCCATTTCGGCAACTGATCACAGCATTTGAAGTGGCCAAAAATGGTCTACCAAGGATTACCGGGATGTGACTACCTGGGTTTTTCACTGGTTCAGTTTCGAGGACTACAAAATCCACAGGGTAATAAAACTCATTTACCTTTACAATTACATCCTCTACAATTCCCTTAGGATACTTCACAGTCCTATCTGCTAATGACAAAGTAATGTTTGTGGGCTTTAATTCCCCCAAACCTAGTTCGGTGTAGACAGAATAGGGTAATAGGTTCACACTTGCTCCTAAGTCTAATAGGGCTCTCCGAATGATGGTTTCTCCTATTTTAATTTCAACAGTGGGGCAACCAGGGTCCTTGTATTTTGGGGCAATCTGTTGTTGAATAAGAGATGAGGCTTGTGCAGCCATCACAGCTTGCCTAGGAATACTGGTTTTTCTTTTCACCGTGGTTAAGTCTTTTAAGAATTTTGTATAGGAGGGGATCTGTCTGATGGCATCTAGGAAGGGTAAATTTATTTGGACATTTTTAAAGACTTCCATGATTTCATCGTACTGAGATTTTTTCTTTGAGTCTTGTAGTCTACTAGGAAAGGGAGCCTTAGGTGTGTAAGTTTCTATTGGTTTCTCCTCCATTCCTTGTGTTCCCTGTTCTTGTGTCTTTTTCTGGGTAGGGTTTGGCTCATGCTTTTCTTCTTTTTCTTGCACAGGAAGTTGGACCTTGTTGTCCACTTGCTTGCCAGACCGTAAAGTGGTAATTGCCTGAACTTCATGGGTAGGGTTTCCATTAGAATCAATATGAAACTGGCCTCTCGGCCCTTGATTCTGTTGCCTACTAGGGTTAGGCACTGGCTGACTGGGCAATTCACCTTTCTTCCTATCCCCTAGAGAGTTGGCTATTTGGCTCAGACTAACCTCAAGTTTTGCAATCGCTTGCGCATGGAATTGATTAGTCTGGGTTTGAGCCATGTTGGTCTGTTGTTGTTGTTGGATGAAGTCTTGTTGCTGCTTCATCATGTTAGCCATCATGGCTTCCAATGATGTAGTTTGCTGAGGGATAGGGGCACTATAAGTAGGAATAGGTAGAGCCAATGATTGGTTTATTTGTGATGGACCTATCCTGGAAAAATTCTTCTGAAAACCTGGTGGACCACCTTGATGCTGAATAGGTTCATTTTGCTTGTATGAGAAATTTGGGTGGAACCTATTATCAGGGTGGTAGACTGGGCTGAATGAATTGGGAGTGGGCTTCTTGAAGGCACTATATGAGTTTAGAGCATTTGCCTGCTCAGCCTTAATGTTGGGTAAACTAGGACAATACTCCACTAGATGCTCAGAACTATTACACAAGATACATAAACTATGTGGCTCGTGATCCACTTTCATGATGGGATTTAACTCTTTGTATGAACTCGAGCTTGTAGAAACAGTGAAAGCATCAAACTTTTTGCTTAAGTTGTTCATTCCAGTCACCAGATTGGACATGACATTTTTGAGTTCTGGGTCTGCCTTCATTTCATAATTACCTGGTTTTCTAGACCCAAACTCATCTCTATTTACTTCCTCACCATAGCTACTCCAATTTTGGGCGTTCTCGGCTAAGTCAACAAAAAATTCATAGGCTTGATCCGGGGTTTGGTTCATGAACCTACCCTTATGCATGGACTCAATCATGTTTCTATGTGCTGGAGGTAGTCCTTTGTAAAAGAAATGTACTAGATCAGCCTTGTCAAGCCCATGGTGCGGGCACTTGACCAAAAGATCATGGAATCTTTCCCAAAGTTGAGAAAATTCCTCCTTAGATTTTCCTCTAAAAGTTCTGATGGCATCCTTAATTTTTTCAGTCTTCACCATGGGATAGAACTTAGCCATGAACTTCCTAGATAGTTGTTCCCATGATGTGATGAAATTTGAAGCTAGGGAATACAGCCATGCAGCAGCACGATCCTCTAAAGTCATGGGAAATAACCTTAATTTAATACCCTCTTCATCTAAATTTTGATTTCTAAACGTTTGACAGATTGTCAAAAATTTGTTTAGATGAAT
The DNA here is from genome assembly GCF_009389715.1 of Phoenix dactylifera. Classification (NCBI taxonomy): domain Eukaryota; kingdom Viridiplantae; phylum Streptophyta; class Magnoliopsida; order Arecales; family Arecaceae; genus Phoenix; species Phoenix dactylifera. Next base: position 436,475 of record NW_024067710.1, on the reverse strand, counting down.
GTAGGGTTGTTCACTCTCGAACCCATGAAACTTGGGTAACATGTTTATTGTTGCAGCCCGAATCTCGAATTGGGCTGCATTATTAATTGGTAATACTATGCAAGTAGGGGGACTAGCGGATGCGGGTGCAAACAATTCATTCAGGGTTCTAATATGTTCACCCATTGTAGAGATCGACGGTTGGTTTACAGTTCGCAGGTTATGATGAAAAGTTCTGTCAATCTCAGGATCAAATGGGGTTAGCTTATCCCTTAATGACCTTCTACCATGCATACATTATCAACACTTCATTATATTTGACTCCTAAAATGAACGAAATCCTAAGAGAAGAGAAGGGCTAGACACAGATGACCACAACCAACACCACACAACAATTTGACCCTATTAGTCTTAGAACTAAGTGAGGTTTAGCAGCTTCTTAAATCTAGTTGCATAGAGATGTATCAGGTTAAAAAGTTCCTGAAATTCTCTCCTAGATTAGACAGCTCCTAATCTCCCTTTCAGATTAAGCTTGAGCTTACCAGTTAAGCAATCCAGTAATCAGTGACCAGAAAAGTCCCGGGGTGTGTGGTGGTGCCAGAAGGGATACACCGATACCACAATACCCGTAACAGTTCTCACTGTTGTAAAACTTTCCTAGACATCACCAATTACTAAATTCTCACTGGAGTGGCTTTCAGCCGCTTCTTTCCAAGAGCCTAATTGAGCTCGAAAACCCTAAGGCCAACGTCTAATTTGATTTTAATTTAATTTGGCTTAGGATAAGTATGCAAGGTGGTGATTTTTGGGCTAAGGACAGGTAATGACTTCCCGACCTTATCTTTTTAATGGGTTTTGCCCTTAATTACTTTATGCAAATGCTTAATACTAAATGCAGCAAATAATCAATATTTTTTTTTTTTAAAGTTTATGCAATGTCATTAGGTTGTACTGATTAAATGAGCAAGCAATTTTTTTATTTTTTTTATTTTTTTAAATTTTATGTTGTTTTTTTTAATTTTAATTTTTTTTTTAATTTTTTTTTATAGCAATAACTTGAATGTAAACTAAACACAATCCTTATGCGTCAGTCAATCTCCGAATGCCCGTTGAATAAGCTCTGGAGATTACTCCGTGAGGAGTCCCAATAGAGGTATGATCACCTCGGGGGATTGCACCCTATCAATTACTAGCAAAAATAATATATATATATATATATATATATATTTTTGAATTTTTTTTTTAATTAATTTTTTTTTAACTTTTTTTTTAAATTTAAATTTCAAATTTCGAATCACAGAATTCAAATTTTGAATTTAAATTTTTGAATTTTTGAATTTTGGAAATTTTTTTCAATTTTTTTTTACTTTCTTAGAAAACTTTAAATTTCGAATTTCAAATTTCAGAATAACTAATAAAAAAAACTTATAATAACTAATAATAACTACAAAATTACTAACTAAAAATAATCAAAATAAGAAAAATTAATAAAAATAAAAACTTACTACCGGAGTGCGTTCACTCCGGGTATCCAAAATCCGATTTGATCTTCGTGATCGTTCTTGCTTCTCGATTTGCCTCCCCGGCAACGGCGCCAAAATTCTGTTCGTCCTTTCCTGCCTACCTAAAAATACGCTAGACAGATCGTTGTTAGAACCGACGAACAAAGTTTAAATTTAAATTTACTCTTACCTGTTCTACTCGAAGAATAGTGGTCGTAAGAGGTCGATCCACAGGGAGGCGATTGGAGTTGCTTAAAAATAAAAATGTTCACTCGGATTCAAAAGCGATTTTTGAATATCAAAAGAAAAACATTACGTCGGGGATGTTGATAGATTCTCTAGTCTACCGGAGAATGATTTTTAATTAAAATTAACTAGAAGATATGTACTTAGATTCAAAAAGCATTTATATATTTAATGGAAAAGAAGAGTTTTTTTGCATAAATTAAAATGGATGACAACAGTGCTTAGGGAGATTGAAGCCTGGAACATAGACTGCATGAAAGAAGATTTCATAAATTGCAACTAAAACGAGAATTTTTGAATGCATAAAACAAACTGCAGGAATTAAACTTAACCTAAAACATGAATTGCATAAAAGAAAAATTAATGGATTGCATTAAAAGATTTCATAAAAAGAAAACAGAAATTAACTTGAACCTAGAACAGGGATTGCATGAAAGAAATTTTGCTAGATTTCATAAAAATAAATTGATTACAAAGGTAGAAATGAAGATTGGTGGCTTGATGCTGCCTTTCTTCTGCAAATAAAATAAAAAAAAGAAATAACAAAAAATCAAAAAGAACACTTCTCCCTTTCTCTCCCACGGTGGAACAACATAAAATATAATTTTTTTCTTTCTTTCTTTCTTCTCCAAAAGAACAGAGCAATGCTCTGTTTCTTTTTTCTTTCTTCTCTCCCACCGAGCTCTCTTTTGGTTCCCACCCCCACAACCGAGCACTCCCCCTGCCAATGGCCTCTCTCCCCTTCTTATAGCCCTTGGAGACGTGGAAGAGGCGGGATCAGTGGGATAGGCTGGGCGGATTGCGGAAGGTGGGCTGTTGGCTGCGTGATGCTGGGGATCCGACGGGAGCTGGCACGGTGGCTGGCACGGAAGATATCTTGGAAGCTTCACGGCTGGCCACGGGATCAACGGGAGGACGTGGAAGAGACGCTGGGATGGAGCGGAAGAGGGGCTGCTGGCACGGGCTGAAACGCATGGATGGAAGGTTCACCGCGTGATACACTAGGGATCTGATCGCAAGATCCTTGGGAAATAGCTGCCGGTTGATTCGGTTGGGACGCGCTGGTGGCGGAATATCCGGGGAAGATGCTGGGATGCTGCGATTGCGGAGGATCTTCTCTGCTTCGGCTGGGCGATGCTGGGATGGAAGTTACATGTATGGAACGTGGGATGCTTGGCTGCATCGCTGTTTGAATCTCCATGCATGCGGGTTGAAATGGTGGGACTCTGCTGATGGCAAAATATCTGGAATGGCTGAAGGAAGAAGAGGCGTTGGGATTGACGGCTTAAGATGAAGACACTGATTTGGAAGGTGCAAGCGGACAGGATTGGAAGGAGTTGGGAATCCGGAAGAGGAACACGGATGGGATGAATCCTTTCTTCTCCCCTTCTTTCGCACGGGATGAAGCTGGGCGCTGTGCTATTGAGGTGCGCTGATTGCGCGTTGGGGACGAGCTAGCGGCGACGCGGATGGAAGGTGGGGACGCGGGCTGAAGAGGAAGGATGTGGCCTTGCTTGGATTACGGGAAGGAAGGAGACGCGGGCGTTGCGGACGAAGCAGGGACGCGGGAAGGCTGATCCGGCGGGAACACTGCGGGCGGCTGGAGTGGAAGATGAATCGGGAGCTGGAAGACACCAAGTTCCGTCCAATTAGTCATATATAAAAAAATAGTATGATATGAAATTTGGCTTGTAGACGGGTCATCTATTCTGGCTCGAGGTCAAGTGCAATTCTTTCAAGTCATGGGTCACCCAGCACCTTATAGTTATAATATAGCCAATTTAGATTTTGCCCAAAATTAATTTCCAAAAGCACAAAAGAAATGGACCCGATTTGGACCCAAACCCGACTCGGATCCGAACCCGACTCGGACCCGATTTGAAGTTAAATTTGTACTCAATGTGCATTTTATCTCTAATTTATACTAATCTATGTTAAACCCAAATATAATATTAATCCAATGAATTTATTATTATCGGTTAACAATAACACTAATTTTAGTAGCATATAGGTCGCACTTTTGTGCTCTCATCATTGACTTTATGGGCCCTTTCCCACCATCTTTTGGTTTCGAATATATTCTGGTAGGGGTTGATAATGTTTCAAAATGGGTAGAAGCTGTCGCTACTAAAACTAATGACCACAAGGTTGTGGTTAAATTTTTACATGTAAATATTTTTTGTCGTTTTGGCACACCCCGAGCCATCATCAGTGATGGGGGATCTCATTTTTGCAACCGATCTTTCGAGACTTTGGCTCGCAAATATAACATCACCCACAAAGTTGCTACCCCATACCATCCCCAAACGAGTGGACAAGTTGAGGTGTCCAATAGGGAGTTAAAACACATCTTAGAGAAAACGGTACGTTCCGATAGGAAAGATTGGTCTCAAAGAATAAATGATGCTCTCTGAGCCTACCGTACTGCCTACAAAACTCCTATTGGCATGTCTCCCTACCGATTAGTTTTTGGAAAAGCTTGTCACTTACTAGTAGAACTTGAAACATAGAGCTTTCTGGGCTATCAAAAAGTTTAACTTAGACATGGCAGCAGCTGGTCCTAACCGAAAACTCGAAGTAAGTAAACTTGAAGAGTTGCGCAATGAGGCCTATGAAAATGCTAAAATTTATAAAGCAAGGACTAAAGCTTTTCCTGATAAAACCATTAACCGTAAGTCCTTCGAACCTAGTAAACTTCGTTCTAGGTGGGATGGACCATTCGTAGTGAAAAAGGTTTCTCCTTATGGTGCAATAGAGATCCAACACCTCAATGGTGGACATGTTTTAAAAGTCAATGGCCAAAGGTTAAAACCTTATGTGGACTGTGTTGCCGACGGACAATTGATCGAATCCCTTAATTTGACGAACTCTGTTTATCAAAATAATTAAGGATCCACTGTGTCTGGCTGAAGACAATAAACTTAACGCTTGTTGAAAGGCAACCCAATTCTCTTAGATTTCTTTAACATTGAGGACAATGTTAGGTTTAGGTTTGGAGGTATTTTTAAGTATGTTTAAGCATTTTTATTTTGTTTGCATCTCTTGCATTCGTTCTCACTTCACAATGTCAGGTTTAGGTTTGGGGGTCTTCATCTGAATTTTCATTGCATTCGTTCTTACTTCACAATGTCAGGTTTAGGTTTGGAGGTCTTCATCTGGATTTTCATCATTAAAAAAAAAATTGTGTTCATTTTCATAAATTAAATAAAAAAAGATAATAATAAAAAAAAGAAGGGGGTTTTAAAACCTAATTTCTATACATTAATGCGAGAATGATAAACACACAAGGTATATAAAATCTAAAAAGCCCAATGACTAGTCAAAAGTAATGCAAAATTGAGTTCTTTTTATTAAGTCTCTCTTAGTGAGTTGTAAGCTAATTTCATTACACACTGGCCGACACTTCTAAGGTCTAGGCTCGACATTATACTGATAGTATAGTAGCAACCTTGGACCCTGATGAATCATACTTATCTAATCCCAAAAAAAAAAAATATTCATCAATAAAAATGAATTTAGCCAGGAACATCGAAAAGGGCTATTGTCAAAGGTCAAGTGGGTTTGTGATGAGGACTCCGAGCATAAGTCCGTAGGGGAGTCTTAATGCCTGACACCTTATGCCAACTGGTGTGAGAGTTGTCGACTGATTGCTCGTTACACGGAGAAATCACCACAAGAGTAAAAGTGCACAATTTATACATATTTTATTAATTAAAAAAAAAATCTGTATTGATCTTGAAAAAGACAATAGTGTGAAAGCCGTCGTTGTAAAAATTCAAGTAAACTAGAATATTACAGATAAAGCCTGTGAGGTACTAAAGTAAACATCCACGACTCTCGAAATCTTGCAGATAAGATGATTTTGAATCAGTAAGTAGGTCCCTTTCGACCAATCCTTGGAAACTACTAATCTTAGCAATATTTTAGAGATCCGAACCCTTAGCTTGTGTACAGTCCAGATTTCACCGAGCACTCTAGTATAAATAAGTCTTACAACTCCCTAACGGAAACTTAATGATCTCAACTTGAATTGCATTTTGATCTAGGATTTGGGCTGACTTAGTAATTAAAACATTGTGTGCTTTTGAAATTCTTGGCACTGATGCATTTGAAATTAGATTTTATAAAATAATAATAATAATAATAATAATATAAAAAAAATTTGGGTAGAGACAGCAGTTTGTAGGTATCTAATCCGGAAACCCTCACAAGACAAAACTCGTCCACTAGGGCCATCTAGGGGTTTAAAGCCATATTGCATACGGTAAATGCAATCGCGATACCTGCGAAAGTGAGTTAATTTCTTTTTTCTATTTAATTTTGCTCGAGGACTAGCAAAATGCAGGTTTGGGGGTGTGATAAGTGCTAAATAATGTATAAATTAATCTATTTTACATAGCACTTATTCTTATTTTATGAACACATTCTAAATTTAAACATGAGAAATATGTTCACCCTCATCAATGCATTTTAATTCGATTTTGATTATTGATTGAGCCTAATGTATGCAGGTCGAGTCAAGCTCAATTAAATAAAGCCTAAACCTATACTGCATCATTTCACAACTCCACATCCTCCAGAGCCGACTCCAAGAACTCTCCTCCAAAAACTCTATGCTTTTTATTAATTCCTGTCTCTTCACAAGTTCACCTAATTCTCCTCCCATACTTTCCAATCATTTGTTTCTAAGACATCAAAGTATATCAGAAAATTCTAGTCATTGGCCTCTTCCCAGCCGATTAGGATTAATTCCTCTGCTTCAATTCGTTCGTAACCACCCTTATCCCGTGGCCAACCAAGTTCCAGCACCCCCCAACAAAGAACAAACCACTGATCCTCATCTTCTTCAAGATTCTCCCCAGATTTCCTCTCAGCCAACGGCAGCATCCCCAAACTCCCGGATTGATCCCAGCCAAGCCAAATCAAATGCCAAATCCCCTGTTCCAGAACAAGAGCCGAGATCCTCTCTTTTCTTCTCTGAATCTCCCAGCGTCCGCGAGTCAAGCACCGTCTTCCCAAGGATTTCCTCAAAGCCGATTCTAGAATCCATCCTCTCCATGGATTGCATCCCAACATCCTCGTTCCCTCCTTCCTTGATCCTCCCAGATCCTCTTGTTCCCTCCCTCCACGAATAACTCCCAGCTCACGGATCAAATCTACATGTTTTCCCCCTGCTTCAAAACAGAGAGATTTTCTGCATCAGGCGATCCGAAGCAGGGGAAAGATCCCTTCTCCCAGCGTATCACACGGTGAACCAGCCCGCCTTCCGTGCATCTAGCCATTTTCCAGATCCCCCCAGATCTCCTCTCATCCTGCGATGCAGCCAGCGAATCAGGCATTCATCCGAGGCATCTTCAGCGCGTCTTCAACGCGTCCATGGCACGATTCAAGTCAGCAGCGCATCTCCAGCCATTCGAATTTCCTTCCGTTTCAAACACAGCCGAGGCGTCCCAGATTTCAGCTCCCAATCGCGACCAGATCAGCAGAGATCGTGCCAGCTATCTGCGAAGCATCTTTCTAGATTCCGCATCAGCGTGCCAGCCAGCCCATCCGCCATCAGATCTGCCTTTTTTTTAAAGCAACGCCAACAGCCTGCAAAAGAGGGAAAAGTTTGATTTATTCCTTGCTGAACCGGGCTCCTGGAGGATTATAAAGGCTGAGGATTTTTCAGAGGAAGGGGAGTCTTTGGGGAGGGGGGAGAAGGAGAGCTCTGTTCAAAGAAAGGGCCAAGAGAAAGCCAAGAACAGGGGAGACTCTGTTCTTGGAAAGAAGAATAAAAAAAGGAGGGGGGAGAGAATATTTTGGGATATTTTGGGAATAGAGGGAGCGGAACGGGAGCAGAAGATTTTCATATGAAGATGGGAGGTCGTCCGGAAGCTATGCACGGCTGAACATCTAGTCTAGGGCTGGATGAAGCCCTAGCAATGTAACAGGGCATTTGTTGTTCTCACTCTTTTAATTTTTTTGGAGCTTGTTTAAATTCTTATTATCAATGAAAAACTCCTTTACGATGTTTAAACTTTGAGTATGTTATTTACTATTCATGTTTGCTAAAGTAGTCTAAGATGATCCATGCCTAGGAAGATAAGGTGTACTGCACTCTAGGTTAGCATAATTAGATAGACACTTTTTGCTATATCTAAGATGGATCTTCCTAAAACTCTTTATGCGTTTATTTTAAAAGGCTTGTAGCCAATTTGCATGCCTCTTGATGCAAAAATAAAATTGTTCTCCCAAGTGCAGGAGAATCGTACAAGTAGTAAAATCTCGGGAGTCCGAGGTCGAATCCTCAGAAAACGAAATATTTATAAGATTATTTAGTATAATTTTAGATTAATTAATTTAATAAATTTGTGGATTAAGATGATGTTTTGATTTTCATAAATTAAAAGCAAAGAATAATAGATTAATAAACAAAGTTCAATGAAATAAAAATGGTTAGGGATCCGGAATCCCCCTTGACAATATTGCGTTCAAGAAATAAACTCGGTAATTCTCGATCAAGGATCATTAAAATAGTTCCAATCATGAAATATATCTTTTGAATATATGAACTCAATGTCTAAGCATTCATCGTGCCAGTTATGTCTACGACAAATATATATTGATGCATGGATTGTTTCAATGCTTGATTTGTTGTAGACGTAACCGGCACGATAAATACTTGGATGTTAAATTCATGTTCTCAAATTGTATACTCCATGATTAGAACTACTCTATCATATTAATCCTTAATCAAGAATCGCCGAGTTTATTTATTGAAAGTAATATTGTCAAGGAGGATTCCGGATCCCTAGCCTTCTCTATATTCTTGAACGTTGTTTAATTACCTATTATTCTCTGCTTTTAATTTCTGAAGATCAACTAAAAATTACATCTAAAAATTACGCTAATAATCTATAGATCGTTCCCTGAGGAATCGACCTCGGACTTCCGAGTTATACTACTTGTGCGATTCTCCTGCACTTGGGAGAGCATTTCTGTGACGCATCAATAGGCCAAGCATCCTTTTAAATCTATCTCTATAGACCTTAATTTCCAAAATATAGGATGCTTCCCCAAGGTCTTTCATAGAAAATTCTTTTGACAACCAGACCTTGACCGAGGTTAGCATGGAAATATTATTCCCAATCAAGAGTATGTCGTCCACGTACAATACGAGAAAGACAACAGCACTCCTACTAACCTTCTTGTAAACGCATGGTTCCTCTTCGATCTTGATGAAATCAAATGATTTGAGCACATCATTGAAACGAGTGTTCCAACTCCGAGATGCTTGCTTTAGTCCATAAATGGACCTTTGCAGCTTGCAGACCTTGTGATCTCCATCACTGGAAGTGAAACCCAAAGGCTGCTCCATATAGATATCTTCATCAAGATATCCATTTAGGAAAGTAGTTTTCACATCCATCTGTCAGATTTCATAATCATGAAATGCTGCAATGGCAAGCAATATTCGAATGAATTTCAGCATCGCTATTGGTAAAAAGGTCTCCTGATAGTCAATGCCTTTGCACTGACTATACCCTTTCGCCATTAGTAGAGTTGGGCAACGGGCCGTGCCGGGCCGGCCCGGCCGAGGCCCCCCGGGCCCAAATTCTAAGCGGGCCGTGCCTGGCACGGCCCGTGAGGCACGGAAGGCCAGCCCGGCCCGGCCCCGGGCCCCTCTATTGGTGGGCCGGGCCGGGCACGGCACGGCACGGGCCGTGCCAGGCACGGCCCGTAACGGGCGCAAACGGGCCTGCCAGGCACGGCCCGCAACGTCTCTAAACGGGCCGTGCCTGGCACGGCCCGTAACGGCTCCAGACGGGCCGTGCCTGGCACGGCCCGTCTGGAGAGGGGGAGGGAAAATAGCCGTTTCCAACGGCTATTTTCGGGAAAAAGTCGATTTTACCCCTCCCAACAGTCCAATAACGGCTGAATGGAGGGGTATTTTGGGAAAAAAAAATTTTTGGGCTTCTATAAATAGCCCATTCCTCCCTCATTCTCACCACACCAAACCTCTCATTCTCTCCTTCTCTACTGCTATTATTTCTCTCCTCTAAAGTGCTCTTCTAGCAATTTAATTTTTAGTTTGTTCAAGTGCTACACAAGAGGAGGTTCCTGTTGAGAAGAGAAGGTCGCTTCTGTTGAGAGCACAAGAGGAAGCTCGGAATCTCGGCTCTGCCTCTGCCCTCCGACCCTCTACTCAATTCCTCCTTGCGGTTAGTTTTTATTTTTTGAATTAATCATAGATATGTCATCTTTTGAGGAAAGTCAGTTTGGCATTCCTGTTTCTGAGGGAGAAGAAACTAATCCCCAACCCCCTGTTCCTAGTTCCTCTAGAACTGGTGAACCGAGTGAAGGTCAAACCTCTTCTCGTAAAAGGACTAGTACTGTATGGAATGAATTTGATAGAGTTATGGTTGAGGGAGTCTGGAAAGCTAAATGTAAAAAATGTGCCAAACTTTATAGTTGTAGTAGTAGTGGGGGAACAGGGCATTTAAAAAGACATCAAGAGAGTCATAGGATGCATGATTCTCATGCTCAAACTCAAAGTAGCCTTAATATACAAGGAGGATTACTTGTAGGTAATTTTGCATATAATCATGAAAATCAAAGAAAAGCACTTGTAAAATGGATAGTTAAGGATGAATTACCTTTTAGTTTATGTGAATCTTTTAATTTTGAAGAATATGTTCAATTAAACCTACAACCTGCTTACAAAAGAACTAGTAGGCGTACATTTAGAAGAGTAGCTATGACCAATTTTTTAGCAATGAAACAAAATTTAATTGAAACACTTTCTACTTTAAATGTAAAAATTTCATTAACTTCTGATATTTGGTCAGCATCTGTAGGTAGTAATTGTTTTATTGCCATTACTGCTCATTATATTGATAATGATTGGCAATTAAATAAACGTATTCTTGCTTTTCGTGCTTTTGATTTTCCACATTCTGGGCAACAAATTTCAAATATAATTTATCAAACTGCATGTTCATATAATATTAATGATAAAATTATGTCTATTACTTTTGATAATGCATCTAATAATAATTCTGCTGTTGTATTATTAAAAGACTCATTGCATCCCATATTAGATGGAAATTTACTGCATATTAGATGTGCATGTCATATCTTAAATCTTTCTGTTCAAGCTGGCATGGGCATGATTCAAGATGTGATTTCAAAAATTAGAAATGCAGTTTCTTTTATTCATGCTTCTAGATCAAGACTTCAAGAATTTAAGGAATTATGCATAAATCATGGTAAACGTTTTAAAAAATTTAAACTTGATGTAATTACTCGTTGGAACTCCACATATAGCATGATACATGATGCATACCCATATAAAAATTTATTAAGTGCATATATTAATGATCGTGGATTAGGATTTACATTGACTGAAACTGATTGGAATAAAGGAAAAATTTTGGAAGATTTTTTGCTTAGTTTTTATAATGCTACCAATGTTCTTTCTGGTATTTATTACCCTACTTCATGTTCATTTTTACAACAAGCATATATAATTAGTCAAAAATTTGCAGAACATAGATATGATGATGTTTTAATGCCTATTATTCACCTAATGGAATCTAAATGGAATGAGTATTGGGACAGGATATGTCCTATGCATAACTTAGCTGCTGTATTTGATCCTAGAGTTAAATTAAATGGCGTGCTAATTTTACTTGATGCATACGCTGAAAATATGAATCAAGATGCTGAATCTGCTAAAGATGAGGTAAGACAACTTCTTTATGATATTTATGCTATATATGATGAAACAATTCGTGGATCTAGAACACAAATACAAACCTCTATTCCTCCTTCTAGTAGTTCTCGTTCGTCATCTATTTTTTCATTCATTGCACAGAGAAGACACACACATGCTTCAAGTTCCTCTTCATCTTCTTCATCTTTAAGTAGTGAACTAGAATTTTATTTACGAAATGATCTTCAGTCTGCATATGATGAAAATCAAATAGAGAATCTAGATGTATTATCTTGGTGGAAGAGTGTTAGAAATCAATATCCTGTTATGTCTGCAATTGCACGCGATATTTTAGCTGTGCCGATGTCCACGGTAGCATCGGAATCCGCTTTTAGTGCAGGTCGGCGTGTTCTTGACGAAAAGAGAAGTAGAATGACGGGCGAAACGGTGGAGATGCTTCTCTGCTTCAAGGATTGGCTGGATGCTGAGGCAAGACTTCAAGATAAAGGTGGACATAATACAACATCCTCTGATGATGATGATACAAACACTACTGAAGACTGAAGACTGAAGACTGAAGACTGAAGACTGAAGAGTGAATACTGATTCACTGAATCACTGATGATTAGTAAGATTTCTTAATTTTTTATAATTGTACATTTTTATTGTATTCTGGAGGTCAGACCAAGGTCCAAACCTCGGCCCTTTCTTAGTTTCTTATTGTATTCTAGAATCTAGAGGTCAGACCAAGGTCCAAACCTCCCTTCATGTACCATTTTGATTTAAATTAATAAACTGGTAGGGGTCTATGCCAAACCCCCCACCATTAAGGTGGCTTTATATTCATAAATCAAGATTTCTTAGTGTTCAATATTTATTAATTTATTAAAAAAAATTTATCGGGCCGAGCCGGGCCCAGGCCCGGACCGTGCCAGGCTCGCGTGCCAGCCCGGCCCAGGCCCTTATGGGCCGTGCCGTGCTGGCCCGCGGGCCGTGCCGTGCTTGGCCCGCGGGCCTAGACCGGGCCGTGCCGGCCCAGGCCCGAAGCGGGCCGTGCCTGGCACGGCCCGCTGGCCAGGAACCTCTAGCCCAGCACGGCCCTATCAAAGGGGCCGTGCCAGGCACGGCCCGGCACTGTAGCTGGCGGGCCGTGCCAGGCACGGCCCGCTTCGTGCCGTGCCGTGCCGGGCCGTGGGCGGCCCGGCCCAGTGCCCATCTCTAGCCATTAGCCTTGCCTTATAGGTCTCTACTTGTCCATCCGAACCTATCTTTCTTTTGTAGATCCATTTACAACCAATAGATACAATACCTTCTGGTGGATTCACTAAGGTTCAGACTTGGTTGGAATGCATGGAGTCTATCTTTGACTTCATAGCTTCCAGCCTTTTCTCGGAATCGCTATCTAACATCATCTCATTGTAGATATTGGGATCCTGTACATGTTCACTATCTCCCATGAGGAGCATTTCCTCGGTATCCTCTATAAGCATACCTACGTATTTATCAAGTGGATGGAAGACCCTACTAGATCTACGAGGTGGAGGAGGTACTACATGTACTGGCTCTATATGAATAGGTGTTGTAGGTTCCATGACTCATTGCTTTTAGAGACTCTCTCTTCAAGCTCAATTTTCCTCCTCCTGCCTCTATCAAGGATAAACTGTTTTTACAAGAAGATAGCATGTCGGCTCACAAAAACATTGGGATCCTCTGGGATGTAAAAATGTATCCTAATGACTCTTTAGGATATCCAATAAAACAAGCACATATGGTCCAAGCCTCTAACTTGTCCGCCTAAAATCGCTTGACATGGGCCGGACATCCCCAAATCTTGAGATGACCAAGACTCGGTTTCTTAGCATGCCATATCTTATACGGTGTGGTAAGAACAGATTTAGAGGGAACTTTATTCAACAAGTAAGTAAATCGCGGAAAGTAAAACATCTTCCCAAAGAAACAAGGATAAATCAGTGAAGCTCATCATGGACCAGACCATATCCAATAGAGTCCAATTCCTCCTCTCCGACACTCCGTTGAGTTGAGGTGTACCAGGAGGTGTCCATTGTGAGACTATGTCATTTTTCTTGAGATAGTTCCGAAATTTCCCACTAAGGCATTTCCCTCCTCGATCTAATCGAAGAGCCTAAGGGGTGTTCCAGTTTGTTTTTCTACTTCATTTCTGAACTCTTTGAACTTTTCAAAAGCTTCAGATTTGTATCTCATAAGATACACTCAATAAAAAGATTTCTCCATTAAAATATCGACAAATTCTCTCTGACTTAAGCATCGGAGGCCCTTCGCCGGATCCCTCGGCCTGGGCTTCTTGCAGGTTTGCCAAAGACAGCCATCTGCCACCGCTTGCGGCGAAAGCTCCTCCTCCTAGTTCGCGATCACCCTTGGGTCCATTTCTAATAATAATAGTACTATTTAGTGATTATGATTCATATTGATATATAGATTTATGGTACAACTCCTATACAATTTGCAATCGAAGATATATATCATTGTAGGCACTATTTTTATCAAAAGAAAAATCCACTATTCTTGAGGTAATAATTTCACTATTCGCCAAATATTAAAAAGTACATACTAATAATTTTATTTTTCAATTTTAGGCATCTCATAAGTATTAAAATAATTGATTATACTGGAGATTTTTTTGGCTATTTTTGATAGAAATGCTGAAGTTCTCATGGAAAAATCTGTTAACGAACTCTACAATATATACTTAGAGGTATTTCAACCATTACTTATTTTAATTAAATAACATTTTGTGGTAATAATTATATTAATATATTATTTGTATCTATATTATAGGAGGTTGAACCAATAAAGCTGGAAGATTTATCAAGAAAATACATGAGAATGCTACATCGTTGTTTTAACAATAAAAACAACTCATTATCTACAAGATCTAATTAGGTTGTATATGTTATATTTTAAATGGATCCTCTTGAGGAAAATCATCCTCTTTTACAGCTTATTACTCAATATGATCATTCTTAAAAAAAATTATAATTATATTATTTTTCTATTTATTTATTTAAATCCTATACATATTATTATTTTTTTATTTTCTATTTTTTTAGGTTGAAACAATCATAAAATAAATATTCTAACCAAAACAAAAACAACTGCTCAAAAAGAAGGAATCAAGATCTTCTGCATCAAATTAAAAAGGAATGGATGCCATAATATAAGCACACATTTTTTTAGCCTATTATAAGCATTTATCTATTATGTTTAATAATTTTTTTCCATTATTGTTGATTTTTTTGGTGAGTTTGTGGTAACATTATCAATAATTATTGAATATATGTTATTTATAATATTATATATTTATTTTTTAATTAACATCAAATTATATTTTAATTTTTATTATGCAACGCGCGGGTATCGTTCTCGCATCTTGATTATAAAAATTTTGCTATCAAAATTTCCAAACACTTGAGCGGTAAATTTGCCCGTAGGTGACATTTCTTTTCAAAACCGTGTTCGAATAACAACGAGAGATCTGTATCCCCCAAAAAATAAAAAACGGTGAGAGATAACGATAAAATGTTCCCCCTCCCCCGCTTGCCTAGTCCTCTTCAGATATTATTTTAAACATTTTTAATAAATATTTTAAAAAGGAAAAGAAATAAATACTCGCCGCTCACCAGAACGGCACAAGGAGCTATGCCCACGTAAGGAGTTTGGTTTTGTACGACTGCCGAAGTGGGAAGACAAAGATCGCCTGCCAAAAAATTAACCAATCCTCGCAGGAATCCTCTCTCATCTTTCTCGTCGGTTGCCACTCCTCGTTGGTGCTCGGAGGCCGAAGAGTTCTGCCCTTAGGGTTTGTATCGTTTTTATACTTTTTTCCCTTGGGTTTGATTTGTTCTGTTGTTCGCTATCATCTTTTGTTAGTTTGATTTTGTTTGAATTTTTTGATACTTTTCATAGGATTTTATTCTTGGTTTGGGAATTCTGTCAGATTTCTTCTCCTTGTTTTTTTTTTTTAAATGGCGGTGGAGGAGTGAGATGGTTCGGCGGATCAGAACCCTAGGAACAGGAAGCCTATTTGTGAGCAATCCAAATGAAAAGAGCAATCTGAAGCCCCCAAACCATGGTATTTGAGCAAAACCATTTCACTAATTTTGATCCTCTTTCTTCCTTTTTGGCTAAAATCGAAGAAATAACTCGAGAGAGTATGCTGTGATAGTTTTCGACGAATTTAGGTACGGAGAAATGAAGCATTTTGAACATTTCTGGGTAGTTTTCAATGAAGGCACCATTTTTATTGCTTTGTGCTTTCTCCTGCTCTAGTTTTTTCTTATTTTATTTTTGTGGCTCTGAGAAGTGGTCTACTGTGATAGCTAGTTTTTTCTGCTCAATACTATAAAATTAACTTGACCAAGATATTTTTGCCGTGGTCCTAGTGCAGGTATAGCATGTCGATGAACAGAGTTGATGAAGTTGACTACATGACTGATGAGAGTGAGATGGGAAATGCCATGGATGATGAGATGGAAGGGGACTTCTTTGATGGAGATAGAGGTCGAGGTGAAGCTGATGATGAGTATGATCTGGTTAGTTTCCTTTTCATTGTATTCTTGCCATTTGGATGTGATAGTTTCAATGAATTATTTGTAGCTTGTTTGAATGGTGTCGTAATATATACTACTTTTTTTCTTCAACTCAAAGTTCCTTATATTCTAGCATAAAATTTACCCATTTCTAGTTTATAATATTCAAATAGAAAGTGCTTATCCTGACAAACCACCATGAATTGAGGGCAGCTCACCAGAGTGACTGACACATCTTCGGCTCAAGCCAGGAGCGGTAGGGATATCCAGGGCATCCCATGGGATAGGCTACAAATAACGAGGCAGAATTACAGACAGACTCGTATACAACAATACAAGAATTATGAGAATATTCCTTCATCTGGAGAGCTTATGAACAAGGTTTCTGCTTATTGCCATTTTGTATTGGGTGTAACTATAGGTTGATTGTGCCACTGTGTTTGCAGTTTGCTTACTCAAGATTTTCCATTTTGTTTAGAAATGCAAGCAAGTGGAGAAAGGTGGCAATTATTATGAATTTCAGTATAATACGAGATTGGTCAAGCCCACAATTCTTCATTTTCAGGTCTGTGAATGTTTTTTTTTGTCTGTGGTAGTTATGCATTTAAATGCTTTATCCATTCATCTGTTTCTTGTTATCTTTGAACCAGTCCTATTTATGTGCATATCTTTCCTCTTGCTTTTTACGCATTCTTCCTGATAGATGAATCGATGCATGGGGCATTGACTTTAGGTATTACAGTTGGTTGACGGACAATGTACAATGACTTCTCTAGATATTCGTGACTTCCATCTTGCAATTTATTCTATCTTGGGAACATATCATGAATACATTGTATGGTCCTTTTCTTCGTCTCTTTCCATGTGTCCATTTTGGGCTTGTTGGACCTCCATCATTACAGAATTTTGACCCAAATCTAAGGCAGTCTTCTTATTGAGGTGGCTTTAGAGTGCATGCAATGGCCAAATACTAAATCACATGCACCAAAGATCAAATCCCCAGTAGATGAGTTGTCATGTGACATGGAAGTCACACACGTCAAACTATTGCATCATTCTAGATCCATGTGAAGTTTGAGAGTTCCTTTAACACTTGATGATTCCTTTAAGCTTTAGGTATTAAAAGGAAAATTAGGTCCAATAGTTCTAGAGGTAAATCAACCAAGATAAGTTTTCTTAGATTTTACATGATTAGGTTCTTGCTGGTTTTGGAAGTAGTCGACACGATGTTGCATTGGGTTTTTCTCTTAGGTCATGGCATATTTGGTCATAAATGATTTAGTTAGCTTTTATATTTAGAAGATTTTGTATTTTATGTTCTTTAGATTTGGAAGATAGTTTAGCAAATAATGGCATTGGAACCAAAGATTTTTTTTTTCTTTTGAAATATAGGAAGTAGTGATAGTTAGAGGGTGGGCCTTGGTGCAATTGTAAGGTTTGCTCTATTGTGACCTACGTGTCATAGGTTCGAAACAGAGAGATAGCCTTTGCATGTGGGGAATAAGGTTGTGTACATTTAATCCTTTCCATATTCCATAGTGGTGGGAGCTTTTTGCACTATGATGCTTTTCTTAGGAAGCAATGATAGTTTACATGGTGCAATATTAGAATACAAAATTCTTGAAATTCACATTCCTTTTCGTCTAATACATTATAATTGAAACTTTTGGGAGTTCAACTTTTCCCCTAGTTTGACTCCACTTTTTTCTTGGGGTGTGCCTCTCTCTCTTCAACTGCCATCTCTCAACAAGAGCCCTTCTCTTGTCAAAAAAATTTCTCTTAGGGGTTAGAACTTTCTATGAATCCTTATTTTTATCTTGATCACATCCATAGCACGTGAAGTATTCTAGTTTGGTATGTTGTTGTGATATTAGAGGGCCACGGCCTTGGGTGATGGTGTCAGAGTTTTGCTTATTGGCTCACTTTGTTATTTAGAAACTAAATAAGTGAGGTCTTGCTTAGAGATTTGCTTTATGTCCTTTATGCCTAGACACTTTCCAAGTATTAGGAACTTTTGCAGGTTGTTCCTTGATATCATGAGCTTAAACTACATAAGCATAAAGCCATGAAAGTTGACCTGCCAACAGGCCCTCCAGGTTTGATTATATACCTTATCAAATAAATGAGAATACTATTTGTATACCTATGTGGGGAAGTAGATCTCTCTCTCTCTCTCTGTCTTCTCTCTTAAAAGGAAGCACCTAGGAAATGGGCATTTGAGCAGCTTTCTATAGAGAGGATAATGTTCGTGTACCTGTGTGGGGAAGCGAATTTCTCGTTTTCTCTTTCGTAAATGGAAGCACCTAGCAAATGGGCATTTGAGCAGCTTTAGAGAGAGAGAGATTTTGAGGTGGGTGCAACATCCTAAAATAGAAAATTTTGTTGCTGTATAGTAGACCCTTCATTTGCTTAAAGATTCCTTGCTAGGAAACCACTGTCTTAAATGGTTGACAGCCGTGCTACTTGGACCCTTCAATTTTTGCAAATTTCAAGGTGTCCATACTTTAGGATGCTTGGACAAGGCAATGATGTGGCACAACCCTCCATGACACCCAAAAGATGGAATATCTTGCTTAGATCAGCTAGAAGTGTTAGCACTTGGAACCTTCTTTTTGTTAATATGGAGCGGCCTATCAAAGAATACCTTATTGCAATTGATTGTACTCGAATTCTTAAATTTTTTACTGTTCTGTAATATTAGTTTGAAGTGTGTAGACTCTTATGTTGAAGTGTTACACCTTAGGTTGAAGTATTCTAGTTTGGTATATTGTTGTGATATTCGAGGACCCCGGCCTTGGGTGATGGTGCCAGAATTTTGCTTAATGGCTTACTTTGTTCTTTAGAAATTAAATTGTAACACCCAGTAGAATTGGGCCTGGTCCACTTGACCGGCCCAGATAAAAGGATTTCGGCTTGGGAAAGAGAAAAAAGAGTTGGCACGCACGAGAAGGGAAGATGACTCCGATGAGAGACTTCTTCCTTCCGAGTTGGTCGAACAAAATCCGACCTTGGGGTAGATTCCGGCCTCGAGCGAGCTTTATTTAGAGCTCCTCCCAGCCTCCTTTCCACCCCATCGGAGTCCCAACCTCTTGATCGGAGTTCGTCGCTAGATCTTCTCAGTTTTCTTCCTTGACTGTTGGCCGTAGCTAATCAACGACGGAAGCCAGGTAAAGACCCGACATCTCTAGATCTACCTTTTCTTCCTTCTTCTGGGTCTTTGGAGCTCCAGTTCCGCCTGATGATCTTTGGATTTTGGCTAAGAAGGGTGATGCCTTGTTTTCTTTGTTTTGGTAGTTAGCCCCCTTTTCTCTTGTTTTTGGTTGGTTTCTCCGCTGATGCTCGTCATAGGGCTCGTCCTTCGGTCCCTCGTGGTGTCTTGAAGCCATGACCGAAACTTCGGCTGTCGAGATGCCGTGGATTCCATGATTTAAAGAAAAGAAGCTCTGTTTTGGTCGGTTTTGCACTGTCAGCCACTTGTTGCCATCGGCCACCGCTCGCCTATTGGTTAGCTGTAGGTCCCCTGAACCCAGTCCCCCACCAGCATCCACCCTCTCCTCCACTTAGAGAGAGAAGTTTTGTTCTCCCTCTCTTCTCTCTTCCCCATTCTTTTTCTTGTTTCTCTCTACTTGGACTTTCTCTTTCTACTCTCTCTAGAGATGTTGTATTCGGTAAAGAACTCTTCGTAGTGATTTTGGATTGACCCTGGTCAAGGAGGCCCTGATCCATGGCTGTCGGGCAGCGTGCCAGGCCCCATCTTGGCCCTTGCCAGACACTGTTGGATTTGGTCACCCCCGATTTCTATCTAATCATCTACACCCTAGTTCAACCATGATCAGATAAAATTCGTCTTGATCGGACCGACCAGAGTGTGGGGCACTCTTGCTTGATCAACCTTACGGGGATGTTGAAATTTAAGATTTTTATTTTCAAAATAATTATGATAAAATTTTGATGAGAATATAATTTTTAAATATCAGGCTCTGAGAAGAATTTTTTTTTCAAAATTGATTGGACTTGTAGTTTGGTTTCGCTCCCAAGGTAAGTGTTGTTTCACTTTTTCTAGATTAATCGGCAAAGTTATAAATTATTATATTAATAACTTTTGAATTGTACTATTCATGATTCATGAATTTGATGAATAGTATTTTGTTATCGAATATGTTTTATTTTGAAATATTATGAAGATGCATGAGCTTAATATGGATTATTCTTGATCGATTTTGATACTTTATGATTTTTGGTATGTTTATCGAAGTGAAATATGAAATCTTATAATTATTTTGAAATTTTGATTTGACTATGTTAAGGACCCGCCAATAGGGGCTAATACGTTGGCACTTGATTAGTTCTAAAGATTATGTTGCAAGAAGATGCACGACATACCGCAAGCAGATATGCGGTCCTGAAGGACTTTGTTGCAAGTTGATGCGCGGCACACTGTAAGAAGATGCGTGGTATCATATGATCCTGTCACAGAAAAAATATGGTTATAGCTCATGGTTGACAAATTGAACTGAATAGAAAGAATCAGAATTCATGAATCGAATTTTAATTTCAAGAAAGATTTGATTCACATGACTGTATTGCATATTTGCTTATTCTTTGTAAACTATTATTTATTTATTTACTTGATTTAATTAGTTAAATTGATCATTGCTTATTGGGCTATCTAGCTCATCATACGATTTCTTACTATTTTTACAGATCCGAAGAACTAGCTAGACACGGGGTTTTTGTTATGGGAGAGTGACTAGAGACGAAATTTTGGCAACCATTATTTTAGATTAGGGTATATTAAACTTGATGCAATACTTGAGAATATTGTTGGTTTTCTGAAACATTTAAATTTTAAATTAGTTATTTAAAAAATAAAGTTTGAATATTATTATCGAAATTTATTTTGCTACTTGTTTATGATATCATGTTGAGATGCCTTGCATGCTTGTGGAGAGAGTTTTTATGAGTATGTGGCGGTTGCCGCGACTCTTGGCTCGTGTCTCGAGTCGGGGGCTTGACATAAATAAATATGGTCTTGCTTAGGATTTGCTTTATGTCCTCTATGTCTAGACACTTTCCAAGCATATAGGAACTTTTGTAGGTTGTTCCTTGATATCATGAGTTTAAACTACATAAGATAAAGCCATGAAAGTTGACTTGCCAACAAGCCCTCTAGGTTTGATTATATACCTTATCAAATAAATGAGGATAATGTTTGTATACCTATGTGGGGAAGCAGATCTCTCTGTCTCTCTCTCTCTCTCTCTTAAAAGGAAGCACCTAGGAATTGGGCATTTGAGCAGCTTTTTAGATAGAGGATAATGTTCGCGTGCCTATATGGGAAAGTGAATCTCTTTCTCTCTCTTAAATGGAAGCACCTAGGAAATGGGAGTTTGAGCAACTTACTAGAGAGATTTTAAAGTTGATGCAACATCCTAAAATAAAAATTTTTGTTGCTGTACAGTAGAACCTTCGCTTGCTTAAAGATTGCTTTCCGGGAAACTGGTCTTAAATGGTTGACAGCTGTGCTACTGGGGCACTTCAGTTTTTGGGAATTTCAAGGTGTCC
Organism: Phoenix dactylifera; assembly: GCF_009389715.1. Taxonomy (NCBI): domain Eukaryota; kingdom Viridiplantae; phylum Streptophyta; class Magnoliopsida; order Arecales; family Arecaceae; genus Phoenix; species Phoenix dactylifera. Next base: position 414,918 of record NW_024067710.1, on the reverse strand, counting down.
ATACTTTAGGATGCTTGGACAAGACAAGGATGTGACACAACCCTCGGAATGTCTCGCTTAGATCAGCTAGAAGTGCCAGCACTTGGAACCTTCATTTTGTTAATATGAAGCAACCTATCAAAGAACACCTTACTGCAATTGATTGCACTTGAATTCTTAAATATATTACCATTTGAGTAATATTAGTTTGAAGTGTGTAGACTCTTACGTTGAAGTGTAACACCTTTTTTTTTGCCTCTGATGTTCTTAAGGAATCTATAATTAAAAGTGCTATGGACTAATCAACTTTCACTAGTCACCAATATATTTTTTCCTAGATGCCTTTTTTTTTATAGAAGTTGTCTTGTATGGAAGTGTCAATATTGGGATTTGTGGAGGTAAAAATTTATAGCACTAGGAACATTTGGATCCATGGCAATCATGCTGATTGTCTACATAACGTTAGCTGATGTAGGTCAATTTGTAGAGCATTCTTAAGGCCAAAATGGATATTAGTTAGTGTTGAGGTTATTCAAATTAGAATTTTTTCAAATTATTTGGATTTAATCATATCTTTCCGTATAACTGCAATAGTTTTTTGAGAGCTAAGATGGGAGGAATCCTGGCTGAAAATGGGCAAGGGCAATATTCTAACCTAGGCTTTCAGTATCAACTCTAAATGGCTTTACAAACTGGGCCAATATGCACCCATATATAACCTTAATAGTTTGTTATTAAAATACATGAGCTAGACTATGTGAGGCCTGACTTCTAGCCTAGTCCAGTATATTAAGAATTTATGCGAATCGAGCCAACATTGAAAATTAGAACAACCATAAGTTAATGTGTACCGAAGAGAAAAGCAACTTCATTGATTGATCAAATTAGGGTATGGGAGGGTATATATAGGCTCTGGGGTCCCTTATAATGATAAGGATGAGCAGGCACCCTTAGAGTCCAAAAAGAACAAGAAAATAGAATACTAAGTCAAACAAACAAAGCAAACTTGCCATGGGGCAAAGTTCTAGAAGCAAAATGGATCTAACAATGAACCTAGTGCCATCATGTCTGTTTGGACAACAGTTAGTTTACCAGTAGATGGGATTTGATGGTGACTAGGGTGTTGTAAGATCCTGTCGCCTTTGTGTCTGGCTGGGGGTTGGTTCCCAAATATCCAGATCGTGAAATTCTGTTTTCTGATACCTTTGGATGGTGACCTTGGTACCTTGGATTTGGTAGTTTCTAGCTCTGGCTTGGCTTTGTTGCTGGACTTCTAAAAGGCCTTTGCTGTCAGCTTGTTTTGACAGTGAGCTATCTTTTGATCGCAAGCATTATACCATCGGATGCCTTCTGATGGCACTATGCTTGCTGTCAGATCATTTTGGGCTTCTTTGATCCTGCCTTCGGCCAGGACTGGGTTTGGGATGCATGAACTTGTCCTGAAACATGGAATAGAAAGATAGAATCTTATGTCTCCACCCTTTTAGACAACAATAACAACATTCGTGATGTCCCCCATGTTAGATACATCTCATATGCACTTGTCATGGTTTCTTTTTGTTTTCAAAGAGGTGCAACTTGGTTGGGCTAGCCCAGATGAAGGCAATCCTTGTCCCATCTCAACCAAAATATCTAGTTTGATATGACCAACATGACAATATAACTGATATGCAAACTGAAATTTAAGCTCACTATGCCAGCAAATTTTGAAATCTAAACGGAATTTGGTTGAAGTTAGGTTAGATTGGCTAGGTCAGGTTAGTCTGGGTCATGTTGTTAGTATAATTTTGATTATAAAAATACACTCTAATTCAGTCCTCATTTAGGTTAGGTCAGGTTCACAGCCCAGTTACAGAAATAGAGGCAGCTATGATATAGGCTGACTTGGAAGTCCTAGCACACAAATTTGGCTTCGGCTAATCTGACTTGATATAGGTTTTCAACCCTAGCCTTACCAGAATTGGGCAAATGTTCACTAAGTTTAGATGACCAGCCTAATTAAGTCTCACTCTAATTGCTTGCTTTCCTCTCAATTCGTTCAAAGGGTATTGTCAAAGATTGATGGTACTATGGGTTCATTTCTTTTATCCATGATGGCAGTAGCAAAGATTCTTTTAGTAGTATAATACATGCCCAATTCATAATCAATGAGCCCAGACAACTGATATCCAATTAACTAAATAAGGATATGATCAAGCTCAAAATTTTGACAATGGTGCTGCCGTGCTATATCCTCACATGGATCTTACTCTTAGCAAACCTTCGATATCTTTCTTGGAGTAAACATTTTGATTTAGTTTTAAACAAAATACACAACATGCAAAATAAACAACACTTCCCCTTTCTTTAACTACTACAGTTTTTTTGGACCACTGTTTTCATGACACATCAGAACTTGTTCCTAGTTTTGGCTACTCATGTTTAATCAGTTATGCTTATACAAGCATGCTTTGCCGTATTGGCCCAAACCGGGTGGTACAGGGCGTACCGTATTGTACTGGTATCCGGTACGGGCGGCGTATCGACACTCGGTACGCCAAAAAAATTCTGTATTGTACTGTACCGACATCGTGCTAGCGTGGCAACGGTACGGGGTCCGTTATTGAGACGACGAACCTTACATACAAGTCTTTTGTTAGTCTTGCATGATATGTTTGTGTTGTCGTGAGGCACCACTCTTTGACTCCTGACAACCTTGACAGGTTGTGCTTATGAAAGGTTGCAGCTTAATTATTTGCATTTCATCTGAGTCAGTAATTGAGAGGTCACTTCGAAAGTCAAGCTTGCTTTTATTATTAATTGCAAAAGAAGGTAGCCCATGACATTGTTCATATGTTGTTTTGTGGGAAAGTCTGTTCAGGGTGGGCTCAACCATGAATTTTCCATAGAGGACACCTGGAACTCGAGTTAAGAAATATCAAGCAATTCTGTGTGCTTGGTTCCCGTACGGGCTACTTTCAGCCAGGCAATCTTTCTCTGGTTAATCCTTTTAAGCATTGAGGTCAAGGTCGTGTTCAAATGCTTCTTGCTAATCCCAGCATCCATTTCCATCTTCCATCCATGTTAAGAGTGGTGTCAGCATGGTAGTGTTGCAGCATCTGAATAGGCTATTGGTGGTACATAGAAGACAAGTTAAATGATGTAGTAGGCAAAATTTGTCTACTAGGAACAAAAGGAGTTAGGGAGCGAAAAATGAGCTATGAGATAGGCATTACACACATTATATTGTGGCCATAGTATGTTGAACCGGCCCGTACCGGCCGGTTCAGCCCGTACCGGATCGGTCCAGTCCCTGACTGGTTCGATTCGGCTATGAAAAATGAATCCGCCCCCTATGGGGCCCGAATCGAGCAGTTTCTGCTGCGTACCAGTGCGAACCGCCTGCGCGGTGCCCTGCGCACGGTGCCCCGCGCGGGAGGATATTTAATGCCACTCTGGCATATAACGTAGGGCACGCGCGCGAAAGATTTACGTGCGCTTTTTTTTTTACCTCTCTTCCGGTTCTGTACCGGTTTAAACCGGTCCCACCAAAATTGTATCAGTCCGGTAGGTGACCGGTACGCCTACTGGTACTGGTAAGGCGTACCCTGATTGTGACAATGCCTCTTTATCTAGCATGATGATAATGGAGTATGGTATGTGAATAAAGGGCGGCCTGTGACCTCTAGGTCACAATGGAGCAATCTTACCATTGCACCAAGGTTCATCCTCGTAGTATAGAATGTGAATATTTCTCTGTATGGTAGAAAACAATGTATGCCGAACCTACGGTTACCGGACTGGTTCGGGCTGTACCGAACCGATACCATTGGTTCGGCCGGGTTTCGGCTACCGCGCAGTCAAAAAGGCCACAGCGCGTGGCGCTGTGGCAAACTGAAGGCATACTGGTCCACACGCTGTGGCAAACTGAAGGCATAGCAAATTGAAGGCATACCGGTCCACGCGCTGTGGCAAACTGAAGACATACCGGTGCGAACCGGTCCAGTTCGCATCGGTACAAGGCGCTACCGGCTTGTATCGGTACGAACAGCTTCGGTTCGCACCAGTATGCCCTGCATATTGCTTGTTTCGGGCCCATATGGGCCGGAATTGTTTTCCACTGCGGTACCGAACTGGTCCGGTATGTGCTGAACTGGCTGTTACATGCTAAATCTGTTGCCCTGCATACCATGGTAGAAAATATGGTAGCCAGATGTATTTTCATCTTCTAGATTTATATAAATATTGAACAGGTTATGGGGCCGAAACCGTTGTCTACCTCGGTACCGAATCGATCAGGGACCAAACTGGTCCCACTATGTACTGAACCGGCCGGTATGGGCCGGTTCATGATACTATGGTAGAAAATATGATAGCCAGATATATTTTCATCTTCTAGATTTATATCAATATTGAACAGGAAGGGTTGGGCATTTGTTCCAAAGCCAATGTCCAAAATGCACAAAAAACAAAAAAAATATGAAACTAAAACAAAAACTATAAACTTGCATATTTCAGAGCTCATGTTGCACCAATAACTTTCTTGTTTATATAACTGACTGTCTTATAGATATACCATATAAAATATCTGAAAGAATTAAATTCATGCTAATGACAATCTTAGCAACTTAAAATTAGATTCTGTTTGTGATGGCCCCAAAGCAACTTCTCAAAAAGTGTTTTTCTAAAGTTTAAAGAAACAAACAGGGAGCAACATGGTGTACACATGACCTATATCTGAAGATCTGATTTTCTTGCGTGCTTGATTTTATACTATCATACTAATATCTGGCAAATGCTGGTTGTGTGACTTTTGTTATATCTTATTCTTCAACTTTTACTATTTTATTATTCCCTTCAAAAATTTATTTAGAGAATGCTTGTTCACATTTATTTAATATGTTTTTGCATCTCTTCATTGTTTGATGTCTTTTTTGCAACTGTTTCATGTCTTTCTACCCTGGATGACAACTGAATGAGCTTTTTGCCTGCAGCTGAGGAACTTGGTCTGGGCGACTTCCAAACATGATGTCTACTTTATGTCAAATTCTTCAGTCATGCATTGGTCATCAATATCTAGCAGTTTGTCAGAGGTCCTGGATTTCTCCGGACATGTGGCTCCTGGGGAGGTTTTCCCTATACTTCTTTGCTTATTACTCATTAGCATAATTCTGTCTTGCAAATTATGAAAGATTCAAGGATTGCTTCGTTCATTTCTCTTAGATTTTGTTGCTTTTTTTTTTGCCGAATAATTTACCTTAATGAACATTCTTATTAGATATGTCTCTTGAGCAGTTGAAGAATATCCTGCTTGTTGGTTTTCAGAAATACCCTGGAAGTTTGCTAGATGGATTTGCACGAACTCAAATCAGTACACTTGCAGTAAAAGATGGTTTGATGGTTGTAGGAGGTTTCCAAGGAGAACTAACTTGCAAGGTAAGTTTGTCACTGCTTCCAGTAAATTGCAAAACTGCTTGTTTTTTTTTTAATATCAATTCTTGCCGATATAAGCATGAATCTAACCTTAAATGCTGCACCTTGCATAACATCAAGCTATACTAAATAATTTACTTATTTTCAGAACATTTATTCTAGACCATGTCACAAGTCTGCAATTAAACTCCCTCTTAAAGTTTAGTCACGTAAGTGTTTATTATTATGAATATATACATCACAATGTGAAAAAGGTATGAAGATGTAGTTATAAGGAGAGCTATACATTGTACCTACAGGATAAATCTTTTAGGTTTCCGTCTGCATTTTCTACTTCTTAAATTCTCTCATATTATCGGAAAAATGATTCTGGGTTTTGTGGAGTGATGATGCTTCTTATGTTAAGAAATTTGTAAGTATCTCTAAATCACTGAATGCTTGATTCAGAAAGTCATATTTTCACTCTCCTGATATGTGGTTCTCTTTGAACTTATATACGAGCCTTTTTCATTGATTGGTATTATTAGTCACACTGTTGGTACAATGTATGCTGCTGACTCATAAGTGTATTAATTTTATTTTGCTTCGATAATTGAAAAAATACCCATACGTAAAAATACTTGCATAGTCCCTTTAATCTCATGACTCTATTTTTTCTCAATGATTTATTGCATTTGAGAATGTTTCTTGTGAATAATGGAAGATGGTGTTACTCAGACAAGGCACTTTTCAAACTTCTTGCTGTGTCGCCACGTGGACATGACATGACTGTATCACAGGTGGGATATGCAGTAGACATGGCTGGGTCACAATTTTTGTGTTCTGTCCTAGCCAATGATGGGGAAAAAGGAAAAGAAAACTGATCAAATGTCAAAAAGAAAAGGAGGACAACCAACACCCCCCGCCCCTCTCTCTCTCTGTGTCTCTTATAAGAGACACTTATATAACACCCACAAACAAATCCGTGTTTATACACACTTGTACATATTAACACATAAAAAATCTAGTAGACCTGTCTACATGTCTTAGTTTTCAGTGATTTCCCATGTGTCATTTTTCGACGATTACTGCATTGGGTTCTTCAAGACACTTGAACACTTGAAACCCGCATCCAGTGTGTGTGTGGCACTGGTAGATAGTAAAAGGTGAAATTGATAATGATTATGCCATTTAAGACTTCAGGTTCATGCAATAGAAGATTTATTTTAATATTTAAGGTACTTGGTGAGAATGGGATGACTATTATGAAGGCCTACCTTGATGGTTTGCTATAGGAAAAGCCATTTGAAAGGACTGGAAAGGGGTTAAAGTGCAAAAGATGAAGATCTTAGTATAAGCCATGCTAGAAAGAGTTGTAAATGGTGGCCATCATGGAAAGCACATGTTGAACTGTGCATTGTTATACTACCTATTGGCATCATCTAATAAGATTTTAGGAGTTCAGGGAAAATGGAGGAGCATGGAACATGATGCATTTTGTGAAGGCCTGGCGGTGAGCACATGAAAGGATTTTGAGTACAAGATCAACAAAACCAAATGCAATCAAAGAGAGCTTTGATGCATAACTCGAAGACTTTGGGTTAGGTCTGATGTTCATGAGACCACTTGATGGTCCGGGAAGTCAGGTTGTTGGATCAAACATTGAAACTTTAAGATGCGCAAAATGTGATTGATGAAATTAACTTGCTGTTACTCAAGCCTGATGTCAGGTAAACACATTAAAAAACCTTTGATGTCCACCACATCATCTTCCCCTAGTACAATGTTGTTGCATTATATTGCATCGTTGCTGTTGCCTACTCCACCTTCTCCGCTGTGTCTTTTAGCTGATCCTAGTCGTCGATTGCTACTAATACCTCTGGCCTGTCCCTTCCCCACCCTTGCGAGCATGTGTATCGTGTCTTTGCCCCTTTGGCCATTATTCCTGTCAGCATCAACACCACTTGCTTCTACGCACAAATTGCCTCAAGGAGCAGCATGAGATGCACCTTTGTCGCCTTCCAACAGCCAGGTCGTGGAGGATGTTCACTGCCTTAGCCTTCACCACCAGAGGACAAGACCTACTGCACAGGGAGGAATCCATAACAAGGGAATACTCTAGGAGTCAGAGGGTGGGAAGATGGGTGCCTCATCCAAAGCTGAGCTCGACCATGCAAAGTTGATAAAAGGAGCAGTAATTTCTGGTGGTCAGGTTTCTTGCTTGGAGTCAAGTCAAAGGTCCATGGCAGGTGGTGGAGGAAGTGGTGGGGGAGAAGCAGAGGTCATTGGAGAGGGTAAGGAGCAGCACTCTTGCTCGACTAGAAAAACTTAATTAAAAGTTTGCTGTCTTGGTATTGGACCCTATACTGGTAGCATACTGGTATAGTATCGGTACACCCAGTATGAGAGTCCGTTCGGTTTACCTAGACGCAATATGCTCCCCAAACCAAGTCTTTGTTTGATTTCAGTATGGTATAGTATGGCCGGCATGGGGCGGTACGCAACAGTATAGCGAACCTTTATATCAGTTGTATTTCCTTGGGGAGGCTATTCATGGTTCAAAGCTATATGTTATAATTCAATGTATTTGACATCTAATGATTCTGCCAATTGCAATACGTATTTATCAGAATAAACTGTTTTATGATTTTCATTGTCTCTAGGTAGCGAGTGCGATACTATGTGCCATGTTGCATTTTGATTGATTGCATTTTGCTGAGATTTATTAAAAATGGTATTTTGCAAATTATTTTGTGAATTGCCACATGGAGATGGAATATGCATGTATTTTTATAGATTTCTGCATAGTTAAAATATAAAAAAATATTGATAATTTTGCTTTCCTTGACTGTATGATACAGCTGTTGGACCGACAAGGAGTTAGCTTCTGTACGAGGACAACATTTGATGATAATGCAATAACAAATGCTATAGACATATATAAAGATATGAGGTATCATAATATTTAATTGACTCCCTATAGGGTTGTATTTGAGAAAAAAATACTTGATATATGATAATGTTCTTGTAGTGGCGGCATTCATTTCATGGCATCCAATAATGATTGCGGTGTACGAGAATATGATGTGGAGACATTTCAGCTCTTGAATCACTTCCAGTTTCCTTGGTCAGTCAATGTGAGTATTCTTTTAGCACTGGCTTGAAATCCAAGTTCGTTGGTACAATTAAAACAAATATATGCAGGTCAATTACTTAAAGGGCTTAACTGTGCCTATAATTTTGTTCTGATGGGCATATCTGATATTTTTGCCTTTGGTTATGGTTAATGATAGCACACATCAATAAGCCCGGATGGGAAGCTTGTTGTGGTCGTGGGAGATGACTGTGATGGATCGCTTGTTGATTCACGAAATGGAAAGGTATTTAAACATTGCCAATATTTATATCTCACAATCTAGTCTTGCATTATGTAAACTCGAATCAAAATTTTAGAAATGCACTGTTGCATAGTGGGAATAATGTTATAGAATAACCAAACAAAGCCAAACTATCACATGCAGGTCTTGTTCTCATTAGTAGGCCATTTAGATTATTCATTTGCTTCAGCATGGCATCCAGATGGCCAGACATTTGCCACTGGGAATCAGGATAAGACTTGCCGTGTTTGGGACATTAGGAACCTTTCATCCTCGGTAACCGTCTTAAAGGGAAATTTGGGTGCAGTTCGGTCCATCCGTTACTCCTCCGATGGGCAGTTCCTGTTGTTTGCAGAGCCTGCTGACTTCGTTCACATCTATAGCACCAGGGCTCACTACAAGAAGCGGCAAGAGCTGGACTTTTTTGGGGAGATATCAGGTGTTTCTTTGAGCCCGGATGACGAGTCTCTCTATATAGGTGTATGGGACCGGGTCTATGCCAGCTTGCTTCACTATAGCAAGAGGCATATGTACAGTTATCTGGACTCATATGTGTGACGGTGTCGTTAGCTCAAGGCAAGTTCAACTGTGATAGAGCTTGAGATAATTTTGCTAGTGGCAACTTGTGTTCATCTTCGATAATATAGCTGTCCTTGGTTACCATTAGTGCTGTGTCAGTCAAATAATGCCCAGAAGTGTGAGATCTCCTGCAGATATCTGTACAAGGCAAGACTTAGAAGCTATGTATTCAGTGGAGTCTTTTTTGGGAAAACGATTTGGTTGCATGGCAAGAAGTTTGTTACCTTTGTTTTCATCTCGCGGTCATAGTTTGGTGATTGATAACATTATAATTTGATAATCTCTCTCATGCTTCTTTGCCATGAAAAGCTACAGACTTGGGGACGTATGACTGGCATGAAGCCTTTCAGACCATCATGCTAACCTTTGTTTCTCGTGGTTTTTATTTTTCTACAATTTTTAACAAAGCTGAAAACATATTGGATATGGATAAAGATAATACTATATTCTATTTGGCAGGTACAAGTATTGCTATGAATTTTTGTCGGATGCTAAAATTTTTATCCGTGTCTATTTTAAATGGACCTCAGAATTAAATATAAAAACTTTAACATAAATTACGTAGTTAAGTTCGTTGAATGACATTATTCCACTTCCTATTTTATTAATTCAGAAGTATACGAGCCTCAAACTTTAGTGTTGTTATTTCTTTGAAGGTTTGATCGTACAAAAAGCAATAGAGAAGTTACTGTATTCTGCCCAGCTTAATGATTCTTTGGTGTTATAACAATATCGCTAACCCATTTTAAGATAAAAAGCTCAATGTTAAGGATACAATTTTACTAACTAAATGATATCACCTCATAGAAAATTAAATCTAAAATTTGTTGGTATTTGTTGCTGTCAAAACCTGGTCTGATGATGGTGAAGGTGTGGAGAGGGCCGGTTTAATTGCACATGGGGAAAGAAGGGAAAAGGAGATTGTTGGAGTCGATCTGACCGGAAAGTAGTCTCGATGCTTAAGTCAAATAAGACTTGCAATTATTTGCAGTGGAAATTGCAAGCTTCTTTTTTTTTTTTTTTTGGGGTACAACGGCAGTTCATGTCAACCTAGCATGAATACTACCCTCAGCATCACGAGAAAAAAGGCCACATAAAGGTGAGGGGACAGAGTCGGGCTCAGTTCAAAGAACCTCTTCGGAATGGTGAGCAGCAAAGGAGGCGACCCAGTCTGCAGCCCTATTCGGCTTCCGAAACATATGGGCAACCTGAATCGAATGACAACCTGCCACTAACCTCTAGATGTCCCTGAGAATAGGATGGCTATCTCTCCGGTGCCTGACATCCTGAATTCACTGTTGAGTTACGCTCCGCGCAATGCGACAATCGCAGTGGAATGCCGCACGGGGCATCGTTCATCATATGAACGTGCCAAGAATCGTAGAGTTCAAAAATTGTTTTGGATCCAAATCCAGAAGATCTTTGAACTCAAGAGGGAGAGAGATTAGGATCTAAAGGAGGTTGATTAACATTCATGTAAATAGAAACAGAATTCAGAGATAACGATTTGAAGATCCCATCTTCAAACCTTGTGCGATTTTATGAACACTGCAGCCTGATGATCTTTCTAGGTTCCTAATTAAGCCGCACACGTGTCCGGTCTCTACAGGTATCTACACGAGGATCTAATCATCTGAGAATAGATCTCATCGGAGTGCTAGCTCCTTGCAAAGACCTCTCATGACTATCATAAGTTAGAATAAGAATCTGCAACTTACCTTCTTGAAGAAGAACCCTTTCTTCTTCAACTTTGCTTACAGTGGAGAAAGAGGAAGGAGGATACTTTGCACGTGGACCTTCCTTGCCTTGCTACCGTGGAAGAAGAGGAGATTAAAGACCCCTTGCTGCCGTGGAGAAGGAGGAAGAAGAAGGGCTTATGGCGTGAGGAAGAACTCCTTCTTCCTTGCCGCATAGACTCTCTTCCTTTAGATCTTCTTCTTCAATTTCCAACGCCTTGGAAGAAGAGGAAGAAGGGCTTCCTTGCTGCCATGGGACAAGAGGAGGATGGCTCCCCTTGCTGCTGTGAAGAAGGAAGAAAGAGAGGGAGAGAGGAGGCGTGGAGAGGAAGAGTAGAACCATACCTATAATGCCTCAAGGGTCCTTTAAATAGATTTGGGTTTAGGATTTTTTCCAAAGTCTATCATGAGTAGGAGACAAACTTCTCGAAATAACCCATCCTTGGATTAATGCCAAGTATCCAATCTATGTGCCCATGATGCCATCAAATCAATGCATGACATGTGTCCACTTAATCAATTGATTAGAGCCTAATCCAATTAGGTCTAATCCCTATGGCGCCATGATCAAGTCCTAATCCAATTAGGTCTTGATCAATTCCAATTGACCCAAACATAAACCCAAATCAATTTGGGTCGAGCTCAATTTAATTTAGCTCATTTAAACAGCCCAATTGCAATCCAATTGCAATCAATTCTACTTAATTTTTCTTCCATTAACTCACTAACACTTAGTGGGTTAATTCAATCTCTAATCATATTGATGATTGATTTCTTTTGTGATTCTAAATCATAATTATGATAGTCTGACTAATTAAATCCTCTATGTGTGTGACCCCATAGGTTCTATTTTGACTGGTAGTAAGACATATTGATATCTCTATCTCAATATCACTGAAACTCCTTTCAGTGGACTGAAACGATTTCAGGTCTACTCTCAGGGTTCACTGATCACCAAGTGAATGCCTTCGAGTCTCACAATCCACTAGTGACACCTAACAGTATGTGGTGGCAACCCAGCAGAATGGAATGTCTGAACCTCTAGGTGCAGTTAGCGTATGATACAGTCCCTCTATCATGGATTCGACGTGACGAAGGTTATAGATAACTCGTCAAACTCCATCGTCTATCATATGTTAAATTTATTTGACTTCCAGTTCGAGATATGAAAAACTTTTTTTCCAAAATACCTGGTCAGGAATTTATCGAACTCAATCTTATAAATCACATAGAATCACTCCTAATCTATCAAGGTCGATAGATCTCATCTAGATGTATCCCTATTCCAAAATGAATTTACTGCAGCTAATTCGCACTATAAGGATCCGAATGGCTAGGGCCCAAGTTCACATGTTCGTCAAACTACAGCAACCTCATAGTGAATAGCTGAGGCATTGCAGGTCAATGGACCAGTCATACAACTGCAGCATAAGTAGTCACTGACGAGTGGATAGACATCCATGTGACTACTTTCTTTGGTCACGCTCAGTACCTTGTTCTCTAACAAGTATTCGCATAATCACTCCAGTGTCTCTACACTATGGACTCGAGACTCGTCCATCTGACTAAGTGATCTGTGCACTAATCTTAGCGGATCGATCACCGTCCCTCGTGATGGATCCATCGATCAGGAGTATTTAGAAATTAATCCCTAATAACACATGCCTCAAATTCTCAACTTCTTGAGAATATGTATCATCATCTATTAATTTCTTGGATGACTCATGGACACATACAAACATGAATGAAAAACAAATTATCCAATCTTATTTATTAATAAGAGTCAGATTACAAATTTATGTTCCAGATTACAAATATGCATAAGCCACATTGGCTTATAGAGTATATTTCTAACACTCTCCCACTTGCACTAAAGCCAATCAGACATATATCTCAATCCTATCTTCTCAAGATGGCCTTTCAACTTTCGCTGACTCTGCTGCTTAGTGAATGGGTCTGCCATATTGTCAGTGGAGTCTACTCTCTGCACCTCTACATATTTCTTGTCGAGATAGTCGCAAATTAGATGAAATCGCCGCTCTATGTGCTTGGACTTTTGGTGAGACCTCGGCTCCTTAGCCAGTGCTATGGCGTCGTTGTTGTTGCAGAAAAGGGTTATGGCATCTGATGACATGACTTTTAGCTCTTCGATAAACTTCTTGTACCAGAATGTTTCCTTCGCAGCATCCGATGCAGCAATGTACTCTGCTTCCATGGTAGAATCTGCAATAATCGATTGCTTGAAACTCTTCCAATTTACCGATCCTCCATTGCATAAGAATACATATCCTGATATAGACTTTCTATCATCAAGGTCAGTCATGAAGTCTGAATCAGTATATCCTTCTACCTTTAACTCTATGCCTCCCCCAAAGACCAAAAACATATCCTTAGTCCTTCTCAAGTATTTAAGAATATTTTTCACAGCTATCCAGTGCTCCTCGCCTGGATTTGACTGATATCTGCTCATGACGCTCATAGCATGTGCTATATCAGGTCGAGTACATAGCATGGCATACATGAGGCTCCCTATTGCCGAAGCATAGGGGATCCTGCTCATTCGCTGAATCTCTTCAGATGTTTTGGGGCACATCTTCTTGGAGAGATTTATCCCATGCCTTAGGGGTAACAATCCCCTTTTAGAGTTTTCCATGCTGAACCTCTTCAGCACTTCCTCTATGTACATTTTTTGTGATAGGCCAAGCATCCTCTTAGATCTATCTCTATAGACCTTAATCCTCAAAATATAAGATGCCTTATCTAGGTCTTTCATGGAAACTCCTTAGACAACCATAACTTGACCGATGTAAGTATGAGAATATCATTCCCAATCAGGAGTATATCATCCACGTACAATACGAGGAATACTATAGCCTTTCCACTAACCTTTTTGTATACACATGGTTCCTCTTCGTCCTTGATGAAATCAAACGATTTGATTACATCATTGAATCGAGTATTCCAACTTCGAGATGCTTGCTTTAGTCCATAAATGGATCTTTACAGCTTGCAGACCTTGTGATCACTATCACTGAAAGTGAAATCCTAAGGCTGCTCCATATAGATATCTTCCTTAAGATATCCATTAAGGAATGCAGTTTTCACATCCATCTGCCATATTCCATAATCATGATAAGCTGCAATAGCAAGCAATGTTCGAATGGACTTGAGCATGGCTACTGGTGAAAAAGTATTCTGATAGTCAATGCCTTCGCGTTGACTATAACCTTTTGCCACCAACCTTGCCTTAAAGGTTTCTATCTTGCCATCCGAACCTATTTTTCTTTTATAAATCTATTTACACCCAATAGGTATTATACCTTCAGGTGGATCTACTAAGTTCCATACTTGGTTGGAATGCATGGAGTCTATCTCTGACTTTATCGCATCCATGAAGATGACATGTCGGCTCACAAACACTTTGTGATCTTCTGCGATGTAAAAATTGTATCCTAATGACTCTATAGGATATCCAATGAAACGAGCACCAATTGTCCTAGACTCTAACTTGTCTGCCTGTTGTCGCTTGACTTAGGCTGGACATTCCCAAATCTTAAGATAACCAAGACTCAGTTTCTTACCATGCCCTATCTCATACGGGGTGGTAGGAACGGATTTAGAGGGAACTCTATTTAATATGTAGATAGCTGTAAGTAGGGTGTCTCCCCACAGAAATAAGGGTAAGTCAGTGAAGCTCATCATGGACCTGACCATATCCAATAGGGTCCGATTCCTCCTTTCTGATACTCCGTTGAGTTGGGGTGTTTCAGGAGGTGTCCATTGTGAAACTATACCATTTTTTTTTGAGATAATCGCGAAACTCTTTACTAAGGTATTCTCCTCCTCGATATGATCGAAGAACCTTTATTTGCAGCATGGGAGCTGATTACCAAAAAAATCCCTAGGAAAAAAGAAAAGATATCTCAGTAACGAAAACCATAGGAGGCTGTATTAGCGAGATCCAATGGTGGACAGTTGCCCAAAAGAAAAACCGCCTGGAAGTCCGACCTGTCTGTTTTTCTACTTCAAATCTGAATTTTTTGAACCTTTCAAATGCTTCAGATTTATGTCTCATATGATAGACATAACCATACCGTGAGTAATCATCGGTAAAAATAATAAAGTAGAAAAATTGTCCCCTAGCCTGCACATCGAATGGGCCACACATGTCAGTGTGTACTCGGGCAAGTATTTCGGTGGACCTTTCCCCGTGTCCTATAAAGGGTAATTTGACCATTTTTTCTTGAAGGCAGGATTCACAAATCGGATATGACTTAGAAGTCAATAAACTTAAAAGCCCATGTTTCTCCAATTTGTTAATTCTGTCTTCTCCTATATGACCAAGTTTGAGGTGCCACAAATACTTTTAATTTATCTCATCTCTAGATCTTTTTGATCCTATGGTACTCACTGTACTTAAAAGCCCATGTTTCTCCAATAAACTTAAAAGCCCATGTTTCTCCAATTTGTTAATTCTGTCTTCTCCTATATGACCAAGTTTGAGGTGCCACAAATACTTTTAATTTATCTCATCTCTAGATCTTTTTGATCCTATGGTACTCACTGTATGCTCAGATAAGATACATCCATATGTAAGTGATAGAGACCGTCAATCATAAAACCACGTCCAAACAGTTTATTTCGCAAATGAATGGAAACGTAGTCTTTATTGAAATTGAATTTATAATGTTCCTATGGTAGACAAGATACAGAAATAAGATTTCTGCTAACACTAGGTACAAAATAACAATCTCTAAGTATTAAACTAAATTCTGACGGTAAGTGCAAAGAAAATGTGCCCACAGCAACAACAGCAATTCTTGCTCTATTGCCAACCCGTAGGGTTACTGCACCTTCCGTAAGCCTTCTACTTTTTTTTAGACCCTGCATGGTAGTGCACAAGTGAATACTAGAAGCAGAGTCTATAACCCAACTGGAAATAGAAGAAACCGTTAGATTAGTTTCAATAATGAGCATATTAGACATACTTTCAAAAGGCGTGTCACCCATCTTGCTCTTTATGTTTTTCATGTAGATAGGATAGTTCTTTTTCCAATGGCCGTCTTCATTGCAATGGAAACATTTTTCTTTGGGTTCGGCCTTCTTCTTAGGAGCTTCCTTCTTCGGCCTTTTCTCGGTCTTCTGCTTCTTCTTCCCAGTAGACTTTCTCTTGGAAGTAGAAGCTAGCTCAGCAACGAGAACTGTGCCCCTTGAACCTTTCAAGGCTTCCTCAGTTGTCACCAACATATTCAACAATTCAAGCTTGGTGCATTCAATTTTATTCATATGGTAGTTTACAATAAACTGCCCATATAATGATGGCAACGATTGTAGGATCAAATTTGTTTGCAAATCCTTGTGCATGGTCATGCCAAGCTTCTCAAGCTCCTCAAGATCCTTGATCATGGTCAAACTATGTTCATGGACGGACTGCTCATCACGCATCTTGGCTTTGAAGAGTCGCTTGGATACTTCAAACCTCACTGCGTGACTTTGTTCACCATACAACTCTTGTAGGTGATCAAGTATGTTCTTGGCAGTCTTCATGCTCTCATGCTGGCATTGCAATTTGTTGGACATGGATGCCAAAATGTAGCACCTAACCTTATTGTCGTCATCTAACCATTTTGCATGCGTCTCACGCTGCTCATTGGTTGCACGGGCTGGTGACACCAAGAGTTTATGGTCAAGTACATAAGCTATCTTTTCACAACTCAAGACGATCTTCAAGTTGCAGATCCAATCTTTGTAGTTTGGTCCGGTCAATCTATTGTTATCTAGGATTCAAACAATAGGGTTGGAAGCCACTGACATCTGTAGAGAGTAAAAATTCTAATTAGAAATTTGTATTTGACATTAATTTATTTTAGGAACTTCTAAAACAATATTGGATCAAATTCTCCTACTATTTTTCGGATCTTCACACTCCCCTGGTAAAGATACGGAAACCTGCGACTTAGGGTTTCGAGTGGGGTGCTGCGGTCCCACCAATCTACATGTCACCTCACCTAACAGTTATTGGAGACACATAGACGATGAGTGTATAACTCTTGTACAATGCTTCGTAAGCATATTGAGCTAACCTGGTCTCCAAGTCATAAGAACCTCACCTAATAGTTATTGGACTCGTTTCTTGGTTAAGTCAGACCCACCGTATATCCCACGAAAATAAAGCTGTGATTGGGTCCTCACCTAACAGTTATTGGATCCCAACCCCACCTTTACCCCACAACATCTCATGTTAATAAAGAGGTCCAATCCTCCGATGCAACTAGCCCATTGTATCCAGTCGAGACTAATCAACACCGGAAAGATCTTAGCAACTCTACTATGGTGGAAGACCAATCGACTTAATAATGGATAATCAGATCTTAGTGATTCCAACTTTGAGCTTTCCATAGGAGGTAATCGATCAATTGGCCAGGTAAGCAGGTAGGAGGCTCTCCTTACTCAGAGAGTAAGGTCCTAATTAAGTAACCATCTTTGAGCTTTTCTAGACACTAATTAGATCAATTAATCAAATATGGCTAGCTCAATGTATCGTTCACTCTCGATTGATTAGGAAGATTTTAGGTCTTTTGAGATTTACATATAATGTAACCATCCACCCCATGCTATATGTCATTTGATTTACATCTTATGTAAATGTCACATTGGTTTAAGTTTACATCCTATGTAATTATGAAACCCTTTCATATATTATGTGATTACATCTTATGTAAATGACATAATTGTTTCAGTTTACATCTTATGTAAATGTCCTGTTGTTTAAGGATTTTATTTACATCTCATGCAAATAAATTTTGTTTAACTAATACATACATCTCATGCATATATTATTTTAAACAAAACTTTAAATAGGGGTCGACTTGTGTGTTCTTGGGGTCGACTCGAGTTAACCTGGAGTCGACTCGAGTTGACATGGGGTCGACTCGGGTGGACTTCCAGTTAACCCGAGAGCTCCTGAGTCTCTTGGAGTCGACTCGAGTATACTTGGGGTCGACTCGAATAGGATTGGAGTCGACTTGAGTATGCTTGGAGTCGACTAGACTAGTCTTGGGGTCGACTCGAGTATGTTTCGGTCGACTCGGCTAGTCTTGGAGTCGACTCGAGTATGCTTGGGGTCGACTCGAATAGGATTGGAGTCGACTCGAGCATGCCTGTGTTAGAAGTATGCCCTAGAAGCCAATCTGGCTAACACATTATTAATTCTGGGACATAATTTTGTACTTGACTTTATTATTATTGATTAAAAAATGGGCATTCTTTTCATTCATATTGTTTATGTGTCTATGAATCGTCCAAGAAATTAATAAGATGATGATACATATTCTCAAGAGTTGAGAATTTGAGCCATGTATCATTGGTGATTAATTTCTAAATGCTCCTGATCAATGGATCATCACGAGGACGGTGATCGATCTGATCAGTGCACACATCGCTTTCTTTATGGATGGACGAGACTCGAGTCCACAGTGTAGGGACACTGAAGTGATAATGCAGGTGCTTGTTAGAGAACAAGGGTACTGAGCATGACCAAGACAAGAAGTCACTTGGATGTCTATCCACTCGTCAGTGACTTGCTTGATGTTGCAGTAGTGTGACTGGTCCTTTGACCTGCGGTGCTTCGGCTACTCACAGTAAGGTTATTGTAGTTTGACTGCACATACACATGGTCTCTAGTCATATGGGTCCTTGTAGTGTAGATTGGCTGCAGTAAGTTCACTGTAGGAGTAGGGTACGCATCTACAAGGAATCTATCGACCTTGATAGATGAGGAGTGATCCTATGTGATTTATTAGACTGAGTTCTAAGACCTTGGCCAGGGCAGTAATATTCAATGGAAAAAGAGTTTTTCCACTATCGAACTCAAGTTGAATAAATCTAGACATATGACAGACAACAAGGTTTGACGAGTTATCCATGACCTCCGGTCTGTAGGGATCCACGATAGAAGGACTGTATCACACGACAACTGCACCTAGTGGTTCATGATTCCATTCTGCTGGGTGGCCACTACATGCTGCTAGGTGTCACTGGTGGATGGTGAGACTCACAGGGTATATCTTGATGATCGATAAATCCTAATGAGTTGAGTTGGAACTGTTCCAATTCATTGAAAGGAGTTTTCAATGATATTGTGATAGAGATCACAATATATCTCACTACCAGTCAGAATAGAACCTATGGGGTCACACACACTAGAAGTATTGACCGATCCGATGGTTGAATAGTGATTATGAATCACGAGTAATCAATTCGATTGATAATCAGTTGAAGAAGGAACACTGGAAATTAATTAATTGGACTTAAAATACGAATCCTACTTGGAGTAGGATTCCTAGAGTCCTAATTGGATTAGGACTGGGAATCCTACTTGGACTAGGACTGGGAGTCCTACTTGGAGTAGGATTCCTACAATCCTAATTAGATTAGGATTTTGAATTCAATTTGGATTCCTACTTAGAATAGGATTCCTAAGAAGTCCTAATTGGATTAGGACTTCGGATTCAAAGTAGAGTCCTAATTGGATTAGGACTAAAATTAAATAAGTCCTAATTGGATTAGAATTTCTTAAGTCCTAATTAATTATTAATCTAATGAATTATGATGACTCCTAATTTGATTATGATTGAAAGGTTCAATTGAGTCATGATTCAATCAAATCCTAATTGGATTAGGATTTGAAGGGAAAACAAATAGGTGCACCTAATTCTCTTTGGAAGAGGACTAGACCACCTTGCATTAGACCCCACGCCCCACTTGATTGGATCAAGTAGGGCATGCGTGATGAGGAGAACCTCCTCCTTGGCCGAAATCAAAGAGAAGTGAAGAGGGGCGTGCGCCCCTCTTCTTGGCTCCAAAAGGAAAAACATAAAGCTCCTAAAATGTAGGAGCTTCATGTGTCTTTATAAGGAGGTAAAGGAACAAACCCTAGGTGAATTCTTTTCCCCCTCCTTTCAGCCGTGAGCCACCCTTTTCTCTTGGGTTTTCAGCCGCCATCAGCAAAGGAAAAAGAAGAGGAGCCGTGCACCTCCTCTTGGCCTTCATCCTTGGTTCCAACGCAGGGAAATCAAAAGGCTGCAACTAGCCTTTTGATTCTTCTCCCTGGAGTCTTCTTCTTCTTCATCCTCCCTCTGGCATTCAAGAGTTGATTGAGAAGGAGGTGATCAGCCATCAAAACAAATCTCTGCAAGGGAGCTAGCACCCCGGGGAGATTAGAGTGTTTGGATTGGTCCTCTGCTTCGTGTGGATACCCGTAGAGGCCAGACGCGTGTGCGGCTTCAAGCGAACCTTCTTCCAAAACCACGAACTTCAGTTTGCGGTGATCATCTACCTGCACAAGGTGAAGATCTGGTCTTCCTAATTGTTTTAAAAAGTTTTAATCCTAATCCATCTACGAACGGTTTTTGAAATAACGTTCATGAGATGAACGTATGACCCCGTGCATGCCTCTTCCGCTGCATCTGAAAAATTTTTTAATTTTCTGCGGCATGGGCGGGTTTCCAACAGTGGTATCAGAGCCTAGGCTTCGTAGATTACGATTAGGATTAAAAGGATCAAGGCATATTAGATCTGAAAATTAAAGGATTATGCCTGCTGATTTTTATGCATGCAGAATTTCAGGTTGCAGAATTTTTCTGCATGCTGAATTTTGGTATGCATTGATTAATGATTCTGTTATGTAATTAATATGATTACAATTATTTAAGAATCATCCCTTGCATGATCAGCGACTCATGAGATGAGGTAATCAATTAAGTTTCAGATCTGTAAATTAAAATTATGCATGTGATGCGAATGATGATGATCATGGATGACCCTTTTGTGAATGTGCTGAAATGTTCTGCAATGCCTGAAATGTTCTGTGATGTTATGTGATAACATGTAAATCATTTTTCCAGATGCCTGCGAGCATCTTAAATTCATGTATTAGAGACCTGCGTGTCTCATCGAAAAAGGATTGTAATTATTCTTTTATTTTGAATTTTATCTGGGATGTAATCTGTGATGTATGTTGCACGTCGATGGTTGATCGATGTATGCCTCCTACAAGCAAGCCTTGCGCGGATTGAGATCATAGGTTGATTGAAGATGGATCAAGGAGTTGATTAGAATTGAACCTAAGGGATCAAGATCGAGTCAAGAGTTGAAGACGATCAAACCAATTGACGTGCATGTGCTTGTACTATGACCCATCTTGGATCCATGATCATCACCAGTTACATTTACTTTCTTATATATATGCCTGGATGTTTAATGTTTATGCCTATGCATAGCGGGTAGATGGAAGTGTGCATAAGATGCGAGTTGCCAATCGAAAGAGACCTAAACTAAAACCTCCTCAATCAAGTCGAGAGTGAACCAACATGAGCGGGTCATATTAGATTAATTGATCTAATTGGTGTCTAGGAAAGCATGAAAGGTGGTTACTTAATTAGGACCTTACTCTCTGAGTAAGGGGAGCCTCCCACCTGCTTACCTGGCCAATTGTTCGATTACCTCTTATGAAGAGCTCAAGTTGCAAACACTAAGACCTGATTAACCAATATTAAGTCAATAGGTCTTCCACTGTAGTAGAGCTGCTAAGGTCTTTCTGATGTTGATTTGTCTCGGCTGGATACAGTGGGCAAGTTGCATCGGGGGGCTGGACCTCTCTATAGACATGAGATGTTGTAGGGTAAAGGTGGGGTTGGGCACCAATAACTGTTAGGTGAGGACCCAATGACGACTTTATTCCTACGGTTATACGGTGCGTCTGACTTAACTAAGAAATGGGACCAATAACTGTTAGGTGAGGTCTTCATGGCTTAGAGACCAAGTTGCACTGCAACATGCTTGAGAAGCATTGTACAAGAGCTGTATACTCATCCATTCATGTGTCACCAATAACTGTTAGGTGAGGCGGCATGTGAATCGGTGAGACCGCAGTACCCACTAGAAACCCTAGTCGCGTAGGATTTCCGTTTTCCTACCAGGGGAGTGTGAGGGATTCGAGAAAATAGTGGGAGGTACATTTGTTCTAAAAGACCCTAGAACAAATTAGGATCAAGTACAAAATTATAACTAGAATCTTTACTCTCTGAGGATTATAAAGTCAGCTTCTAGACTTTTAACTCATATCCTATAGAACAACCGTTTGACCAAACTCAATTATAAAGACTGGCTCAGCAAATTTCAAAAATAATTTTGAATTATGAAATTAGGGTATGTGCTAGACCATGGAATCCCCATGTTACCAATCTGTCCGATCACTGATCAGCGTAAGACGCATGCTAAAGTGGACGAACAATGACAATAAGGTTAGGTGCTGCACAATGGCATCCATGTCCAATGAATTACAATGCCAGCATGAGAACATGAAGACTGTCAGGAACATATTAAATCACTTGCAAGAGTTGTATGGCGATCAGAGTCGCGCAACATGTTTTGAAGTGTCCAAGAGGCTCTTCAAGGCAAAGATGCGCGATGGACAGTCTGTCCATGATCATGGTTTGACCATGATAAAGGACTTAGAGAAGCTTGAGAAGCTCGGCATGACCATGCACAAGGAATTGCAAACGGATTTGATCCCACAATCCCTTCTAGCTTCATATGAACAGTTTATAGTAAATTACCATATGAACAATATTGTATGCACCAAAACAGAATTGTTAAATAAATTGGTAACTACCTTAGGGGCCTTGAAGAGTTTAAGGGGCATCGTTCTCACTGTCGAGCTGGTTTCTACTTCCAAGAGAGAGTCTATTTGGAAGAAGAAAAAGCCTGCGAAGAAACAGAAGACCGAGAAAATGCCAAATAAGGAAGTTCTAAGAAAAAGGCCAATTGCAAGGAAAAATGTTTCCATTGCATCATGGACGGCCATTTGGAAGAGGAACTGTCCTACATACATGGAAAGCATAAAGAACATAAAGGGTGACAGACCTTCAGAAAGTATGTCAGATATGCTCAGGATACTTAGGGACTGTTACCTGTTGCTAGCAGAAATTTGATTTCTGTATCTTAGCACAGAAAGATCTTTTTAAGACTACTATTCTATTTATTTGAGAAATAAATTAGGTTCAATGTGGTTTTATGATTGACAGTCTCTATCACATACATATGGATGTATCTGTGAATGTATCTGAGCAAACAGTGAATACCATAGGATCTAAAAGATCCAGAAATAAGATAAATCTGAAGTATTTGTGGCACCTCAGGCTTGGCCATATAGGAGAAGACAGAATAAACAAATTGGAGAAACATGAGCTTCTGGGCTCATTAACTTTCGAGTCATATTCGATTTGTGGATTCTGCCTTTAAGGAAAGATGGCCAAGTTATCCTTTGTAGGACACAGGGAGGTCCACTGAAATACTTATCCTAATACACACTGATGTGTGTGGCCCATTCGATGTGCAGGCTAGGGGTTATAATTTTTTACTTCATTTACCGATGATTACTCACGATATGGATATGTGTATGATACACAAATCTGAAACTTTTGAAAGGTTCAAAGAGTTTAAATATGAAGTAGAAAAACATACAGAAAAACTCACTAAAGTTCTTTGATCAGATTGAAGAGGTAAATACCTTAGTGGAGAGTTCCGTGATTATCTCAAGGAGAATGGTATAGTTTTATAATGGACTCCTCCTGGTACACCTCAGTTCAACGGAGTGTCGGAGAGGAGGAATCGGACTCTATTGGATATGGTCCGATCCATGATGAGCTTCACTGATTTACCCTTGTTTCTTTAGATAGATGCTCTATTTTCAGCTATTTACTTATTGAATAGAATTTCCTCTAAAGTCCGTTCCTACCACACCATATGAGATATGACACGGTAAGAAGCCGAGTCTTGGTCATCTCAAGATTTGGGGATGTCTGGCCCACGTCAAGCGACAATAAGCGGACAAGTTAGAGGATAGGACAATTAATGCTCATTTTATTGAATATCCTGAAAGAGTTATTAGGATACGATTTTTTCATCCCAAAGGATCACAAAGTGTTTGTGAGATGCCATGCTATCTTCATGAAAATAGTTTATCCTTGATAGAGACAGTGGGAGGAAAAATGAGCTCTAAGAAAAAGTCTCTAAAGAGCAACGAGCCATTGTGCCTATAGAACCTATTCATATTAAGCCAGTACACGTAGTACCTACTCCACCTCGTAAATCTAGTAGGATCTTCCGTCCGCCTGAAAGGTACTTAGGTATGCTTACAGAGGATGTAGAGGAAGTATTCCTCATGGGAGATAGGGATCAAGGTAAGGATCTCAATACCTACAACGAGGCAATGTTAGACATCGATTCCGGGAGATGGCTGGAAGCGATAAAGTCAGTGATGGACTCCATGTATTCCAGCCAAATCTGGATCTTAGTGGATCCACCAGAAGGTATAGTACCTATTGGGTGTAAATGGATCTACAAGAGAACATTAAGTTTGGATGGCTAGGTAGAGACCTATAAAGTAAGGCTAGTGGCGAAAGGTTATAGTCAGTGCGAAGGCACTGATTATAAGGATACTTTTCACCTGTAGCATTGCAAAAGTCCATTCGAATATTGCTTGCTGTTGCAGCATATCATGATACGATGATGGTGATCACAAGGTCTGTAAGCTGCAAAGGTTCATCTGTGGACAAAAACAAGTATCTCGGAGTTGGAATACTCGTTTCAACGATATAATCAAATTGTTTGATTTCATCAAGAACGAAGAGGAACCATGTGTCTATAAGAAAGTTAGTGGGAGGACTATTGCATTCTTCGTATTGTACGTGGATGATATCCTTCAAATTGGCAATGATATTTCCATGCTAACTTAGGTCAAGTTTTGGTTGTGTAAGGAATTCTCCATGATAGACCTTGGAAAAGCATCCTATATTTTAAATTAAGGTCTATAAAGATAGATCTAAGAGGATGCTTGTCCTATCACAGCATATGTACATAGAGGGAGTGCTGAAGAGGTTCAGCATGAAAAACCTCTAAAAGGGGATTATTACCCCTTAGGCATGGGATAAATCACTCCAAGAAGATGTGCCCCAACACATCTGAAAAGATTCAACGGATGAGCAAGATCCCTTATGCTTCGGCTATAGGGAGCCTCACGTATACCATGCAATATACGTGATTTGATATAGTACATGCTGTGAGTGTCACGAGCATATATCAGTCAAATCTAGGCAAGAAGTGCAAGATAGCTGTGAAGAACAGTCTTAAGTACTTGAGAAGAACTAAGGACATATTCTTGGTCTTTGGGAGAAGATAAGAGTTGAAGGATGCACACATATTGATGATAGAAAGTCTAAATCAGAATATGTGCAATGGTGGTACAGTAAATTGGAAGAGTTTCAAATAACCAATCATTGTAGATTCTACCTTAGAAGCTGAATGTTAAGCCGTCTCTAAGGGTGCAGTGGAAATCTTTTGGTTTAAGAAGTTCATTGCAGAATTAGGTGTAATGTCATCAGATGTCATAAAACTCTACTGCGATAACAAAGGCACCATAGCACTAGCTAAGGAGCCAAAGGTCTCACCAGAAAACGAAGCATGTAGAGCGGCAATTTAACCTAATAAGCGACTACCTCGAAACGAAATAAGTAGAGGATCAGAGAGTAGACTCCACAGAAAATGTGGCGGACCCATTCACTAAGCAGCTAAGTCGGCAGAAAACTGAAGCGCATCTTGAGAAGATGGGGCTTAGGTTTATGGCTGATTGGCTTTAGTGCAAGTGGGAGATTGTTAGAAGTATGCCCTAGAAGCCAATCTGGCTAACACATTATTAATTCTGGGACATAATTTTGTACTTGACTTTATTATTATTGATTAAAAAATGGGCATTCTTTTCATTCATATTGTTTATGTGTCTATGAATCGTCCAAGAAATTAATAAGATGATGATACATATTCTCAAGAGTTGAGAATTTGAGCCATGTATCATTGGTGATTAATTTCTAAATGCTCCTGATCAATGGATCATCACGAGGACGGTGATCGATCTGATCAGTGCACACATCGCTTTCCTTATGGATGGACGACACTCGAGTCCACAGTGTAGGGACACTGAAGTGATAATGCAGGTGCTTGTTAGAGAACAAGGGTACTGAGCATGACCAAGACAAGAAGTCACTTGGATGTCTATCCACTCGTCAGTGACTTGCTTGATGTTGCAGTAGTGTGACTGGTCCTTTGACCTGCGGTGCTTCGGCTACTCACAGTAAGGTTATTGTAGTTTGACTGCACATACACATGGTCTCTAGTCATATGGGTCCTTGTAGTGTAGATTGGCTGCAGTAAGTTCACTGTAGGAGTAGGGTACGCATCTACAAGGAATCTATCGACCTTGATAGATGAGGAGTGATCCTATGTGATTTATTAGACTGAGTTCTAAGACCTTGGCCAGGGCAGTAATATTCAATGGAAAAAGAGTTTTTCCACTATCGAACTCAAGTTGAATAAATCTAGACATATGACAGACAACGAGGTTTGACGAGTTATCCATGACCTCCGGTCTGTAGGGATCCACGATAGAAGGACTGTATCACACGACAACTGCACCTAGAGGTTCATGATTCCATTCTGCTGGGTGGCCACTACATGCTGCTAGGTGTCACTGGTGGATGGTGAGACTCACAGGGTATATCTTGATGATCGATAAACCCTAATGAGTTGAGTTGGAACTGTTCCAACTCATCGAAAGGAGTTTTCAATGATATTGTGATAGAGATCACAATATATCTCACTACCAGTCAGAATAGAACCTATGGGGTCACACACACTAGAAGTATTGACCGATCCGATGGTTGAATAGTGATTATGAATCACGAGTAATCAATTCGATTGATAATCAGTTGAAGAAGGAACACTGGAAATTAATTAATTGGACTTAAAATACGAATCCTACTTGGAGTAGAATTTCTAGAGTCCTAATTGGATTAGGACTGGGAATCCTACTTGGACTAGGACTGGGAGTCCTACTTGGAGTAGGATTCCTACAATCCTAATTAAATTAGGATTTTGAATTCAATTTGGATTCCTACTTAGAATAGGATTCCTAAGAAGTCCTAATTGGATTAGGACTTCGGATTCAAAGTAGAGTCCTAATTGGATTAGGATTTCTTAAGTCCTAATTAATTATTAATCTAATGAATTATGATGACTCCTAATTTGATTATGATTGAAAGGTTCAATTGAGTCATGATTCAATCAAATCCTAATTGGATTAGGATTTGAAGGAAAAACAAATAGGTGCACCTAATCCTCTTTGGAAGAGGACTAGACCACCTTGCATTAGACCCCACGCCCCACTTGATTGGATCAAGTAGGGCATGCGTGATGAGGAGAACCTCCTCCTTGGCCGAAATCAAAGAGAAGTGAAGAGGGGCGTGCGCCCCTCTTCTTGGCTCCAAAAGGAAAAACATAAAGCTCCTAAAATGTAGGAGCTTCATGTGTCTTTATAAGGAGGTAAAGGAACAAACCCTAGGTGAATTCTTTTCCCCCTCCTTTCAGCCGTGAGCCACCCTTTTCTCTTGGGTTTTCAGCCGCCATCAGCAAAGGAAAAAGAAGAGGAGCCGTGCACCTCCTCTTGGCCTTCATCCTTGGTTCCAACGCAGGGAAATCAAAAGGCTGCAACTAGCCTTTTGATTCTTCTCCCTGGAGTCTTCTTCTTCTTCATCCTCCCTCTGGCATTCAAGAGTTGATTGAGAAGGAGGTGATCAGCCATCAAAACAAATCTCTGCAAGGGAGCTAGCACCCCGGGGAGATTAGAGTGTTTGGATTGGTCCTCTGCTTCGTGTGGATACCCGTAGAGGCCGGACGCGTGTGCGGCTTCAAGCGAACCTTCTTCCAAAACCACGAACTTCAGTTTGCGGTGATCATCTACCTGCACAAGGTGAAGATCTGGTCTTCCTAATTGTTTTAAAAAGTTTTAATCCTAATCCATCTACGAACGGTTTTTGAAATAACGTTCATGAGATGAACGTATGACCCCGTGCATGCCTCTTCCGCTACATCTGAAAATTTTTTTAATTTTCTGCGGCATGGGCGGGTTCCCAACAGCCTGGGGTCGAGTCTTCTCATGTGAATCCTGAATTTTGATTCTATTATGTTAACCCTAAAGGATGAATTTTGATGATTACAAAACACATGAGATCATGTTATGTACTAAAGACATTGGCTTAATTGTGAAGTTTTATAAGTCAAGAAAAATCAGAAGAAAATCTTAAGTTCTTCACAAATATCTCATTGGACATGTTCTAAAAGGAATTGATCTTAATCTAGTCCATGGAGATCAGAGAAGAAGTCTAAAGTTTTCTATTTGAAAGACTTGAGTCAACTTCTAAGCAAAAAGGACAAGTTTAAGTTGATTCTGATAAGTTTTATTCAAGAAACACAATCAAAGAGTCGACCCCCGCAAAACATGAGTCGACCCTTGTGTAGTTTAAAGTAAACAGAAAGTTTTTATCGCCTGAAAAAAGCTTGAAGAGTCGATCCTTGTTCAAAATGAGTCGACTTCCGAAATTGAAGAGTCGACCCTTGCGTTTGAAGAGTCGACTCCTGCTCAATCTCAGCCGGCCGAAAAACTAAAGCATGAGCCGATCCTTGTGTTTAAAGAGGCAACTCCTGATGAAGATGAGCCGACCTTTAAGAATTAAGAGTCGACCCTTTGAGGATGACATAACAAAAGCTCTCTCCATGATTTGAAGTGCCGATTCATAAAGAATATGAGTCGAACCCTGAGATACATGAGTCGACCCTTGTACTGCTAGGACCACAACGGGAAGCTGTGAATGATTTTTGTCTTCTTCTGTAATAGAAAAAGATTCTCATCAGAACGGAAAGAAAGGAATTCAAATTCCGCCGAAGAATTTGTGTATAAATACGAGGGAACCTTAGAATGGAAACAACAAGAAAAGAAAAAAGATTCCATTGAAAACAAAATATTTCCACTGAGAAAAAGAGAAGAAAAGCTTAACAGTTCATCTTCCTCACCAGCACTGTAATCAGAAACTTTCTCTTATGAGGAGATCAGTCGAAGTTTCTTACTGCATTGCTGTTCAGACATTGGAACATCCTTCCACAGCAAACTACTTCATCGGCTTCAGCTTTTGCTTTCATTGATTTATTTTTTATATGCTCTGAAGCTTTAAATTTTTAGTTACAACATTCTTTTAGTTGGATTAATTGCTGCTGTAACAGTTTCATTGGTTTGAAACTTGTAAAGGCTCTTCCAAGTCTTGATTGGAAGTTGCTGAATCAGGTGTATTCAGCAAGGGTAATAGTTTTGGTTGGTTCATCTGAAAACCAACTGGGTTGTTTGTGAGCCCGAAAAAATAAACAGTGTAAAGTTTTTGGTTGGTTTGTCTGAAAACCAACTGGATTGTTTGTGATCCCGGAAAACAAAAGATTTTCGATTGGTTGCCTGGGAAAACCAACTGGGTTTTTGATTGTGAGCTCGGAAAACAATCAGGCTGTAATTTGCTGGGTTATAGTGAAAATCTCAAGCTAGGCTTGAGGAGTGGACGTAGGTGCTGGAAGTGTACCGAACCACTATAAACCTTGGTGTTTGTGATTGTGGTTCTTCTCTTCCTTTTCTCTGCATATTCCTTACTGCATTCCTAACTTTTATTTACTATCATATTTGTGCAATCTCATTTTTGCTGCTGAATCTATAAGATATTAGTAACTCATACTCTCCATACGTTTTAATATTAATAATTTTTAAAGAGACTCAATTCACCTCCCTCCTCTTGGGCTGCACCTCTGGGCAATAAGTGGTATCAGAGCCTAGTACTCCAGAAAATTTTTGATCTAACAATCAAGAGTTAAAGGTCATGGCAGCCACTATGGGATCCTCTGTTGCCGAAGGGCAATCTACCAATAGACCACCTCTTTTCAATGGCACAATTTTACTTATTGGAAAGCTCGTATGAGAATTTTTATTCAAGCACTTGACTATGACTTATGGACTGTTATTATTAATGGACCTCACATACCAACTAAA
The DNA here is from genome assembly GCF_009389715.1 of Phoenix dactylifera. Taxonomy (NCBI): domain Eukaryota; kingdom Viridiplantae; phylum Streptophyta; class Magnoliopsida; order Arecales; family Arecaceae; genus Phoenix; species Phoenix dactylifera. The sequence goes on along the minus strand of NW_024067710.1, from coordinate 384,880 downwards.
ATTGTTGATGGCATCACCTTATTCAAACCCGAAATTGAATGGGATGACCATGATAAAAGAATGGCTCAGCTGAATACAAAAGCCATGAATGTTCTTTACTGTTCTTTAGATGCAAATGAGTTTAATCGTATATCTATTTGCATGACTACTAAAGAAATCTGGGATAGGCTGGAAGTTACACATGAAGGCACTAACCAGGTCAAAGAATCTAAAATTAGTATGCTAGTGCATAAGTATGAATTATTTAGAATGAAAAATAGTGAATCTATAACTGAAATGTTTACTAGATTTACTGATATTATAAACACCCTGAAAAGCCTTGGTAGATCTTACTCTAACAGTGATCTTGTTCGAAAAATTCTTAGGTCTCTTCCTAGAGCATGGGAAGCAAAGGTCACTGCCATTCAAGAAGCCAAAGATCTCAACTCACTCCCACTGGAAGAACTGCTGGGTTCCTTAATGACTCATGAGCTCTCAATGAAACAGAATTTTGAGGAGGATGAACCTAAGAAGCGCAGAATCGTTGCTCTTAAATCTACTCTGCATGAGGATGAAAGTGAGGATTCTGAACCTGATGACGGTGAGGAAATGGCCCTGATTACAAGAAAATTCAGAAAATTCTTTAGAAGAAATAGAGAAAACTTTAAGACAAGGCCTATGATCAAGGAGAAGCAAAGCAAAGAAAATAAGAAGCAATATGTTTGTTATGAATGCAAAAAGCCTGGACACTTCTGAACAGAGTGTCCTCTATTGAAGAAGGCTCCGAAGAGGTTAAGAAAGAAAACTATGATGGCTACTTGGAGTGACAGTGATGAATCCAGCTCTGGAGAAGAAGAACAGCAACAGGAAGCTGCAAATCTGCGTCTAATGGGACACGAAAATGAGGTATATCTGAATACTGATTACGATTTCACTTTCGATGAGTTTCAATATGCTTTTTCTGAGCTTATGATTGAATGTAAAAAGCTTAGCTTAAAGAATAAGGAACTAAAGACTAAGAACCAATCATTAGAAAAAGAAAATGCACTGCTTTTAGATAACACGAAGAAACTGCATGAAGAAAATCAGAAGTTAGCTAATGAAGTTGAAAAACTGAAACCTATAGTTGATAAATTTACCCTAAGCTCTGAGAAATTGAATTTAATTTTAGAAAGTCAGAAAGCTGTTTATGATAAAGCTGGTTTAGGATATAATCCTTGGAAGAAATAGAAATTATTGAAAAATATTTTTGTGAAACCCGCTTATGTTAAACCGAAATCTGTACCATTCAAATTAGACAAACTGAAACGGAGATATGCCACTTACAATCCTATAAGTCAGAATCATATGAACAATGTTTCAAATAAAAAGATATGGGTTCCAAAGGGAACCATCATTGCTAACATTCAAGGATCCAAGAAAGCTTGGGTACCAAAGATAAAGAATTGAATTTCTATTTTGCAGGTGTGTCTAGCATCCCAAGCATCAAACAGAAAATGGTACTTGGATAGTGTTGCCCAGATAGACAACCCAAGAGGGGGGGTGAATTGGGTTTTAAAATAATTATTGCAATTAAAAGACTTTGTGAGTAACTAATTAAAACTTTTGCGAGTGGATTAATTAGTTGCTGTATGCAGTGGATGAAGGGAAAGAAAGAAACAATGAAACAATCACAAACACAAGCAATTTTATAGTGGTTCGGAGCTAACCCTTGCTCCTACGTCCACTCCCCAAGCCTCACTTGGGAGTTCACTATAATCCCTCGGATTACAGCCGGTTGTTTTACAAGTTCACAACCCAACTTGTTGTTTTACGAGATCACAACGAACTCGGTCGGTTTTAACAGGCTCACCGACTAGAACCACCCGATTGTTTTCTCGGGATCACAATCAAACCCTTACACCGTTGGTTTTAACCTTGGCTCACCAACAAACCTTAACACCCTTGATTCAATCTCCTGATTGAATCAAGTAAGAAACAAATAGTTTGAAACAAACAGAAAAAGAAAGCTTCTCAAAAGCGTATTTAAACAATTTAAGCAAGGAAGAGTAAGAAGCCCTCAAACTGATTTTGGAGATGGAGGAAGGGGCTTTTCAAACTCTTTGACTCCTCTTGAATTTGATGTAGACTTGCTGTCAGGAGGAGAGCTTTGAATGTGAGGAAGAGAGTTGGAGAGTCGACTTCAATGCACTTCTTCCTTCTTTTTCGTGTAATCACTCTAGAGAGCTTTTGGTTGGTGGAAATCCCTTTTGCTTTGAATGGAGTCTCTCTTTCTTACTCTATTACTGTTCACTCAGGCTATTTAAGCCATTCCCCAAGAAAAATAGCCGTTAGACACAGATTAAAGGCCGTTCTGCACATTCTGCAACTCCTGACAATGTTTCCGTTGGGATCGGAGTCGACTCGCGCGATCTAGAGTCGACTCGCCTGTTGCAGGAGTCGACTCATGCTTTTCTGGAGACGGCTTGGCAACTGTTCTGGATTTGAATTAAAGTGCTATCTTGACTTGGAGTCGACTCGACTGAACCTGGAGTCGACTCCCCAATGTCTGGAGCTGACCCGGCACTTTTGGAGACGACTCGTTCTAAGAAATCCAAAGATCTTTCTTTCAAGTTTGCTCACTCGAGTCGACTCGGATATTCTGGGAGTCGACTCGGCACTCAGAGCCCGAAATCCCGATCTTCTTTCTGTTGACCTGTGCTGTCTCGGAGTCGACTCGAACTGTCTCGGAGTCGACTCGGCTCTCAGAGACGAAAATACAGTCTTCTGTCTTGGGGTTGCGCTGCCTTGGAGTCGACTCGAACTTTGCGGGAGTCGACTCGGCTCTCAGACATCGAAGTTGGCTCTCTGACTTTTAGCCTTGCATTTCTCTGGGAGTCGACTCTTGCTTCCTTAGGAGTCGACCTGCCAACCATCGGAGTCGACTCGAGTTCTTCGGGAGTCGACTCGGCTCTCAGAGTCCAAAATGACTTCTCTGTCTTTCTGTCTGTTACTCCATGGAGTCGACTCGTACTATGCTGGAGTCGACTCGACAAGCATCGGAGTCGACTTGAATTCTTCAGGAGTCGACTCATTGACAGGTTCTGAGATGAATCTTTCTGCCCGGCTGTCTGTTCTCAGTCGGAGTCGACTCGTAATGTGCAGGAGTCGACTCGAGCTTGTGCCAGAGCTTCTGATACGCTTGGAGTCGACTCATAATCTTCCGGAGTCGACTCGAGATTCAGACTTTGGTTCAAATTGAATTCCTTACTTATCCAAAGTGTATTGAACCAAAGCTAGAGACACTTGAACATAGATTTACAAATATTTGACTGAAACACTAGATTGAATACATTAGTATGACATAAGATATACTCAAATGCTTTGAGCTCATCAAAATCAAATAGGGTTATAATCAATCACTCCACAATCTCCCCCTTTTTGATGATGACAAAACATTGAGTATTTGTAAAGTGAGTTGCTCAACCAAAAAGAAGATTTATAGTAAAGTTTTAAAATGAATTCAAGTGTCTAGTCATTTAATTTATCCAAAACTGAAAGGTGTGAAACAGTAAATTCTGAAGTTAAAGCTCCCCCTTTCATTTGGAATTATATAAGCCTTCATGTCATGCAATCAATTGTTTGGCTTATATATATTTAATGAATTTGCTTTCTTAAGATTTCAGATTCTCCCCCTCAACACATGCATTCAACTTTGTTTAGATTCTCTGAATTTTCTTTTAGTGTATTGAAGCTTTTGAATTTAAATTTTTGGTTTTAGAGGAAAAATCTGCCAATTTGTTCTTGAGTATGATTCAACTAATCTCCGAATATTCCTTGAATAGATTCTGGAGATTACTCCTTTAGGAGCCCCAACAGAGAGATAATGAGCCTCGAGGTATCGAATCCACTTAGAACAAATTATTTTGTGCTTTAAAAGTTTTCTTTTTATTGATTCCCTTTACATGTCTATTCAATATATTTTCTCCTCCTTTTTGTCATCATAGCAAAAAGGAATAGTACATCATAAAAGCAGTTAGAGTTCAAATTTGCACAATTTGGAAGAGAAATGTCTACTCATTGTATTGATGTAAATTTAAGTATAATTGTAGATACATCAAAAGTATAGAAGTAAGTACATATCAATAAGAGAAAAAGCAAGCTACACTAGGATTTCTTTGTGGTGGAGGATGTGGCTCCCTTGCTCAGTCTAGTGTGTTGGATGACTATGCTTAACCCCTCATTGATGTTCCTCAGTTGTTCGAGTATCTCCGAGTTGGCCCTATTCTGGATCGAGGTAAGCTCAGTCAGATTCTCCTGGAGGGTATCCAACTTGAAGATCAGTACATTGGCTAGCCGTTCGGCACCCTGACTCTGGCTGCCTAGCTCCTGTCGGATGTCTTCTCGCATCTTTCTTGTATTACTCGTGACATCGCTCATATTCGAAAATTGGGCTTGAATTAGGCTTCTTACATTGTAAATTTCTTCCCTCAGATGAGCCGTCATCTCGGTCACGGCTGCCAATGATGGAACCATCGCAGTGGAGGGAGCAGTCGCTGGACCTCGGAGCTCCCTCAGTAGGTCGTCCCGTAGCTCCCTCACGATCTCCTGCTGCAACTCCCGGAGCTGCTCAGGAGATATCCGGACCTCCAGTGGCTGAGAAGGTGGTGCAGTGGAGGGTTCGGCTGAGGTAGATGGTGCTGAAGTGGAGGGATAGGTGGGACAATCTGAGTCATGATCAGGGTTGGGGGAGTGTCGAGTAGTAGGGTCAGAAGGTGTGGAAGTGAATGGTTTCCGGACCCAGACTCCCTCAACCTTATGGAATCCCATCCTGTGCAGAGTCCTCTCACCCATGCGATCTGTGTATCGCAGTGAGCGAGAGGGTTCCCCCTCAGGAATGGGGACCTCTAACTCCCTAAAGATCAAGGTATACAACATCACATAGGGAAGACTGAGCCTAGGTTTGTCTAGAGGCTCACATAGGTATTTGTAGATGAGTTTTGGGAAGTTGATTGGAGTATCTTGAAGAATGTAGAACATCAGGGCTAGGTCCCTCTCAGATACAAAATCAAAACGGCCTGTCTTGGGAAAGAGGGTCCTAGATATGATACTTAAGAGGAGCCGCATTTCAGCTGATAGCTGATTTGCAGACACCTCTTCTAGGGGGGACTGAGGTGGACTCTCTAGTATGGCCGTAAGGGCCTCAGTCCTATCCGTGGGGTGAGAGGGAGACACTCCTACTTGGGGAAGATGGAGGACTTGAGCAATGAAGTCCTCCGAAATAAATATAGGGACTCCCGCTATAGTTCCCTGAAAACCACCATTACCCCTAGCTACAGTACCATAGAATTCCCTAACCCCGGATAAGTAGGGAGATCTAGGGAACAAAACCTTTCTAACCCTTGAGCCCTTAACCTATGCCCTAGGGTAAAGCCTTCCCGGGAGAGGAAGTCAAAGTTGACATATCTCCAGGTGGAGACCGCCTTCCCGGCGCACGGGCGCGAGGGAACCGGCCTCGGCGGGGAAGGAACCGGAGGTTGTGGCCTCACGGGTTCATTCCAAGCGTTTGACCGTCGCTCGGTGCCGCTCGCGGAATGGGACCTTTTTCGGCTCGGGACAACAGATTTCCGAGGCATCCTAGACCTAAGGAGGGGGAAAGGACATGAGGAACGGAGGAAAACTCGACGGAAATGCCCTAACAAAGGTCGGAGACGACTCTAGGGTTTTTGAATAGTGATGGCGGTGAATAGAAGTGTCGATTGAACGTTTCGATTAGGGTTAAAACATCGGATTCCCGACCTCGAGTCGACTCCAGTAAGTCGCGAGTCGACTCGACCTCGAGTTGACTCCGAAATATGCGCGAGTCGACTCTCCCTATGATGCTATCGACCTCGAGTCGACTCCTAAATATGTGCGAGTCGACTCCCCCATGAGCCGACTCTAAAATGTATCCGAGTCGACTCGAACTCTAGCACGCACCCAAAAATCATGTTATTTTCGTGCCAAAGAAGGGATAATCAAAAAGTTTATAAGCTGATTTGATGATCATAGATGAGAAACTCTACATTTAACACAAGCTAATCATCAAAATCAATGAATTAGAAGAGAATATCACTAGGATGGATCAATCCTCCTAATCCTCTCCTAAGTACACAGAATCGATCATCACACAGGAGTTTTGTGAAGATATCAGCGAGTTGATCATCAGTACACACAAATTGAAGTGTCACATCACCATTCAGTACATGATCTCTTATGAAGTGATGTCTTATCTCAATATGTTTAGTTCTTGAGTGCTGAATTGGATTTTTAGTTAGATTAATGGCACTTGTATTATCACAATTAATGGGAATTTTATCTTGTTTAATGCCATAATCTTCAAGTTGTTGTTTAATCCACAAGATTTGAGCACAACAACTCTCGGCAGCAACATATTCGGCTTCCGCCGTAGATAGTGCAATCGAGTTTTGTTTCTTGCTAAACCAAGAGATTAAATTTTCTCCTAAGAATTGACATGACCCGCTGGTGCTTTTTCTATCAAGTTTACAACCAGCAAAATCTGAATCTGTATACCCTATTAAGTTTATGCTAGATTCTCTAGAGTACCATAAACCTATATTTTTTATTCCTATTAGGTATTTAAAGATTCTCTTAACTGCAATTAAATGTGATTCCTTAGGATTAGATTGATATCTAGCACACATGCATACACTAAACATGATATCAGGTCTACTTGCAGTGAGATATAATAAGGATCCTATCATACCTCTATACATCTTTTGATCTACTGATTTACCTGATTCATCTTGGTCTAGTTTGCATGATGAACTCATGGTTGTGCTGATTGACTTGTTTCCTTCCATATCAAACTTCTTAAGCATCTCCTTGATGTATTTAGCTTGATTGATGAAGATCCCTTCTTCAGATTGTTTGATTTGGAGCCCGAGAAAATAGTTCATGTTAGAACCCGCCCATGCCGCTGATATTTCAAAAAAATTCAGATGGCAGTGGAATCGACATAAGCGGGATCGACGTTCATCTCATGAACGTTGTTTCATGAACCGTTCGTAGTTAGGCAAGAATTAAAAACTTTTAAAAATATTAGAAGATCAGATCTTCACCTTGTGCGGGTAGATGATCACCGCAAACTGAAGTTCGTGGTTTTAGGATGAAGTTTCGTTTGAAGCCGTTCAAACGTCCGGCCTCTACGGGTATCCACACGAAGCAGAGGACCGATCAAAGCTTTCTTGTCTTCCCGAGGTGCTAGCTCCCTTGCAAAGACTTCTTTTGATGGCTGATTTCCTCTCTATCAATCAACCCTTGACTGTGCTTGAGAGGAGGAAGAAGAAGAAGCAACCAAGGAAGAAGAACACAGCCCCTGCAGCCCTCTTTCTTTTCCCTGCGTTGGAAGGAAGAAGGGAGGAAGAGGATGCCGCCAACACCTTGGACTTGTTCTTCCTTGCTTGCGGCTGAACCAAGAGGAGAGGAGAGGGAGGTGTACGGCAGCAAGGAGAGGGAGAGCACTTCATAGGGCGCCGGCCTCATGCCTCCTTATAAAGCCATCTAGGGCTCCTACAAATTTGGAGCCCTAGACAAGTTTCCAAAGAGGGGGCGCCGGCCCTCTCTCTTCATGCCGCACCATGAGATCAAAAGAGGAGGGGCGTGAGCCCCTCCATCTTATGTTGCCCTAATCCTCATTAAGTAAGGTTTTGGTTGCCCTAATGTGGTCAAGCCCTAATCCAATTAGGCTTAGCCCAAGGGTGAACCAATTTGGATCCAATCTAGGTAAGTCCTAATCCAATTAGAACTTAAATCAATTTTGACTCAATTGAACTCTTCAATCCTAATCCAATTAGGAGTCTTATTGATTCATTAGATTAATAATTAATTGTGACTTAAGAAACCCTAATCCAAATTAGGACATATTTAATTTTAGTCCTAATCCAATTAGGACTCTATTTGAATCCGAAGTCCTAATCTGATTAGGACTCTAGGAATCCTACTCCAAGTAGGAATCCGATTTTAATTTAAAACTCCTAATCTCATTAGGATTGTAGGAATCCTATTCCAAGTAGGAATCCCAGTCCTACTCCAACTAGGATTCTCAGTCCTAATCCAATTAGGACTCTAGGAATCCTACTCAAAGTAGGACTCTTGTTTCAAGTCCAATTAATTAATTCCCTTTGTTCCTTCTTCAACTGAATATCAATCGAATTGATTACTTGTGATTCCTAATCACGATCCAACCATCGGATCGGTCAATACTTCTAGTGTGTGTGACCCCATAGGTTCTACTCGACTGGTAGTGAGATATATTATGATCTCTATCATAATATCATTGAAAACTCCTTTCAATGGATTGGAACGATTCCAACTCTACTCATTAGGGTTTATCGATCATCGAGATAATCCCTGTGAGTCCCACCATCCACCAGTGACACCTAGCAGCATGTAGTGGCTACCCAGTAGAATAGAATGATGAACCTCTAGGTGCAGTTATCATGTGATACAGTCCTACTATCGTGGATCCCTACAGGATGGAGGTCATGGACAACTCATCAAACCCCATCGTCTGTCATATGTGAAGATTTATTCGACTTAAGTTCGAGAGTGGAAAACTCTTTCTCCACTGTGCATACTGCCCCGGCCGAGGTCTTACGAACTCAGTCTTATAAATCACATAGGATCTCTCCTTATCTATCAAGGTCGATAGATTCCTTATAGGTGCATACCCTACTCCTACAGTGAACTTACTGCAGCCAATCTACACTGCATGGACCCATATGGCTAGAGACCATGTATGTGTGCAGTCAAACTACAATAACCTCACTGTGAGTAGCCGAAGCACCGCAGGTCAAAGGACCAGTCACACTACTGCAACATCAAGCAAGTCACTGACGAGTGGATAGACATCCAAGTGACTTCTTGAATTGGTCACGCTCAGTACCCTTGTTCTTAACAAGCACCTGCACTATTACTTCAGTGTCGCCACACTGTGGACTCGAGTCTCGTCCATCCATAAGGAAAGTAATCTGTGCACTGATCTCATCGGATCGATCACCGTCCTCGTGATGATCCATCGATCAGGAGCGTTCATAAATTAATCACTAATGATACATGGCTCAAATTCTCAACTCTTGAGAATATGCATCATCATCTTATTAATTCCTTGGACGATTCATAGACACAATAATAATATGAATGAAAAAGATGCCTTTCATTTATTCAATAATAATAAAGTCAAGTACAAATTATGTCCTAGAATTAATAATGTGTCAGCCAAAATTGGCTTCTAGGGCATATATCTAACAATCTCCCACTTGCACTAAAGCCAATCAGTCATATATCTTAGTCCCATCTTCTCAAGGTGGGCTTCAGTCTTTTGCTGACTTAGCTGTTTAGTGAACGGGTCTGCCACGTTATCCGCGGAGTCTACTCTCTGCACTTCGACATACTTCTTCTCAACATAGTCGCGTATGAGATGGAAGCGCCGCTCTATATGCTTGGACTTCTGATGAGACCTTGGCTCCTTAGCAAGAGCTATGGCGCCATTATTATCGCAGTAGAGTGTTATGGTATCTGATGACATTACATCCAATTCCGCAATGAATTTCTTGAACCAGAAGCCTTCCTTAGCAGCTTCAGAGGCGGCGATGTATTCAGCTTCCATAGTAGAATCAGCAATGATCGATTGTTTAGAACTCTTCCAATTCACCGTACCACCATTGCACAAGAACACATATCCAGATGTTGACTTCCTATCATCGACGTCAGTCATGAAGTCTGAATCTGTGTACCCTTCTACCTTTAACTCTGATGATCCTCCAAAGACTAAGAATAAATCTTTAGTTCTTCTTAAGTACTTAAGAATATTCTTCACAGCTGTCCAGTGTTCTTCACCTGGATTCGACTGATATCTGCTTGTGACACTCACAGCAAGAGCTATATCGGGTCGTGTACATAGCATGGCATACATGAGGCTCCCTATTGCCGATGCATAAGGGATCTTGCTCATGCGTTGAATCTCTTCAGATGTGTTGGGGCACATCTTCTTGGAGAGATGAATTCCATGTCTTAGAGGTAAGAGACACCTTTTAGAGTTTTCCATGCTGAACCTTTTCAGCACTTTCTCTATGTACATCTTCTGTGATAGGCCAAGCATCCTTTTAGATCTATCTCTATAGACCTTAATTCCCAAAATATAGGATGCTTCTCCAAGGTCTTTCATGGAGAATTCTTTTGATAACCAGACCTTGACCGAGGTTAGCATGGGAATATCATTCCCTATCAGGAGGATGTTGTCCACGTACAGTACGAGAAATACGACAGCGCTCCCACTAGCCTTTTTGTAAACACACGGTTCCTCTTCGTTTTTGATGAAATCAAACGTTTTGATTGCGTCATCGAAACGAGTGTTCCAACTCCGAGATGCTTGCTTTAGTCCATAGATGGACCTTTGCAGCTTGCAGACCTTGCGATCTCCATCACTGGAAATGAAACCCAAAGGCTGTTCCATATAGATATCTTCTTCAAGATATCCATTTAGGAAAGCAGTTTTCACATCCATCTGCTAGATTTCATAATCATGAAATGCTGCAATGGCAAGCAATGTTCGGATGGATTTCAGCATGGCTACAGGTGAAAAAGTCTCCTGATAGTCAATGCCTTCGTGTTGACTATATCCTTTCGCCACCAGCCTTGCTTTATAGGTCTCTACCTTTCCATCCGAACCTATCTTCCTTTTGTAGATCCATTTACATCCAATAGGTACAATACCTTCTGGTGGATCTACTAAGGTCCAGACTTGGTTGGAATGCATGGAGTCTAATTCTGACTTCATAGCTTCCAACCATTTCTCGGAATCGATATCAGATATCGCCTCATTGTAGGTTTTGGGATCCTGTACGTGATCCCTATCTCCCACTAGGAACATTTCCTCAGTATCTTCTTCTAGTATACCTAAGTATCTATCGGGAGGATGGAAGACCCTACTAGATCTACGAGGTGGTCGAGGGACATCGTGTACTGGCTCTGTATGAATGGGTTCAATAGGATCCATGACTCGTTGCTTTTCAGAGACTTTCTCTTCAAGCTTAATTTTCCTCCCACTGCCTCTATCAAGGATAAACTGGTTTTCCAAGAAGATGGCATGACGGCTCACAAACACATTGTGATCCTCTGAGACGAAAAAATTGTATCCTAATGACTCTTTAGGATATCCTATAAAACGAGCACTTATGGTCCTAGCCTCTAGTTTGTCTGCCTGTAGTCTCTTGACGTGGGCCGGACATCCCCAAATCTTGAGATGACCAAGACTTGGTTTCTTACCATGCCATATCTCATACAGTGTGGTATGAACGGATTTAGAGGGAACTCTATTAAGTAGATATACTGCGGTAAGTAAGGCATCTCCCCAAAGAAACATCGGTAGATCAGTGAAGCTCATCATGGATTTGACCATATCCAATAGGGTCCGATTTCTCTTCTCTGACACTCCGTTGAGTTGAGGTGTACCAGGAGGTGTCCATTGTGAGACTATGCCATTGTCCTTGAGATAGTCCCGAAATTCTCCACTAAGGTATTCTCCTCCTCGATCTGATCGAAGAGCCTTAAGAGGTTTTCCAGTTTGTTTTTCTACTTCATTCTTGAACTCTTTGAACTTTTCAAAAGATTCAGACTTGTGTCTCATAAGATACACATACCCATACCGTGAATAATCATCGGTAAAGGTAATGAAGTATGAATAACGTCCCCTGGCTAGCACATCGAATGGGCCACATACATCTGTATGTATCAGGGTAAGTATTTCAGTGGTCCTCTCCCCATGTCCTACAAAAGGCAATCTAGCCATTTTTCCTTGAAGACAGGACTCGCAAACTGGATATGACTCGGAAGTCAATGAGCCGAGAAGCCCATCTTTATCCATTTTGTTCATCCTATCCTCTCCAATATGGCCAAGTCTGAGGTGCCACAAATATTTTTGGTTTATCCCATCCCTGGATCTCTTGGATCCTTTGGCACTCACTTCTTGCTCAGACACATTTATAGATACATCCATATGCAAATGATAGAGACTGTCAATCATAAAACTACGTGCGACTATTTTATTTCTTAAATAAATAGAACAGTAGTCTTTGTCAAATGTAAAAACATGACCTTTCTGTGCTAGACATGAAACAGAAATTAAATTTCTGCTAGCAACAGGTACATAATAGCAGTCTCTAAGTAATAAACTAAAACCAGACGGTAGTCGCAGATGGTAGGTGCCCACAGCCACAGCAGCAACTTTTGCCCCGTTGCCAACCCGAAGGGTTACTGCACCTTCCGCCAGCCTTCTACTTTCCTTTAGACCCTGCATGGTAGTGCATAGATGAGCACTAGACCCAGAATCTATAACCCAACTAGAAGTAGAAGAAACCGTTAGATTAGTTTCAATTATGAGAAAGTCTATACCTTCTGAAGGTGTGTCACCTTTCTTGTTCTTCAGGCTCTCGAGGTATGAAGGACAGTTTCTCTTCCAGTGGCCGTCGACATTGCAGTGGAAACATTTTCCTTTGTCGTTAGCCTTTTTCTTTTGAACTTCCTTCTTTGGCTTTTTGTCTTTCTTGTGCTTCTTAGCAGGCTTCTTTTTCTTCCAAGTAGACTTTCTCTTGGAACCAGAAGTCAACTCAGCAGCAAGGACATTGCCCCTTGAACCTTTCAAGGCTCCCTAGCAGTTACCAACATGTTGATCAGTTCAGTCTTAGTACATTCAATCTTATTCATGTGGTAGTTTACTATAAACTGACCAAATGAATTAGGAAGTGACTGTAGGATCAAATCCACTTGCAATTTCTTGTGCATGTTCATTCCGAGCTTCTCAAGCTCCTCTAGGTCCTTGATCATAGTCAGACCGTGATCATGGACAGACTGCCCTTCGCGCATCTTTGTCTTGAAGAGCCTCTTGGACCCTTCAAAACGAGCTGTGCGACTCTGCTCACCATACAACTCTTGCAGGTGTGCTAGTATGTCCCTAGCAGTCTTGAGATTCTCATGCTGGCATTGGAGTTCATTTGACATGGATGCCATCATATAGCATTTAACTCTAATGTCATCATCCATCCACTTTTGATGCATCTGTCGCTGAACATCAGTAGGACGTGCTGGTAGTGTGGGGATATCTGAATCGAGTATGTAGCCTATTTTCTCACAGCTCAAAATAATTTTGAGATTTCTAAGCCAGTCCTTGTAATTTGTACCGGTCAATCGGTTGGTCTCAAGAATACGGGTCAAAGGGTTTGAGGCTGACATTATGATCTGCAGAGAGTAAAGATTCTAGTTAGACTTTTGTACTTGATCCTTAATCTGTTCTAAGGACTTTTAGAATGAATGTACCTTCCACTATTTTCTCGAATTCCTCACACTCCCCTGGTAGAAAAACGGAAATCCTACACGACTAGGGTTTCTAGTGGGTACTGCGGTTCCACCGATTTACATGCCACCTCACCTAACAGTTATTGGTGACACATAGATTGATGAATGTACAACTCTTGTACAATGCTTCTCAAGCATGTTGCAATGCAACTTGGTCTCTAAGCCATGAAAACCTCACCTAACAGTTATTGATCCCATTTCTTAGTTAAGTCAGACCCACCGTATAACCGTAGGAATAAAGTCGTCATTGGGTCCTCACCTAACAGTTATTGGTGCCCAACCCCACCTTTACCCTACAACATCTCATGTCTATAGAGAGGTCCAGCCCCCCGATGCAACTTGCCCACTGTGTCCAGCCGAGACAAATCAACATCAGAAAGACCTTAGCAGCTCTACTACGGTGGAAGACCTATTGACTTAATATTGGTTAATCAGGTCTTAGTGTTTGCAACTTGAGCTCTTCATAAGAGGTAATCGAACAATTGGCCAGATAAGCAGGTGGGAGGCTCCCCTTACTCAGAGAGTAAGGTCCTAATTAAGTAACCACCTTTCATGCTTTCCTAGACACCAATTAGATCAATTAATCTAGTATGACTTGCTCATGTCGGTTCACTCTCGACTTGATTGAGGAGGTTTCAATTTAGGTCTCAATTGGGTTTGCTACATCACATGTAAACCTATCTACCCGACTCTCATTCACATCACATGCAAACGGTACATTGCAGGCAGTTATAATCGCAGCAATAATTAAAGCTAAACTTTAAATAGGTGATGATCATGGATTCTAGTTAGGTCGTATTACAAGCACATGCACGTCAATCGATCAACTGGTCTTCAACTCTTGAATTGGTTCCAAGCCTCCTTGACTCGATCCTTGACCAACTCTTGATCCAATCGCCATCAACCGCTTAGACCCCTGTTCATCTCATGCCTTATCTTCGACTTGATCGTTGACGTACATCACATCACAGAAATACAACCAGATATAAAATAAAAATAAAAATAAATTACATCCCCTTTTAGGAGGCACGCAGACCTCTCAAAATATTAAATAAGATGCATGCAAGCATCTGAAAAATTACATGACATTACAGATCACATCGCAGGTCATTACATTCGATACCAAAAGGGTTTGAATCCTATGATCATCACCATATGCAACAATTATAATTTTCAGATCTGAGAATTAATTGATTATGTTATGACATAGGTTGCTGATCATGCTAATCATGATTCTAAACTTTGTAATCTCATTAACAATGTAATTAGAATCATCATCTTATCACATAAAAATCAGCATGCAAAAATTCAGCAACCCTGAAAAATCTGCATGCAGAAATTTTCAGCATGCATGATCATTCAATTTTCAGATCTAATAAGCCTTTAGATAATTAATTCTTACCTTAATCTACGAAGCCTAAGCTCTGATACCACTGTTAGAACCCGCCCATGCCGCTGATATTTCAAAAAAATTCAGATGGCAGCGGAATCGACATAAGCGGGATCGACGTTTATCTCATGAACGTTGTTTCATGAACCGTTCGTAGTTAGGCAAGAATTAAAAACTTTTAAAAACATTAGAAGATTAGATCTTCACCTTGTGCGGGTAGATGATCACTGCAAACTGAAGTTCGTGGTTTTAGGATGAAGGTTCGTTTGAAGCCGTTCAAACGTCCGGCCTCTACGGGTATCCACACGAAGCAGAGGACCGATCAAAGGTTTCTTGTCTTCCCGGGGTGCTAGCTCCCTTGCAAAGACTTCTTTTGATGGTTGATTTCCTCTCTATCAATCAACCCTTGATTGTGCTTGAGAGGAGGAAGAAGAAGAAGCAACCAAGGAAGAAGAACACAGCCCCTGCAGCCCTCTTTCTTTTCCCTGCGTTGGAAGGAAGAAGGGAGGAAGAGGATGCCGCCAACACCTTGGACTTGTTCTTCCTTGCTTGCGGCCGAACCAAGAGGAGAGGAGAGGGAGGCGTACGGCAGCAAGGAGAGGGAGAGCACTTCATAGGGCGCCGGCCTCATGCCTCCTTATAAAGCCATCTAGGGCTCCTACAAATTTGGAGCCCTAGACAAGTTTCCAAAGAGGGGGCGCCGGCCCCCTCTCTTCATGCCGCACCATGAGATCAAAAGAGGAGGGGCGTGAGCCCCTCCATCTTATGTTGCCCTAATCCTCATTAAGTAAGGTTTTGGTTGCCCTAATGTGGTCAAGCCCTAATCCAATTAGGCTTAGCCCAAGGGTGAACCAATTTGGATCCAATCTAGGTAAGTCCTAATCCAATTAGAACTTAAATCAATTTTGACTCAATTGAACTCTTCAATCCTAATCCAATTAGGAGTCTTATTGATTCATTAGATTAATAATTAATTGTGACTTAAGAAACCCTAATCCAAATTAGGACATATTTAATTTTAGTCCTAATCCAATTAGGACTCTATTTGAATCCGAAGTCCTAATCTGATTAGGACTCTAGGAATCCTACTCCAAGTAGGAATCCGATTTTAATTTAAAACTCCTAATCTCATTAGGATTGTAGGAATCCTATTCCAAGTAGGAATCCCAGTCCTACTCCAACTAGGATTTCCAGTCCTAATCCAATTAGGACTCTAGGAATCCTACTCGAAATAGGACTCTTGTTTCAAGTCCAATTAATTAATTCCCTTTGTTTCTTCTTCAACTGAATATCAATCGAATTAATTACTTGTGATTCCTAATCACGATCTAACCATCGGATCGGTCAATACTTCTAGTGTGTGTGACCCCATAGGTTCTACTCTGACTGGTAGTGAGATATATTATGATCTCTATCATAATATCATTGAAAACTCCTTTCAATGGATTGGAACGATTCCAACTCTACTCATTAGGGTTTATCGATCATCGAGATAATTCCTGTGAGTCCCACCATCCACCAGTGACACCTAGCAGCATGTAGTGGCTACCCAGTAGAATAGAATGATGAACCTTTAGGTGCAGCTATCATGTGATACAGTCCTACTATCGTGGATCCCTACAGGACGGAGGTCATGGACAACTCGTCAAACCCCATCGTCTGTCATATGTGAAGATTTATTCGACTTAAGTTCGAGAGTGGAAAACTCTTTCTCCACTGTGCATACTGCCCCGGCCGAGGTCTTACGAACTCAGTCTTATAAATCACATAGGATCTCTCCTTATCTATCAAGGTCGATAGATTTCTTATAGGTGCATACCCTACTGCTACAGTGAACTTACTGCAGCCAATCTACACTGCATGGACCCATATGGCTAGAGACCATGTATGTGTGCAGTCAAACTACAATAACCTCACTGTGAGTAGCCGAAGCACCGCAGGTCAAAGGACCAGTCACACTACTGCAACATCAAGCAAGTCACTGACGAGTGGATAGACATCCAAGTGACTTCTTGTATTGGTCACGCTCAGTACCCTTGTTCTTAACAAGCACCTGCACTATTACTTCAGTGTCGCCACACTGTGGACTCGAGTCTCGTCCATCCATAAGGAAAGTAATCTGTGCACTGATCTCATCGGATCGATCACCGTCCTCGTGATGATCCATCAATCAGGAGCGTTCAGAAATTAATCACTAATGATACATGGCTCAAATTCTCAACTCTTGAGAATATGCATCATCATCTTATTAATTCCTTGGACGATTCATAGACACAATAATAATATGAATGAAAAAGATGCCTTTCATTTATTCAATAATAATAAAGTCAAGTACAAATTATGTCCTAGAATTAATAATGTGTCAGCCAAAATTGGCTTCTAGGGCATACATCTAACAGTTCAGCTCTCCCATCATGCTCATTTCAAATTCACTCTGCATCAAGTCAGCAAATTCTTCATAGAGGCGATTGTTAGTAGCACCGAAAATAATATCATCAACATAAATCTGCACTACTAACATTTCTTTGTTTTTCTTCTTTAAAAACAGTGTCGTATCTACACTTCCTCTAGAGAACTCATGATCTAGTAGAAATTTGCTAAGTCTTTCATACCATGCTCTAGGTGCTTGTTTCAAACCATAAAGTGCTTTGTTTAATTTATACACATGATTGGGGTATTGATGATTTTCAAAACCAGGAGGTTGTTCTACATACACCTCCTCATTAATGTACCCATTCAAAAAGGCACTTTTTACATCCATTTGAAATAATTTGAAATCTTTAGAGCATGCAAATAGTAGTAACAATCTAATTGCCTCAAGTCTAGCTACAGGAGCAAAGGTTTCATCAAAGTCTATACCTTCTTCTTGATTATAGCCCTTTGCTACTAGTCTAGCCTTGTTCCTAATTACAATTCCATTTTCATCAAGTTTATTTTTATATATCCATTTGGTACCTATTATTGAATATTCAGAGGGTCGTTCAACTAGGTTCCATACCTTGTTTCTAGTAAATTGGTTTAGTTCTTCTTGCATTGCATTTATCCAATTTATATCCTTTTCAGCTTCTTCTATGTGTTTAGGTTCAAAATGTGAGACAAATGCTAGATGATTATTTAAGTTCCTAAGAGATGCTCTAGTCCTAACAGGTTGAGATGGATCATCTAAAATTAATTCCTTAGGATGCCCATGAGCATACCTCCAAGCCTTAGTCAGCCCATGATCCACAATTGCCTCTTGGCTTGATGATGCATTTCCAATTAGTTTTTGTTCATCTTCTTGTAATGTCATCTCATCAATCTTTTCTTCAAGAATTTCAGCATCATCATCAAGAACAACTCTCTTGCTAGAAGAGATATCATTAGTATCATCAAACACAACATGTATAGACTCTTCAATAATAAGGGTTCTTTTATTAAAAACTCTATAGACTTTACTTGTTGTAGAATACCCCAAAAATATACCCTCATCAGATTTAGAATCAAATTTACCTAAGTTATCCTTCCCATTATTATGAATGAAACACCTACATCCAAAAACATGAAAATAGTTTACTTTGGGCTTTCTATTTTTTCAAAGTTCATAAGGTGTTTTCTTTATAATGGGTCTCAATAAAACTCTATTTAATATATGACATGATGTATTAATGGCTTGTCTCCAAAAATACTTAGGGAGGTTACTTTCACATAGCATGGTTCTAGCCATTTTCTTTAGGGTTCTATTCTTCCTTTCTACAACTCCATTTTGTTGTGGTGTCCTAGGTGCAGAAAAATTATGAGTTATCCCCTTTTTACTACAAAATTCATCAAATAGATGATTTTCAAATTCCGTTCCATGGTCACTTCTAATAGCTATGATTGAAGCATCTCTAGCATTAGTTACTTCCTTATGAAATTTCTTAAATACTGAAAATGCTTGATCTTTATGAGCTAAAAACATGACCCAAGTATATCTAGAAAAATCATCTACAATAACAAGACCATATTTGTTTCCACCTAGACTTGTGGTTCTAGTTGGTCCAAATAGATCCATGTGTAGTAGTTCAAGAGGTCTAGAGGTAGAGACACAATTTATGAATTTAAAAGAGTTCCTTGATTGTTTGCCATATTGACAAGCTTCACAGATTTTATTTTTCTCAAATTTTAGTTTTGGCAAACCTATCACGGAATCTCTTTTAACTAGTTTTGATATTATATCCATACTTGCATGACCTAACTTACGGTGCCATAAACAGCTTGCATCATTATCCTTAGTATCATTAACAACTAAACAGGGGTTATGTTTGGCAAGATCCTCAAGATCTACTACGTACACATTGCCACGTCTTATTCCTTTAAATACTAAACTGTTGTCAATTGAGTTGGTTATGATGCATAAAGATGGTTTGAACAGAACATCAAAACCTCTATCACACAATTGACTAATGCTAAGTAGGTTATGCTTAAGACCATCAACATATCGAACATTATCAATAAAGGTTGAAGGGGTAATTTGTACTTTACCTATACCAATGATGTGACCTTGGTTATTGTCTCCAAATGTCACAGCACCTCCCTTCTTAGGCTCAAGGGTGAAGAATTGGTCTTTGTCACCCGTCATGTGTCTTGAGCAGCCACTATCCAAGTACCAACAGTTTTTGTCGACCTTGGCTGCAAGACACTCCTACACAAGAAAATCATACAATTTTAGGTACCCAAGTTTTCTTGGGTCCTTCATGGTTAGTACTGTTGGTTTCTTTTGGAACCCAAATCCTTTTAATTTTTTCTTTAGCTTTTCCTTTTCTATGATCACACACATTAGCTTTATGTCCTATTGTTCCACAGCAAAAACAGGTTATTTTCTTAGTTTTGCTTTCCCCTGCTTTTACAAAGAAATTACTAAGGAGCTTTTGCTTATTTTTAGGTTTATATCCGAAACCAGCTCTATTGAACACAGCTCGTTGACTATTAAGGATCATTTTCAATTTTTCAGAACTATATGTAAACTTTTCTACAAAAGATCTGTACTTTTCAAGTTCTAGTGCCAACTTTTGTTTTTCTGTTTTTAGTGCATTTAAGTCTTTTGTGAGATTATCTCTAATAGTTTGTTTATCCTTTTTAAGTTCAGAAATTTCCTTGGTTAGTTTTTCGTTATCTTTAATTAAGGTATTAGTTTTTTGAATTAACATTTGCTTGCTTGTTTTAAGTTCTAAATTTTTTTTAATGATAAAATCCTTATCCTTAACTAATTTATCGTATTTATGGAGGTGAGATTGATTGGTTAGTTTTTGCTCTTTATTCTTAAGATTTATTGTCTTATATTCATCCATTAATTCATTAAACGCATCATACAATTCATCAAAGGTAAAATCTAAATGCGTTTCAGATGTTACCTCATTTTCGTTTGCCATAAAACATGGTTGGCCTTTTCTTCTTGTTCCTCATCCGATGATGATGATGATGAATCGGAGTCCGATAGGGTGGAGACGAGGACTTTCTTTTTCTTGTACTTGCTGGCCTTCTTGAGCAAAGGATAGTCCGCTCTGAAGTGTCCCGGCTTCTTACATTCGTAGCATCCGATTTCCTCATTTTTTCTTTTCTTACCTTTATCCTTGTAATAGGAACTTGAGGGACCTCTCCTTTGATGAAAGGACTTCTTTCGGTTGATGAATTTTCTGAACTTACGTACGAGAAGAGCCTCATCATCATCTCCCTCATGATCTTCTTCTTCACTGCTGCTACTGCAAGATAAATCCTTGTTAGAAGAAGTAGATTTGAGAGCTATTACCTTTTTCTTATGAGAGGATTCTTCTTCGCTGTGTTGTTTCATTGTGAGCTCGTGCGTCATTAGGGATCCAAGAAGCTCCTCAAGTGGAAGCTTGTTCAAGTCCTTGGCTTCTTAGATTGCGGTAACCTTGGCCTCCCAAAACCTTGGCAAACAACGAAGAATTTTCCTGACAAGGTCACTGTTAGTATAATTTTTGCCAAGGATTTTTAGGCCATTGACAATGTCAGTAAATCTAGTAAACATGCAAGTGATAGTTTCATTGGAATCCATCTTAAATAATTCATACTTATGAACTAATATATTTATTTTGGATTCTTTTACTTGATTTGTGCCCTCGTGGGTCACTTCAAGTCTATCCCATATCTCTTTTGCAGAATTGCAAGTAGAGACTCTATTAAATTCATTTTGGTCTAAAGCACAATAAAGCACATTCATTGCTTTGGCATTTAGTTGTGTCTTCCTTATATCATTGTCATCCCAATCCTTTTCAAGTTTGGGTATAGTAACACCCTCTACAAAAATTGATGGGATGTATGTCCATTAAGTATGGTGGTCCACATCTCATAGTCTTGTGCTTGGATAAATATTCTCATCCTAGCCTTCCAATATGAGTAGTCGGTTCCATTAAAGAATGGAGGTCTATGGGTGGACTGGCCCTCAATATGAGAAGATCCAAATGGGGTTGTCATTTTGATCTTTTACTCTTTTGGTAGAAGAGTTTCGGCTCTGATACCACTTGTTGCCCAGATAGACAACCCAAGAGGGGGGGTGAATTGGGTTTTAAAATAATTATTGCAATTAAAAGACTTTGTGAGTAACTAATTAAAACTTTTGCGAGTGGATTAATTAGTTGCTGTATGCAGTGGATGAAGGGAAAGAAAGAGACAATGAAACAATCACAAACACAAGCAATTTTATAGTGGTTCGGAGCTAACTCTTGCTCCTACGTCCACTCCCCAAGCCTCACTTGGGAGTTCACTATAATCCCTCGGATTACAGCCGGTTGTTTTACAAGTTCACAACCCAACTTGTTGTTTTACGAGATCACAACGAACTCGGTCGGTTTTCACAGGCTCACCGACTAGAACCACCCGATTGTTTTTCCGGGATCACAATCAAACCCTTACACTGTTGGTTTTAACCTTGGCTCACCAACAAACCTTAACACCCTTGATTCAATCCCCTGATTGAATCAAGTAAGAAACAAATAGTTTGAAACAAACAGAAAAAGAAAGCTTCTCAAAAGCGTATTTAAACAATTTAAGCAAGGAAGAGTAAGAAGCCCTCAAACTGATTTTGGAGATGGAGGAAGGGGCTTTTCAAACTCTTTGACTCCTCTTGAATTTGATGTAGACTTGCTGTCAGGAGGAGAGCCTTGAATGTGAGGAAGAGAGTTGGAGAGTCGACTTCAATGCACTTCTTCCTTCTTTTTTGTGTAATCACTCTAGAGAGCTTTTGGTTGGTGAAAATTCCTTTTGCTTTGAATGGAGTCTCTCTTTCTTACTCTATTACTGTTCACTCAGGCTATTTAAGCCATTCCCCAAGAAAAATAGCCGTTAGACACAGATTAAAGGCCGTTCTGCACATTCTGCAACTCCTGACAATGTTTCCGTTGGGATCGGAGTCGACTCGCGCGATCTGGAGTCGACTCGCCTGTTGCAGGAGTCGACTCATGCTTTTCTGGAGACGGCTTGGCAACTGTTCTGAATTTGAATTAAAGTGCTGTCTTGACTTGGAGTCGACTCGACTGAACCTGGAGTCGACTCCCCAATGTCTGGAGCTGACCCGGCACTTTTGGAGACGACTCGTTCTAAGAAATCCAGAGATCTTTCTTTCAAGTTTGCTCACTCGAGTCGACTCGGATATTCTGGGAGTCGACTCGGCACTCAGAGCCCGAAATTCCGATCTTCTGTCTGTTGACCTGTGCTGTCTCGGAGTCGACTCGAACTGTCTCGGAGTCGACTCGGCTCTCAGAGACAAAAATACAGTCTTCTGTCTTGGGGTTGCGCTGCCTTGGAGTCGACTCGAACTTTGCGGGAGTCGACTCGGCTCTCAGACATCGAAGTTGGCTCTCTGACTTTTAGCCTTGCATTTCTCTGGGAGTCGACTCTTGCTTTCTTAGGAGTCGACCTGCCAACCATCGGAGTCGACTCAAGTTCTTCGGGAGTCGACTCGGCTCTCAGAGTCCAAAATGGCTTCTCTGTCTTTCTGTCTGTTACTCCATGGAGTCGACTCGTACTATGCTGGAGTCGACTCGACAAGCATCGGAGTCGACTCGAATTCTTCAGGAGTCGACTCGTTGACAGGTTCTGAGATGAATCTTTCTGCCCGGCTGTCTGTTTTCAGTCGGAGTCGACTCGTAATGTGCAGGAGTCGACTCGAGCTTGTGCCAGAGCTTCTGATACGCTTGGAGTCGACTCGTAATCTTCCGGAGTCGACTCGAGATTCAGACTTTGGTTCAAATTGAATTCCTTACTTATCCAAAGTGTATTGAACCAAAGCTAGAGACACTTGAACATAGATTTACAAATATTTGACTAAAACACTAGATTGAATACATTAGTATAACATAAGATATACTCAAATGCTTTGAGCTCATCAAAATCAAATAGGGTTATAATCAATCACTCCACAGATAGTGGGTGCTCTAGACACATGACAGGGGATGAATTCCAATTCATGTCCCTCAAAAAGAAAGATGGAGGAATGGTTACCTTTGGTGATAATGGAAAAGGCAAAATCATTGGTATTGGTAACATTCGGATTTCACCAACTACTTTTATTGAAAATATTTTATTGGTAGATGGATTGAAATATAATTTGCTAAGTATTAGTCAATTCTGTGATAAAGGTGAAAGAGTAGATGCCCTACAAGCCAATCGCAATATGTATTGTGAAGGATTTTCTTTTAATTTTTCAAATCATGTACATGACATTTAATATAAATAAAGGCATTGTGTTTCATCATATGCTGTTGATTATATTTGTGATGAATTCCTTAGATTAAGGCAATGATTTTGAGGCTATGATGAGATCATACTAGTGAGACCTAAAATCCTAAAACCCTAATCTTAAATATTCTCAGTTATTGGTACATTGAGTCGGGGATCAATATTTACCGGAAAGACTGGTACATCTTATGTATGCTCGATGCAGAGGGTGATTGATCTCACAATCACTTATGTGGAGACACTAATACAAAGATGTGGGTGCTCATTAGAGAAATGAGTTCACTGAATTGACCTACAAAGAGAAATCTTATGAAGTCTTACTTACATGTCAAAAGATGATTCTCTTAGTGGGAGTTGTGCAACTGATCCTTTGACCTGAGATCACCATAGTATCTTGTGCACATAAATCCATATTTTGGTTTCCACTCATTCATGACAATAAGTTATGTATGAGGTCTTCTGGATATGGTGGATTGTGTACGAAGGTTATGAGTAGGTCAACAAGGAATTAATCACTTCTAGTAAGAGAAGATAGCATCCTATTTATTCTAATCATATGATAATTCAGGAAGCCTTTGATCAAAGCACAATGAAAATTAGAAAGAGTTTCTAATATTTTATTATTCGAATTATCATTAGAAGATAGAGAAATATATGAATATGAAATTGAGTTTGACATATATTCATACTCATATACATATTCGGGATGCAGTTTGTTTAAAGGATTGAATTGCACGGTAACTTACCACTGAAGGGTATTTTTGGTATTTCCACCAAATTTCATATTTTTCGGGTAGACATGATAGATGTCAATCTTGTCTTATAGGTCCCTTTAATTCGATCACCAATTAGAAAGGATTCTAATTGTTAAGTTCGGGTTCGCGCAGTTTGGACTTAAATCGATTAGAAGAGTTCTAATCAAGTTGGGTCAACTCGCACTCACACCTATTGCTGGCTAAGTATGGAACCCAATGGGTCACACACAAGAAAACTTATTAAGGGTCTAATTGGATTAGATCATGTTTGCAAGATAGACATCCTAGCAGGTGTTGCAAACCCTTAGCTCTTGATTCGAATTGGATTCGAATCCGATTCTTAATTGATCTAATTTGATTAGATCATATTTTAATATGGGTTAGCCAAGAGTTGGCACCTAATTGGCTTGGTTTGAATCTAATCAGATTAGATTTAATAAATCATTCAATCTAGACCGTTAGATCTTGATCTACCGTTGGATGAAGACATAATGGAGAGTTGGTTTAACCCAATTGGATTGGGTTAGAGGATGGCTATCATAATTGACCATTGGATCTTAATCCCACCATTGGATGAAGACATAATGGGTCAAGTGAATAGCGCCTTGCATTGGAGCCTTTGGATCATCATCATGAAAGATCAAGAGGTGTGGCGTGATGGACATGTGATTAGCATGTGATGTTGACTTGGTCAAAATATGACACCACATGAAAGAACATATCATTTGATACACCTTCTCACTTGATCTGCACCTTTTCTTATTTGATATGGCCCTTTAGATGATGTCTTTTCATGAGAGGATGTGTGGATGAGATGCATCCCTTGGAGATGCATCCCTACACCTATTATAAATAGGCTAGCACTCCATGGGTTTCATCATTCCAACTCCACCGCACTCCTCTCTTCTTTCTTTCTTACATTAGTTTCTTTCTTTCTAGCATTGCTTCTAGTGTGTCCTAAGCCAAGACAAGGTGGTCTTCTTTAGGACAAAATGATTAGAAGTGATTTTAGAAGGTTAAAAAATATAGAAAGAAAGGAAAGCAAGCCATTAGAGTTCTTTAGAAGAATTCTGCATTAAGGATCAAAGTCTTTGGAGCTTAAGACTTAAATCAAGTTTTTGTGTGGATCAACGTTGGAGGGTGAACACTTGAGCACCTAGTGAAAATTCTGCACATTGGATTAGCGTTAGAGGTATTCTTCTATTTCTGCATTTATATTATATTATTTGATTGCTTCAATTAAGGTGATCTTGGCTTATAAGGGTTTTATGTTAAGGAACTTTATCAAGAAATTTTTAAAATTCCTAGCTTCCGCTGCCCATTTTAGCATGCTAGAACCTTACAGTGGTATCAGAGCCACCCTTAATTGGTTCAATCAGGTGATTATGCATGATGTATGATTGTTAAATTACTATGAGATAGTAATGTTATATGTTTAGAGGAATGCTGAATTATATGATTCATATATGATATGATATATAATAAAATGTCATGATATGAATTTTTTATAAGAAGATATGTTGAAGCATATTAATTGATCCAATCAATTAGTAATAATTTGTACATGCTATGAGATAGCCATGATGTATATATGCTATGAGATAGTATTATGTTATAAATTTCATGATATGAATTTTCATATGAAGATATGTTAATTGATTTAGTTAATTGGTAATAATTTATACATGCTATGAGATAGCTATTATGCATGATAGTTGGTTATGATTTATATATGCTATGAGATAGATATATAATTTGTTATAGCATATACAAAGACATATGTTCAATATGTTATAATTATAGAATGTGCATGAGACCAGTAAGCCCTCAATAACATTATATTAAGTCATAGTGTTGAAAAACTTTGAGCTGACCCATTCTAGAACAATTAATCTAATTGGTGTCTAAGGAAAGCACTAAAGGTGGTTACTTAATTAGGACCTTACTCTCTGAGTAAGGGGAGCCTCCCACCTGCTTACCTGGCCAATTGTTTGATTGCCTATTATGGATAAGCTTAATGTTGATAAAATACTACTGATATCCTTCCTTCATGCCTCGATATTATTATATCAAGATCCATGCTAGTTTGTTGTGCAACCACAAGACTTGTAATGAGGACTGATGTTATACTGTCTTGGTGCATAGAGATGCTTATGGCATATTTTAATATGTTGCTTTTTTGTGCAACCACAAGGGCAATATTATTTGAATATGACTATATGGAAATGAAGGGTTTGACTTAACTAAAATATTATAGTTTGTTGTGCAACCACAAGGCTATAAGTGTTTTAAGAGGATAGGATAAAGTTGAGAATTGCATGAGATGCAATTGGAAAGAGTTTCCTACCTTTGAACTCATAAAGGTTTGTTGTGCAACCACAAGGCTTTTATGATGAATTAGGATCTCAACCCTACTAAGAAAAATTAGATTTTCTCGTTTATCATAGGAGAGGGCTATGATATTCGATAAAATAGTGGGAGTAACAATTAGATAAAGTCCTTGTCTAATTGTATATATGTCATCATGATTGGTTTGTTTATGATAGTTTTGTTCTTTGCTTATGTAGAATTAATTCTGAATTAAATGGCATCTTCACTATCACTAAGAGGCATCTTGGATGCCAACAAGTTGACCGGTCCAAACTATGTAGACTGGTTGAGGAATCTTAAGATTGTACTCACTCGGAAGAAAATTTCCTATATTCTTGAAACTCCTGATCTTGGAGATCTAGGAGATGATGCTACAGAAGAGGAGGTAGCCACACATAAGATGTGGAAGAATGTCAGTTTAACTGTCAAATGTATCATTCTTGCCTCCATGAGCAATGAGCTACAGAGACAACATGAGAACATGGACACTCAATCCATACTTCTTAATTTAAAGGAGTTGTATGGAGAGCAGAGTAGAACTGCTAGATATGAGATATCTAAGCAATTATTCCGTGCTAGAATGAATGAAGGAACGTCCGTGCAAAACCATTGTCTTATGGTTATAGACTTGATCACCAGATTAAGTCAATTAGGTTTTGCTATGGATAGTGAGCTCAGTCAGGATTTGATCCTGCAATCACTACCTGAATCATTCTCTCAGTTTGTTGTGAATTTTTACATGAACAAGCTGAATATCTCACTGCCTGAGCTGTTAAATATGTTAAAGACAGCTGAAACCCATATCAAAAAGTAAAAAGGTCCGATCCTTCTTGTTGATAGGGGCTCAAGGAAGAAATTAGGCAATAAGGGTTTTAAGAAAAGGTTGAACCCTAATAGTAGCAAGATCAAGAAGAAGAAAGGAAAGAAAAACTCCAAACCCAGTACCTGTTTCCACTGCGGCAAGGAAGGCCACTGGAAGAGAAATTGCAAGAGTTTTCTTGCAAGTATGAAGATCGATGCAAGAGTTGCATCGAAAGGTATGTTTATGTTACATGCCAACTTATCATTAAGTTCTTCAAATTCAAATTCATGGGTATTGGATACCGGCTGTGGTTCTCATATTTGCAAATCTTTGAATGGACTACAAAAAATTAGAATTTTGAAGAAAGGTGACTTCGAGCTGTATGGCGCTGGAGGAGAGTCCATCCAGGCTGAAGCTGTTGGAACCTACTATTTGGAGTTGCCTTCGGAAGAGCTCCTGGAATTAGAAGATTGTTATTATAGGTCCAAAATTATTAGAAATGTAATTTCCGTTCCTTTGTTGTTAAAGAAAGGATATGAAATTAATATAAAGAGTAATGGTTGCTCAATTTCTTTTTCTAATAAAGTCTATTACAATGGCATTATGGAAAATGGTCTTCTTGTTCTATTACTTAATGACAATGTTTTTCATATTGATAAAAGCAATAAAAGAAAGAGAGAAGAAGTAAATAACACCTTTCTTTGGCATTGCCGACTTGGTCACATAAGCGAATCAAGAATCAACAAGTTGTACAAAGAAGAGTTCTTTGATCCTTATGATTATGAATCATTAGAAACTTGTGAATCTTGTCTTATGGGTAAAATGACTAAGTCTCCATTCATTGGACATGGAGAAAGGGCAAGAGAGTTATTAGGACTTGTGCATACAGATGTATGTGGTCCTATGACAACTCCTGCTAGAGGTGGATACTTTTATTTCATCACATTTACTGATGATGTTGCCCAAGGTGACAAGCCAAGAGGGGGGGTGAATTGGTTTCTTTTAATTTTAACTATCTTACTTGTATTAAATGATGAGTTAGTGAACTTAAACAAATCACAATGCAAACAACAAGAAGTATAGTGGTTCGGTGCTCTCCTTAGCACCTACGTCCACTCTCCAAGCGACCCCTTGAGAATTTACTATAATCCCGCGGATTACAGTTGGATTGTTTTCCGGGCTCACAATCTAAAAACCTTTACACTTTGGTTTTCCGGGTTCACCAAAAACCTATGTTGGTTTTACGGGCTCACCAACGAACCTATGTTGGTTTTCCGGGCTCACCAACGAACCTTTACAATTGGTTTTCCGGGTTCACCAATCAACCTATTCCGTTGGTTTTGCGGGCTAACCAACCAACCTTTACAAGTAGTTTAATAAACAAAGGAAGAAGATTTAAGCTCCTAGATGAGCACATATAACAATATAGTCTACAAAGAAGAGTTTAGAGAATAGTTATCGCTTGATATGACTTCTCTCTTCTTTGTCAAGGATGCTTCACTCTTCACGGGTGGATGGAGCTCTTAATGACTCTTTGAATCTGCTTAACCACTTTCTTTTGACTCTTGAATGAAGCACTTGAATGAAGAAGATTAGGGCACTTTCTCTTTCTTGTGTACACTTTGATATTCTTTGGAAAGGATGTTCTATCTGATAAATAGTGCCACTTTAAATAGTTTTCTTCATCCATTGGACAAGTCCCAATGGTTAGAATTCAAAAACTAGCCGTTACTCACTGTTGGAAGGACAAAAAGTACTTCTGCAGAACTGGCCGTTATGCTTCTGCCCGTATTTGGGTCGGCTCAACCTGTCCTTGGGTCGACCCAACTTTCACTTGGGTCGACTCAAACATTCCTTGGGTCGACCCTCTCAGAAATACAGAAACTTGCAATTCAGCCTTCCTTCACTTGGGTCGACCCAACCTTTCTTTGGGTCGACTCAAGGTTCAGTTGGGTTGACTCAACTTCTTCTTGGGTCGACCCTAACAGGGTTTCCAGAGAACCTTTTCTGTCATCTGTTCTGTCTTGCCTTTGGGTCGACCCACTCAGGGTTTGGGTCGACTCAAGCTTGGGTCGACTCAACTTCATCTTGGGTCGACCCTCTCAGTATTTCCAGAGAACCATTTTCTGAGTTGTTTGAGAAGCTTGATGTTTGGGTCGACTCATGCTTTCCTTGGGTCGACCCAACTTACTGTTCATCTGTGCCATTTTTGCAGAAGTGTGCCAAATTCTTTCCTGATGTGCCGGAGTCGACCCAATCATCCTTTGGGTCGACTCAATCCACACTTTGCTGCATCTCAAGGTTAGATTCATTCATATAAACAATGAAATGTATCTTTATCAATTTATACAAATATACTGAGAGTAACAGACTTATAACTGAAGTATCGATTTAACTTATAACATACTCTTGATAATTGCTTGTTAATCATCAAAATAACACTATCATCCTCAATCTCCCCCTTTTTGATGATTACAAAATAAAGAGTATGAGCCTATTGATACTTATCTTAAAATTAGTTTTAAAAGGGCTTAACTTGCTGAAATTCAGCTTTTCAAAATATAAGAGTGAAGTCTCCCCCTATATTATTCAAATGTTGCCAATTTGACTTTTTGAATTGCTCCCCCTTTCATTTATAATTTATTAAAGATGAAACTCCAAAAATTTGAGATAAAACATGAGTTTCAGGTTATGTATCGAGATGTGAAAGGTGCGTGCCAAATTCTGAGATTCTATGTGCCAAATTCTGAGATTTGATAGAAATTTTTGATTTGATCATTTTCATTGTTACAAATTGCTCCCCCTTAAATGTATATGCTTTCCTATATGATTTTCAATTTGTTTTACAAGTAATTTCTCTTTTCTTACACAATTTCTTATTTCTCCTTGTTATTTCTCTTTCTTTACTTCAACTTCTTATTACTCTTTCTTTACTTCTCCCCCTTTTTGTTATCATCAAATAGGTGCATGGGAAAAGACACAATAAATAACAAACATTCAAACTTCATTGATCAAAATAGGAACATTTTAGTATATTCATGCCAAAAACAAAAGCAATTACAATGTTCCGTAATCAAAGTTTAAAGATACATGATAAACACAAAATACATATGAGAACTAGATATCTAGCCTAGGCTCTAAACAGAAATGCTAATATCAGTCTAGGGAGTATCTAATGGCTGGGATCTAGTCCTCATCCTCCTAGTGTATATGGCGAGGGGAGGTCTAGCCTGGTGAGACTGTGTCTGGCGTGGAGCCCGATGAGCTGGATGACTCTGTGCCGAAATCTCTGACTCAGCAGTCTGTGGCACAGATGGTCCATGGGTCTCTCTCTCTCCGTAGAGCTCCTATCTGCTGCCTCAGATCACTGATCTCAGCAGACATGATGTCTAATCGGCTCGTCAGCCCATCAGTGATAGTCCTCGCCTGAGCTGACATAAGCTCTGTCATCCTACTTCAGAACTCATCTGTATCTCCCGCAGGAACAGATGACGATGGTCCAGCCTCTGAAGGTGCAGTAGGATGATCCTCAGGGATAGGGTCTCCAATATCTGGTGCATCACCCTGAATCCCTGCTCCAGTATGAATCCACTGTCGGTTCACTTTCTCATAGCCCATGCGTATAAGTGATCGTGCAGTGTATGTATCAGTATGAAACAGATGCCTGGAGATCTCCCCCTCGACAGATATGTCGTGCTGTCGGAAGATCAAGGTGAGTATCATACCATAAGGTAGGGATACTCTGGAGTTGCAGATCACCTTCCTCATCTGCCTCAGTATCATGGCCGGGAGATTCAGGGGAATACCCTGAATAATGTGCTCCATCACTACAAGATCTCGCTCAGTGATGAGATCGAATCTCCCGCTCTTCGGAAATAAAATCCTATTTATAATACTGAGCAGTAATCTCATTTCAGCAGAAAGAGAGCTAGCTATTACCTTCTCGAAAAAGTCGAAGTTTTCATTTTCCATTATCAACTGTAGGGCTCTCATCTTATTTTCTGGCTTTTCTGGAGTGGCTCCTTCGCAGGGAAGATGAAGTAGCTCACTCAAACTCTCCTTGGAAACTCGAACCCTAACTCCTCGAACTTCCGAAATAAGCCCTCCCATTCCAGTTTTAAGGAAGGCATAGAACTCCCGAACTAATCCGGGGTAGATCATCACATCTAGGGAGCAAAGATACTCCCAACCTTGCCTTTGGATCCATTCCCTCAAACGGAACCCTTCTTGATCAAAGAACTCGGAATGGATCCTTCTCTCCGTTGTAACTGGTCTCCCCGCAAATCTTGCAAGTATTACTGAGGGGGAAGGAGGAGGAGGTGGCTCGGCACGTGCCTCACATTGTGGAGACACTGTAGATGGCTCCGTAGCTTGTCTTTCCTCACGTTGGATCCGTGAGACTCTTCCGGATCTCTTGGCTACGGCTCTTTTGGGTCCCATTTCTCCAAGATCTTAAGGTAATCTACTGTTTGGAGATGTTTGGAGGAGTTTGGAGAGTGGGGAATAGAGTATTCAGAAAAGGACAAGGGCAAACAGTGCCCTAACAATGCTCTCGGGTCCCCCTTTTAACAGTGGGGTCCCGACGTTGGGTCGACTCAAGAATTTTCTTGGGTCGACTCAACATTGGGTCGACCCTATTCTGGGTTGGGTCGATCCAAGTGCAGAATTTTTTCTTTTCTCTTCCTTATTGCTTCTAAAAATTTTCCTTTCTTCCAATCCTTATAAATTCTTTCTGGGACAATGATACATGAGTAAGGAATCAATAGATGACAAGTTTGACTCATGTTTCATGGATTTTTAGAAATTGGAGGAATGTATCATGAGACTACTTGCTCCCTTTCATATTTCTTCAATAAAAAGGATCACATATGCCTAATTTCCTCCTTAGCGTGCAGAATCTATCTTCACTCAATGGTTTTGTGAATATGTCGGCTAATTATTTTTCAGTACATATATGCTCAATACATATGTTTCCATTTTGCACATGATCCCTAATAAAATGATATCGTATTTCTATGTGTTTGGCTTTAGAATGCTGAACCGGATTTTTAGTAAGATTGATGGCACTAGTATTATCACACTTAATAGGAATATTATCTAGCTTAACTCCATAGTCCTCTAGTTATTTCTTAAGCCATAGTACTTGAGCACAACAACTACCAGCAGCTATATATTCAGCTTCAGCTGTTGACAGTGCCACTGAATTCTGCTTTTTGCTAAACCATGATACTAAGTTGTTTCCTAAAAATTGACATGTGCCACTAGTGCTCTTCCTATCTAATTTGCATCCAGCAAAATCCGCATCTGAGTATGCAAGCAAATCTAGACAAGAGTCTCTTGAGTACCATAAACCAATGTTCGTAGTTCCTCTTAAATATCTAAGGATTCTCTTAACAGCACTTAAATGTGACTCCTTAGGATCTGATTGGTATCTAGCACATATTCCTACACTAAATACGATGTCTGGTCTACTAGCAGTAAGGTAGAGCAAGGATCCAATTAGTCCTCTATAGAGCTTAATATCAATACTCTTCTCTTTTTCATCTTTGTCTAGCTTACTAGTAGGATTCATTGGAGTGCCTACTCCCTTATGATTTTCATTCCCAAACTTCTTTAGTATTTCCTTTGTATACTTAGTTTGATGAATGAAAATGCCTTCTTTAGTTTGTTTGATTTGTAATCCCAGAAAGAAATTTAGTTCTCCCATCAAACTCATTTCGAATTCTCCATGCATTAAATCAGCAAATTCTTTGCAAAGAGTATCATTTGTGGCACCAAAGATTATGTCATCTACATATATTTGTACCACTAATAGTTTTTTGTCCTTTCTTTTGAGAAATAGTGTTTTATCTACATTTCCTCTACTAAAGTCATTATTAAGCAAAAATTTGCTTAATCGATCATACCAAGCCCTAGGTGCTTGCTTTAATCCATATAATGCCTTATGTAGTCTAAACACATGATTTGGCAATTCATGATTCTCAAAACCAGGAGGTTGCTCTACATATACTTCCTCCTCAATAAAACCATTTAAGAATGTACTTTTTACATCCATTTGATACAATTTGAAATCCATAAAACATGCAAATGCTAGAAGTAGTCTAATAGCCTCTAATCTAGCTACAGGAGCAAATGTTTCATCAAAATCTATTCCTTCTTCTTGATTGTATCCCTTAGCTACAAGTCTAGCTTTATTTCTTATAACTAACCCATTTTCATCTAATTTATTTCTAAAGATCCATTTTGTTCCAATTACTGAGTTATGTTTTGGTCTTTCAGTTAATGTCCACACATTACTTCTTTTGAATTGATTTAATTCTTCTTGCATGGCATTTATCCAATTAGTATCTTTTTCAGCTTCTTCATAAGTCTTAGGTTCTAATTGTGAAACAAAAGCAAGATAATCATTTAGATTTCTAAGAGATGATCGAGTTCTTACTCCTTGAGATGGATCACCAATGATTAAGTCTTTAGGGTGTCCATATGCATACCTCCATTCCTTTGGCAAGTTTTGAGATTGTGGTGGCACGCAATCATCTCCCTTATCTTGAATTGGCACGTCATCAATATTCAACTTTTCAAAGTCGATAATTCCTGTATCATTATCAAGAATATTTTCTTTCCTAGCAGACTCACTATCAGACTCATCAAATATGATATTAACTGACTCTTCCACTACAAGAGTTCTTTTATTGAATACTCTGTATGCCCTGCTAGATGTGGAGTATCCTAAGAAGATACCTTCATCTGACTTGGCATCAAATTTACTTAGATCCTCCTTGCCATTGTTTAAGATGAAACATCTACATCCAAATACTCTAAGATATTTGGCAGTTGGTTTCTTATTCTTCCAAAGCTCATAAGGAGTTTTCTTGGTTATTGGTCGTATTAAAACTCGATTTAGAATATGGCAAGCAGTGCTTATAGCTTCAGCCTAAAAGTACTTTGAAAGATTTGACTCACACAACATCGTGCGTGCCATTTCTGCCAATGTCCTATTTTTTCTTTCAACAACCCCATTTTGTTGAGGCGTTCTAGGAGCTGAAAATTGATGTGAAATACCATTTTTATTACAAAATTCTACAAAGTGTTGATTTTCAAATTCAGTACCATGATCACTTCGAATTGCTACTAAGGTGAGCTTCTTTTCATTTATGATGTTATTATATAGTTTCAAGAATTCTGAAAATGCTTCATTCTTATGTGCCAAAAATGAAACCCATGTATATCTTGAAAAATCATCAATAATAACTAGTCCATACTTCTTCCCTCCTAGACTCGCAGTTCTAGTGGGTCCAAATAAATCCATGTGTATGAGTTCAAAAGGCCTAGTTGTTGATACTATATTCTTTGATTTGAAAGATGATTTAGTTTGTTTTTCCAATGAACATGGTCCACAGATTTTGTCCTTTTCAAAAATCAATTTTGGCACATCTTTTATTAACTCCTTGACTAGTTTTGATATTAATTCCATACTAGCATGTCCTAGTCTACGATGCCAAAGCCAACTTGTTTCATTTTTCTTTTCTTCATTAGTAATTAAGTATAATCCATTTTTCTTGCCTAAATCATGAAGATCTACCAAGTAAATATTTCTTTGCCTTTGTCCTACAAGTACAATGCTATTATCTTTAGGATTTGTGATTATGCATACAGATGCTTCAAATGTGACTTTAAACCCTTTATCACAAAATTGACTTATGCTAAGTAGGTTATGTTTCAAACCCCTAACTAATAAGACATTTTCTATAAAAATAGATGGAGTAATGAAAATTTTATCCTTTCCAATGATATGCCCTTTACCATTGTCTCCATAGGTTACTACTCCACCCTTCTTTGATTCCAAGGTGACAAATTGATCTACGTCACCGGTCATGTGTCTTGAACAGCCGCTATCTAGATACCATCGTTTTTCCACTTTATCAACTGCAAGACACCCCTCATCGTCATTGGCCATATGACACATTTGGGCCGTCTCTTGATGATCTTCCTCTTCCGAACTTGACTCCTCACTTTCACTCTATTCAGCCATGAAGTTCTTCTTTTTCAGTTTTCTTGCCATCCATTTCAAATCTGGGCAGTCTATCTTATAATGCCCGGGTTTGTTACACTCATAGCAAATAGGAGTTTCTTTCTCCTTTTCTTTGTCCTTACCTTTTTCTTTGCTTGAGATACCTTTGAAGAAGGGTTTCTTTTTATGAAATCTATTCTTACCTCTCATAAATTTTCTGAATTTTCTTCCAAGCATAGCCATCCCTTCTTCATCAAATTCATCATCATCATCTGAATCTTCCGACTCAGTTTGTTGTTTAGGGGTGGTAGACTTTAGGGCAATGGGCTTTCTTCTCTTGACCTCATCTTCCGAATTTTGCCTCATTGTCAACTC
The DNA here is from genome assembly GCF_009389715.1 of Phoenix dactylifera. Lineage (NCBI taxonomy): Eukaryota > Viridiplantae > Streptophyta > Magnoliopsida > Arecales > Arecaceae > Phoenix > Phoenix dactylifera. Next base: position 349,091 of record NW_024067710.1, on the reverse strand, counting down.
ATGGGTCATGAGTGATCCTAGAAGTTCCTCTAATTGCAGTGTGTTGAGATCCTTAGCTTCCTGAATTGCGGTTACCTTGGCCTCCCAAATTCTTGGTAGAGACCTGAGAATTTTTCGCACCAATTCAGAGTTAGTGTAAGACTTTCCTAAACTCTTAAGCCCATTTGTAATTTCAGTAAAACGAGTAAACATATCAGTTATGGACTCAGTAGATTCCATTTTAAACAATTCATACTTGTGTACTAATATGTTTACTTTTGACTCTTTAACTTGATTGGTCCCTTCATGAGTGACCTCAAGTTTGTCCCAAATTTCTTTAGCAGAAATGCAAGTAGATATTCTATTAAATTCACTTACATCTAATGAGCAATAAAGTACATTTATAGCTTTTGCATTTAACTGTGTCAATCTTCTATCACTTTCATTCCAATCCATTTCTGGTTCGGGTATGATAGTGCCCTCTATATTAAGTGTGGGTGTGTGAGGCCCTCTAGTAATGATGTACCATAATTCATAGTCTAAAGCTTGAATGAATATCCTCATCCTAGCTTTCCAATATGTGTAGTTTGTGCCATTAAATAGAGGTGGTCTATTTGTGGATTGCCCCTCACTCATAGAACATCCCACTTGGGTTGTCATGATCTTTAACTCTTGATTGTGAGATCAATGAGTACTATTGGAGCACCTTGCTCTGATACCACTTGTTGCCCAAGGTGACAAGCCAAGAGGGGGGGTGAATTGGTTTCTTTTAATTTTAACTATCTTACTTGTGTTAAATGATGAGTTAGTGAACTTAAACAAATCACAATGCAAACAACAAGAAGTATAGTGGTTCGGTGCTCTCCTTAGCACCTACGTCCACTCCCCAAGCGACCCCTTGGGAATTCACTATAATCCCGCGGATTACAGTTGGATTGTTTTTCGGGCTCACAATCCAAAAACCTTTACACTTTGGTTTTCCGGGGTCACCAACGAACCTATGTTGGTTTTTCGGGCTCACCAACGAACCTTTACAATTAGTTTTCCGAGTTCACCAATCAACTTATTCCGTTGGTTTTGCGGGCTAACCAACCAACCTTTACAAGTAGTTTAATAAACAAAGAAAGAAGATTTAAGCTCCTAGATGAGCAAATATAACAATATAGTCTACAAAGAAGAGTTTAGAGAATAGTTATCGCTTGATATGACTTCTCTCTTCTTTGTCAAGGATGCTTCACTCTTCACGGGTGGATGGAGCTCTTAATGACTCTTTGAATCTGCTCAACCACTTTCTTTTGACTCTTGAATGAAGCACTTGAATGAAGAAGATTAGGGCACTTTCTCTTTCTTGTGTACACTTTGATATTCTTTGGAAAGGATGTTCTATCTGATGAATAGTGCCACTTTAAATAGTTTTCTTCATCCATTGGACAAGTCCCAATGGTTAGAATTCAAAAACTAGCCGTTACTCACTGTTGGAAGGACAAAAAGTACTTTTGCAAAACTAGCCGTTATGCTTCTGCCCGTGTTTGGGTCGGCTCAACCTGTCCTTGGGTCGGCTCAACTTTCACTTGGGTCGACTCAAACATTCCTTGGGTCGACCCTCTCAGAAACACAGAAACTTGCAATTTTGCCTTCCTTCACTTGGGTCGACCCAACCTTTCTTTGGGTCGACTCAAGGTTCAGTTGGGTCGACTCAACTTCTTCTTGGGTCGACCCTAACAGGGTTTCCAGAGAACCTTTTCTGTCATCTGTTCTGTCTTGCCTTTGGGTCGACCCACTCAGGGTTTGGGTCGACTCAAGCTTGGGTCGACTCAACTTCATCTTGGGTCGACCCTCTCAGTATTTCCAGAGAACCATTTTTTGAGTTGTTTGAGAAGCTTGATGTTTGGGTCGACTCATGCTTTCCTTGGGTCGACCCAACTTACTGTTCATCAGTGCCATTTTTGCAGAAGTGTGCCAAATTCTTTCCTGATGTGCCGGGGTCGACCCAATCATCCTTTGGGTCGACTCAATCCACACTTTGCTGCATCTCAAGGTTAGATTCATTCATATAAACAATGAAATGTATCTTTATCAATTTATACAAATATACTGAGAGTAACAGACTTATAACTGAAGTATCGATTTAACTTATAACATACTCTTGATAATTGCTTGTTAATCATCAAAATAACACTATCATCCTCAGATGATTTATCAAGGTTCGGATATGTGTATCTTATGAAACATAAATCCGAAGCCTTTGATAAATTTAAAGAGTATCAAAGTATGGTTGAAAAATAAACTGAAAAATGTATTAAAATCCTTCGATCTGATCGAGAAGGTGAATACCTTTCTAGTGAGTTTTTAAATCATCTTAAAGAAAAGGGCATTCTCTCTGAATGGACACCTCCGTATACGCCACAATTAAATGGTGTAGCTGAACGGAGGAATCGTACTCTATTAGATATGGTACGGTCCATGATGTGCTTTACAGATCTTCCTATTTCCTTCTGGGGTTTTGCCCTAGAAACTGCTGCACTTATATTAAATAGGGTACCATCAAAATCTGTATCTAGTACTCCATATGAGATATGGAGAGGAAAGAAGCCTAATCTTAAGTATCTTAAGATATGGGGCTGTAAAGCTTATGTCAAAAGAAATTTTGGACATAAGCTAAGTACTAGATTAGATAAATGTATTTTTGTAGGTTATCCTAAAGATAGTATAGGATACATCTTCTATCATCCTACTGAACAAAAGGTCTTTGTAGGTAGACATGCCATTTTCTTAGAGCAAGAGTTTATCTTAGAAAAAGGCAAGGATAGAAGAATTGAACTTGAAGAAGTTCAAGACCTACAAATGGAAACACAAGATATTCCTCAACCAGATGTACCCATTGATGAAGTACAACCACAACACACATCTCCTCTTCAAAGGTCAGATAGAATGCGAAATGCACCTAAGAGGTATGGGTTTATCATTGAGAATGATGAAGCCCACATCGTTGAAAATGATGATCCTCTGACCTATTCGGAAGCTATCATGAATAATGACTCTAACAAATGGTTAGAAGCTATGAAATCCGAAATAGACTCTATGTATACCAACCAAGTATGGACTTTGGTTGATGCACCAGAAGGTGTAAACCCTATAGGTTGCAAATGGGTCTATAAGAAGAAGATTGGAGCAGATGGCCAAGTAGAAACCTACAAAGCTAGATTGGTGGCAAAAGGTTTCAGGCAAAAGCAAGAAATTGACTATGATGAAATTTTTTCACTAGTTGCCATGCTTAAATCTATTCGGATTTTGCTTGCAATAGCTGCATACTATGATTATGAAATTTGGCAGATGGATGTCAAAACTGCCTTCCTTAATGGTTATCTTGAGAAAGAGATTTACATGACACAGCCAGAAGGATTTGTCTCAAGTGGGAGAGCAAATCAAGTATGCAAGCTTAAGTGATCCATTTATGGATTAAAGCAAGCATCGAGGAGTTGGAACATCCGTTTTGATACAACGGTTAAAGAGTTTGGTTTTATCAAATATATGGATGAACCATGTGTGTATAAGAAGACTAGTGGGAGTGCCGTTGTCTTCTTAATATTGCATGTAGATGACATACTAATCATTGGAAATGATTTCCAATGTTACAATCGGTCAAGACTTGGCTATCAAAAAGCTTTTCCATGAAAGGCTTGGGAGAAGCATCCTATATACTTGGTATAAAGATCTATAGGGATAGATCTAAAAGGATGCTAGGCTTGTCCCAGTCTAAGTACATATATCGTGTGCTGAAAAGATTCAGCATGGAAGGAAGTAAAAGAGGTTACTTACCTATGAGTCATGGCATACGTCTCTCTAAGAAGATGTCTCCTAAGACATCTGAAGAGAGGAATAGAATGAATTCTATTCTCTATGCTTCGGCAGTAGGATCAATTATGTATGCTATGCTATGTACTAGGCCTGATGTTGCTTATGCCTTAGGCATAACAAGCAGATTCCAGGCTGATCCAGGAGAGAATCATTGGATAGCTGTGAAAAATATTCTTAAGTACTTAAGAAGGACTAAAGATATTTTTCTAGTTTATGGAGGATCTGAGTTGAAACTAGAAGGATTTTCTGATTCTAGTTTTCAATCAGACCCAGATGATAGCAAGTCCACTTCAGAGTATGTCTTTACCCTAAATGGTGGTGCAGTGAGCTGGAAGAGTTCCAAGCAGCAAACTGTAGCTGACTCAACTACGGAGGCAGAATACATCGCTGTAAGTGAAGCCGCTAAGGAAGCTGTCTGGATGAAGAAGTTCATCTCTGAGTTGGAAGTAGTTCCTGAGATTGCTGGACCAGTTCCAGTTTATTGTGACAACACTGGAGCTGTTGCTCAAGCAAAGGAACGAAGGTCTTATCACAAATCCAAGCACATTCCAAGACACTTCCACCTCGTTCGAGAGATCGTCGAGAGACAAGACATAGTCATTGAACGAGTAGACACAAAGAACAACTTAGCAGACCCGTTCACTAAAGCTCTACCACAACAGCAGTTCGATCGCCACCTCGATTGTATGGGGATGAAATATAAGGGAGATTGGCTTTAGTGCAAGTGGGAGATTGAAAGAGTAGATGCCCTACAAGCCAATCACAATATGTATTGTGAAGGATTTTCTTTTGATTTTCTAAATCATGTACATGACATTTAATATAAATAAAGGCATTGTGTTTCATCATATGCTGTTGATTATATTTGTAATGAATTCCTTAGATTAAGGCAATGATTTTGAGGCTATGATGAGATCATACTAGTGAGACCTAAAATCCTAAAACCCTAATCTTAAATATTTCCAGTCATTGGTACATTGAGTCGGAGATCAATGTTTACCAGAAAGACTGGCACATCTTATGTATGCTCGATGCAGAGGGTGATTGATCTCACAATCACTTGTGTGGAGACACTAATACAAAGATGTGGGTGCTCATTAGAGAAATGAGTTCACAGAATTGACCTACAAAGAGAAATCTTATGAAGTCTTACTTACATGTCAAAAGATGATTCTCTTAGTGGAAGTTGTGCAACTGATCCTTTGACCTGAGATCACCATAGTATCTTGTGCACATAAATCCATATTTTGGTTTCCACTCATTCATGACAATAAGTTATGTACGAGATTTTCTGGATATGGTGGATTGTGTACGAAAGTTATGAGTAGGTCAACAAGGAATTAAGCATCCTATTTATTCTAATCATATAATAATTCAGGAAGCCTTTGATCAAAGCACAAAGAAAATTAGAAAGAGTTTCTAATGTTTCATTATTCAAATTATCATTAGAAGATAGAGAAATATATGAATATGAAATTGAGTTTGACATATGTTGCTGGAAATTGGACCCGGGGGCAATCTTCGGTCGAGGAGAGGGAGCGACTGTTAGTCCTCACGACGGGGCGGCGGTCTGTCGGCGGGCGGCGTCCTCCGTCCGGGGCGGTCGGAGAGAAGGAACAGCAGGTCCTCGCAGCGGGGCGGCGATCCGTTGGCTGGCGGCGTCCTCCGTCCGGGTGCCTGCACACGAACCGGTGGCCGGGTTCTCCGGCGCCGGCCCTCCGACGCTCAAGTCAGGGAGGGGGCAAATAGTGGGGAGAAGGAGATAAACAGTGATTTTTGGGTGTATGAATGTTCCAATCCCCTCTTGAGAGGCCAAGGCTCCCTTTTATATGCGGGGGTCGGTTTACCTGTGATGTAACAGGGCGAGGCCGTAGTACGGCTTGGCATGTTGTTCAGGTCGGCGCTCGGTCAGGCGAATCATTGCACTGATGTCGGCGGTATGGCCGAGATCAGAGACTTATCATAGTCGACTAGACCCTGCTGGGTCGATTTGCCGTGGAGAGCTGGGGATCCGTAGATGTCAGGAGCCATGCGCATTTATTATGGAGTAAGTCGGAGATCCGCATTTATTATGGAGTAAGCCGGAGATCCGCATTAATGGTGGAGTAAGCCGGAGATCCGCATTTATTGTTGAGTGTGCCGGAAGATTATAGCGGCCATGCGCAATAAATGCCGGAGGGGTGTTAGAGTACGGTCCTCGGACATCGGGGTTTCTCTTAGGTCGGAGGTTTCGGGGTCGGTCGTCTTGTGGCCGAGCGTTCCGAGGTCGGACGCTGACTTCGGCTGTCCGGGGTCGGAGGTTGTACGGCTTCTTAGGGGCATTTATGTCATTTGGGGGGAAACTTTATTCCTCCCAACACTACCCCCCGACTTCCGAGTTCGAGCGGCTTGTGGGGCTCGGATGTGGGAAGTAAAGTCTGTCACTAAGGTTGGGGGGAAGGTCTCGCCCGCCCCCTTGTGCTTTCCGGAGCTTTCATGGTGAGATATGCGCCCTTTGGCGCCTCGAGGCTGCTTTATTCGGTGAGCTAATGATGGAGCTCGTATCATCATGCTTCTTGAATCGTCAGGATCATTTTACGGCGGATTAATGATGGGGGACCTCGAGCTCGTCGAGGCGGTGTTTCGATTCCGTAATCGACGTTTCTGGCTCATTAATGAGTGTGCCGTTACGGGTTTGAAACGGACACGCGGCGCGACCCGAGGTCGGACGCTTTCGATTTCATGTTACTGGATCATAATTCCGAAGAAGTGGAGGCCTCATCGGGGCTCCACGTGTCCCAGATCTTATTAAACGAGGGGAGCGGGGGTTACGTCCGCTCGTTCCTCAAGACGATTTGATTCTGTGGACCCATGATGAGGCCCCGAGATCCGATGGGACAACGCTTCGATTTCGTATCCGATTTATTAAACCGGAGTGAATACGGTGCCTCGGCTTCCGAGGTCGACACGTGGCGCAACCCGGTCGGGGGGATGGGAACCGACCCCGTCGATCTGGGCCGTCAGGGGGGTCTATATAAACCCCACGAGTCTGCCCTAAAGGTCTTGTTTGGCTGCCTCTTATTTTCGTCGTCTTTCCCCCCTGCTTCCTCCCTCAGCTGAATCTTGCTGGTGGTGCCCGGAGCGATTTCCGGCAATGTCCAGTAGGTTTTCTTCCTGTTTTCACTAGGGTTTCCTCTTTTCTCCTCCTCGTCAACTTCCATTTTCTACTCTTAACTTTTGCTCCACTCTTCCGTGAGAATGGGTTTCGGTCTCGAAGAGGTTGGGTCGAGTCTGTCGGAAGAGGAGCTGGAGTTAATCCGCTCCCGTTTCTTCTTCCAGCCCGGGTTTCGCCTTGAAACCGCAGGGCCGGAAGACAGGGTGACGCAGCCGCCTCCAGGTCGGATCGCGGTTTACCGCGAGACACTTTGGGCGGGCCTGCGTTTTCCTGCCCATGAGTTCGTGAGCAACTTGCTGGCCGAGTACCAGCTCGTCCCGGCGCAGTTGGCTCCGAACTCATGGAGGACCATAATCGGGTTTTTATCCCTGTGCCTCGGGCACGGGATCCCGATTTCGGTAGGCCTTTTTCGCCGGTGTTTTCTGTTAAAGAAAAACCCGGCGGACGTAGGGTGGTTATATTTCGCCTTTCGGGGCGGTATGTCACTCTTCCGAGGCGCCCCTTCCTCGATTCACGAGTGGAAGAGGAAGTTTTTCTTTCTGGCGTCTGCGGCGCCTTGGGGGTTCGAGCCAAGGTGGGGACACCCTCGGCTGAAGGCCCTCAACAAACTCTCCGAGCCCACGGGGAGGGAGCTGAGGACCCTGGACTCTTTGCGAGCCCTCGGGAGGGGCAACGACCTGACCGAGCTCCTGCGGGAGGACGCCCTGGCGAGCGTGGGTCTGAGCTCGGCACGCCCCGAGGGTAAGGGCGGTTGCATTATTCTATTTATTTATTTCTTGTTCTCCGTCTTTACGGTCACTGGTCTGACTCTTAACAAAATTCTTGATTTCAGATATTCCACGCATGCCGACCAGCAACACATCACTTTTCTCTCGCCTGAGGAGGCGAGAGGCCGAGGCCGGGGGTGCTGCGCCCCAGCCTCGGAAGAGGGCGAGGACGGACGGCGCTTCTTCGTCGGCCGGGACGAGTGGCCCCGAGGCGGGGGCCCCTGCAGCCGACCCGAGGCGGGAGCGGGTTGTTGGTGATGCGGGCCCGTCGGCCCATCCTTGCCCTACCCCCCTTGCCCAGCGGGGGGAGCCGTCCGTGGTCCGGCCGCAGCAGCCAGGACCCGGGCTTACCCGAGGCACCGAGGCGAGCGGCTCCGGGACCTCGGGTTCGATCGTGCCGAGCTCTTCCCGGGCTTTCCGAGAAGAGTCGGTCGAGCCGGACTCTTCTATTCCCGAGGGGCGCTCGGCCTTTCAAGATGCCGAGGTCGCACGCTCCATGTTGCGGCGTGCGGTGCTTCCAGCGGACCGGGCCGTGTTCCGGGGTATTTCGCTGGAGGAGGTCGTCGGCAGTGCT